>NW_018743514.1:600000-1083351 GCF_001683475.1 Chenopodium quinoa | reverse complement strand
AAAAAACTTTTTGAAACGAATTTTATGATGGAAATTGATTAGGGGATTTTTATCCACCAATCACCGTCTGACAAGTGGACCAACCAGGTTCCGCCACGTGTCCTTCACGAAGGCCAACAGGAACCTGCCACGTGTCAATCACAGATACGTCCTCTACGGACCAATTTAGACACGCCACGTGTCCACCCATGCCAAATGGGAAAACCGGCCATCAAGGCCCAATTCAGTCTAGAGGCCCGATCAGCCCTAGGTTTACCTTAACCCTAGAGGGTGGCACGCTTCTCAAGGCTATAAATACTCAATTAATCCTCATTAATTAAGCAGTGAAAAAGGTAATCAAGCAGAGAAAGAACAGAAATATTACGGAACACCAACAACCGGCTAATCTCGCCAACGACGCAGATTACCAACACTAAGCACTCTCACCTAGAGAGATCTCATTACTTTAATTTCTGTATTAATTACTCCTTAATCAAGTTACTAACTTGACCGTTGGAGGCGGAGCTCTCAGGAGTCTCCGTTATTTTTGCAGGTACAGGGCGTCCGGTTCCAGTCTCGGAATTGTAACTCTCCCGCAGGACATCAGAAAACCCCGAAACATTTGGCGGCCGTCTGTGGGGAGAGTATTCAGAGATGGGCATCCAAGTCTGTACCGACTCCAGAAGAGAGGCGTCCCTAGACGACCCTCAAGTTCAGTCGGACCATGATACCGAAAGTGAATTTGAAGTTGAAACTCATACAGCTCCAGACGGACCCTAAGGGCCCGACGTACCCGTCATACCAAAAGGAGGGAACGGGAGCATCTTCAAACAGGAAGCGAGCCAGCAGGCGCACCGCTTGCTCGGCAACAGCCGACTGATGGGTCTGCTCCCATCACAAGGAACGAACTCATGACCTTCATGAGGGACTTCAAGGGAGAGATTCAAGAGTTGATCAACAAAAAACCGCCTGCTTCAGTCAAAGAGCAGTCGGCCAAGAAACCTTCCACTTCACTGAAGAGGAAGCCAGTTCAAGGGCGAGAGGCGACTCCCCATCCTAAATCCAAGAAGCGGGAGCCACCTGCTCTTGATTTTACAAAACTCCGTTATCCTACGGGAAATAGGAAAACCGGTTCGTCATATTCAGGCGGACGGGTCAAAGCAAACGTTCACAAATGCTCGGCACCTGCTAGAGCAGAAGAAGAGTGACCGATTATCAGAGTCGGCTTCTACTTCAAATTTTCAGGACAGTTTGCGAAATGCCTCGATGAGGCATACTCAGTCGTACCATGAGAGTCAGTCAGGCGGCACCTCCCGTCAGTCCGGCTTTCATAGTGCCCAGGCGGTACCAAACTTACCATTTGTGCCGCAACAACAGTATTTTATGCAGCCACCTCCATTTGGTGGACCTGCAGCAAAAAACGTCCAACCTATGGACTGGCAGCTACGGCTGCTTAGACTTGGTGAACAGCCGTCGGCCTTCTCCAAGGAAATTACTGAAGCCGCTCAGCCGGCCAAAGTAAAAAATGTTCTAGTAGGCGCCTATGACGGCACTACTAACCCAGAAGACCATCTGATGGCATTCACCAACCTGATGTACCTTCAAGGGTTGGATGATCCCACTTGGTGCAAGTGTTTCCCAGCGACTCTCAAGGGAATTGCACAGCAATGGTTCGGCAACCTGCCGACTGGTTGTGTAAACAGCTTCAGGACGCTTGCTTACTTATTTGCCTCCAACTTCGCTATGAACATCCTTGCGAAGAAAACGACCCTTGATTTGGGAACAATTCAGCAGGGCGAGAAGGAGGGGCTTCGTTCTTACATCAGGCGGTTCAACCTGATGAGAATACAGATTCAAGGGTTACCGGATGAGGTAGCTTATACTGACTTTTTTAGAGGTCTCAAAGACGGGTCTACCTTCAAATTTGATTTAGTTCGAAAAAGGGTGGCGACTCTTCAAGAGGCCTTGATTGAAGCAGAAGCCTATATACAGGCGACTGATCTGTGTACGATAAAACAGTCGGACGGGAAGAGGTTCGACAAAAGAGAGGGACGACAGAAACAGTCGTCCAACAAAGATGAGAAAAGAAAAGAAGTCTGGGCGGCTGATTCCTCTAAACAGCCGGCTCAGAAAAAGAAAAAAGAATTCAAACCATACTCCCCAAAGTATGTGTTTAACAAGGATAACCAGTTTATCCTAAAAGAAATAAAGGGACGGTTCTCAATTGAGAAGCCGCTCCCCATGAAGGGTTCTGCAAGCAACCGGAACCAAGACAAAATCTGTGCTTATCATGATGACGTTGGTCATCACAACAATGACTGCATCAGTCTCATGCGGTACCTAGACCGCTTGGCTGAGCAAGGTGATCTTGACACCTATGTCAAGAAATCTTCGGGGAACACTTCCTCAAAAAAGCAGTTGGCCAAAAAGAATCAGCAGGCCGACAGTTCTGATACAGATGATGCAGTCGTCTACACCATTGCAGGCGGCTTCTCAGGAGGCGGCCCCACTATTAGGGGCAACAAAGATAATATAAGGCGGTTAGATGTAAATTCCGTTCACCAAGAACGACCGTCCAAATATACATTTCCTGAGATTGTCATCACTGAAGAGGATCTAGGAGGAATAAGGGGGCCGCATGACGACCCTCTCGTTATTGAATGTAAAGTGGCCAACCAGAGAGTTGGCCGAATCCTCATAGATACCGGGAGCTCCTCAGATCTCATCAGCAGCAAATGTCTGTCAAAACTGAAATATCAGACGGACTGCATACATCCGGCCTCCCACCCTTTAATAGGGTTTGGAGGAGGAGTCGTCCACCCACTGGGACGAGTAGATCTACCCATTCGCCTGGGCGAAAAAGGGGAAGGACGACACATGGTAGTCCGGTTCCTAGTAGTAGAGGAACTCTCGGCCTACAACATGATTCTGGGTCGACCAACCCTGAATAATTCCAAGGCTGTTATAATCCCGTCTCTTATGCTGCTTAAGTTTGAGAGGGATAATGGAACAGTCGGCTCCCTAAGGGGAGATCAGAGGATGGCCCGAGAGTGCTATCTCTCGGATGTCAAGCCCACTGTTATGGCCACTGGGTCAAGTGGGGAAAAAACAGACCTTGACAATGTCAAGGAGAGTGCGCCTGTTCAAGAAACAGGCGACAAAAAGAGAAAGGCGTCCCAGACAGAGTCCGCAAGAAAAGCAAGAAAATAGCAATCATTGGCAGAGGAGCGGCCGGATGAGTTCCGCCCTCAGCCGGCTGGTGAGCATGCGGACCTGATATTAGACGACTCACGTCCTGACCGAACAGTCAAAGTTGGGACGACTGCTCTGAGAAACCTTGGTGACGACTTCCACAATCTGTTAAAAGAATACAAGGACATTTTTGCATTTGAAGTCCATGAAATGCCAGGCATTAGTCCTGATCTGGCAGTACATAAACTCGCTGTGGATCCGAAAAAGAAGCCGGTACGGCAAAAGAAGCGGAACCATGGTGAAGAAAGAGGTCAGGCGGCAGCCGCCGAAGTCAAAAAATTACTTGATGCAGGGTTCATTCGGCAATGTTACTTCCCAGATTGGGTTGCAAATGTGGTGCTTGTTAAAAAGCCGAATGGCACCTGGCGAATGTGTGTAGACTACACAGACTTGAACAAGGCGTGCCCCAAAGACAGTTACCCTCTGCCTAAAATTGATAACCTGGTCGACTCAACAGCCGGCCATGCCTTGATGAGTTTTATGGACGCTTATTCTGGTTTCCATCAAATTCCTTTATGGAAGAAAGATCAGGAGAAGACGGCCTTCGTCACTGATCAGGGATTGTACTGTTACACGGTCATGCCGTTTGGTCTTAAGAATGCCCCGGCTACCTTCCAACGAATGATAAACACAGTGTTCTTTGATCAGATTGGGAGAAACGTCGAGGCATATATTGATGATATGATTGTCAAGACTAAACTTCAGAAAGATCATCTGACGGACCTCCGAGAAACTTTCGCCACACTCAGGCGGCACCATGTCATGCTCAATCCCAAGAAATGTGTATTTGGAGTTGAGTCTGGGAAATTTCTCGGATTCCTTATCAATCAGAGAGGAATAGAGGCGAACCCGGAGAAGGTACATGCGGTCATTGACATGCAGTCGCCTCGTACCGTCCGAGAGGTTCAGAAGTTAACAGGTTGTCTGGCGGCCTTGGGGAGATTCCTAAGCCGATCAGGCGACAAATGCCTATACTTTTTCCAGGCAATTAAGAAAAAGGCAAGGTTTGAATGGGGGCCGGATGCTGAGGCCGCCTTCCAGAAATTAAAAGTTCACTTGCATTCCTTGCCGAGGCTGGTCAGCCCTTTGCCCAAAGAAGATCTCTACATGTACCTGGCCGTCTCTGATCATGCGTTAAGCGCTGTGCTCCTTGCTGAAAGGGACGGCTGTCAGCTCCCGGTCTACTTTGTCAGTCACGTACTGAAAAATGCCGAGTTGAGGTATCCCTTAGTGGAGAAATTTGGTCTTGCACTCTTCATGGCTGTTAAAAAATTGAAGCCCTACTTTTTGGCACATGCAGTCGTCGTGTATACTGACCAACCAATCAAGCGGCCCCTTACCATCATGGAGTCGTCAGGACGAATGATCAAATGGGCCATAGAAATACAGAGCCTCGAAGTTACTTTCGAGCCTAGAAAAGCAGTGAAGGGGCAAGCCTTTGCTGACTTTATTGTAGAGATGACTCGTCCTCCCGACTCTCAAGTTCCAGACCAAGTCTGGAAGGTATATGTGGACGGAAGCTCTACTTCAAATGGTTGTGGAGCAGGCGTCGTATGTCAATCTCCAGAGGGCGACAGGTTTCGAGTATGCTCTACGCTTCAGTTTTCAGGCTTCAAACAACGAGGCAGAATATGAAGCTTTACTAGCCGGGATCCGCATGTGCAAGGCGGCAGGGGCAAGAAAAATAGACGCCTGTTCTGATTCACAATTGATAGTGAGTCAGTACAATGGCGAATACGAAGCAACCCATCCGGCCATGATCAAGTATTTACAGGCGGTCCGACAAGCAGTCGGCTCCCTTGAGGATTTCCATCTGATCCAAGTGCCGAGATCAGAAAACAACCAGGCAGATGCACTTTCGAAATTAGCATCATCCGCCTCCTCCGATACTCCTCGAACTGTTTTTTTGGGAAGTAATGGAGAAGAGAAGCATCGAGGAAAACCCTATTGGAATCCTAGACAGAAGCTCAACCTGGATGGATTCAATCAGGGCATATCTGACAAACGGTACACTGCCGGATGATCCTCAACAGGCGGCAGCACTGAAAAAACGAGCCTCCTGTTTTGAAATGATACAGGGAGAACTTCACAAGAGGGGGTACCTTCAACCCTTCTTAAAGTGTGTTACTCCTGAAAAGGGACGAGAGATACTAGATGATCTTCACTCTGGTTTCTGTGCTTCCCATATAGGTGGTAGGATGCTTGCTCAAAGGGCAAGGCGGCAGGGCTACTTTTGGCCTACTTTGGAAGCAGATGCAATGGAGATGGTGAAAAAATGTGACAAGTGCCAAAGGTTTGGCAAATTAATTCACCGTCCGGCTACTGACCTCACTACCATTCACAGCCCACTACCGTTTGCTAAGTGGGGCATGGACATTCTGGGTCCATATACGCCTGCTACAGGCGGCAGAAGGTATATACTTGTTTCCGTTGACTACTTCACTAAATGGGTAGAGGCGGAGGCTGTAAAGGGAATCAAGACGAAAGATGTAATTTCATTCATTTGGAAAAACGTCATCACTCGGTTCGGGGTTCCCATGTCTATGGTTTTTGATAATGGTCCCCAATTTGAGACGCCTGTTCTCAAAAGCTGGTTGGGAGACCAAGGAATTGCACACTACTTTGCATCTGTCGGCCGTCCACAAGCAAACGGCCAGGTAGAAGCCTTTAATAAAATCATCTCAGACGGTCTCAAGAAAAAGATTGAACGAGCAGGCGGCCTATGGGCTGATGAACTACCACATGTTCTCTGGGCCATTAGGACGACTGAAAAAGGGGCGACTGGAGAAACTCCATTCCTCCTAACTTATGGTGCGGAAGCTGTTCTTCCAATAGAACACTACGAGCCGACTCTTCGAGTAATGCTATATGACGAAGAGGCAAACTGGGAAGCCATGCGCCTGGCATTAGACTCACTTCCTGAAAAGAGGGGCAATGCTGTCTTGCGCCATGAGATCTATCGCCTGAGAATGACTAGATCATACAACAAAAAAGTACACAGGCGTCCACTCAAGGTAGGGGACTTTGTACTTAGAAAAATGGAAGCAGTTGGTAAGGCTAATGAGTCTGGCAAACTAACTCCCAACTGGGAAGGACCCTACCGAATCTATGCGGAAGTCAGGGACGGTACCTACCGTCTGGAAACACCAGACGGACAACCGTTGCCTCGAACTTGGAATGTAGATAACCTTAAAAAATATTTCTTCTGAAAGATGTAAAGTAAAGAGCTACTTAATAAAGTTTGCACTTACTATTCAATTTTTGTATTACGAGGGGCATGTCGTCTGTACCTTTACAGTCGGCTACTCTCCATTGAGTTTTTCACTCAATCTTCAGAGGGGCATGCCGTCTGTTCCTTTACAGTCGGCTACTCTCCATTGAGTATTTTACTCACAATACTTAGCTAAAAAGATTAGGGCCTGGCCGACCCTGTGCCTAACAGGCGGCTACCCTTCTTTTACTTAGCACCTACGTTCACCAAGAACTTACCAAGGCCACCGGTCGACTGATCAGACCAGGCGCCTAGCCACCAGATCAAATCTACAAAACTAATACGACCTGTCCCAACATCATAGCAGGCGTCCGACGGCATCCCTCCGGATGAAATTCGTCGCAGAGAGCAGCTCCCTTTTGGATGGAACATTGTTCTATAAACTAATTACACGGCACCTATACGACTGTCCCCAAGGGCAACCACGTAGCCGTTTTTGAGACAAGGATAACTCTATCACTAACCAAACCAGTGGTAGCAGTTGACATCTGAGTCAGATGACCGCCTGTATTACTTGGGATAAATGCAGGGGGTACCCTTGAGTTAATAGCCAACAAACATTGGCAAATCAAGGGGTCTAGCCGGCCTACGCCGCCTGGTACCTCTACTTCTCAAACAAAAGTGACGGCGACTGAGTAACTCCAAAGTTAACTCATAGTCACTCCTTCAAATTTGGTATGGAATCTAAAAAGTTTGAGTCGTCCGCCTATTTTAAACAAACAAGGGCACTCGAACCCCTATTCCTACTAGATAACCTATTGAGTTAATAGCCAACAAACATTGGCGAATCAAGGGGTCTAGCCGGCCTACGCCGCCTGGTACCTCTACTACTCAATCTAGATTGTGACGAAGACTAAGTAACTCCTAAGTTAACAGTCACTCAAACTTAGTATGGAGCCTAAAAGGTATGAGTCGTCCACTTGTTTTTAATAAACCAGGGCTCTCAACCAATACTCTTGCTAGGTTAACAAATTACGAGTTAAAAGCCAACATTGGCAATAAAGGGAAACAGCCAGCACCCGCCGCTTGTTATCCTACTTAATTCCTTGGCAACTAGGAAATACTATTTACTTGGTCAGACAAATTGAATAAAGAGTTCGAATACCGATTGAATAAATGGCCGACTGATCATCTATCCTGGAAACAGACAACCAGTCGTCCAGGGGCATAGGCGGCATACTTACTATTTGTACCTGTCTTAACGTTCGGCCATACACAACAGTCGGTCTAGTGAACAAATTAAAAATACTTAGACAAATTTGAACCAAAACAAAAATTTGATTAAAAATGAGCCGGCCATTAAAGACCAGCAGAATATTCAAAACCCCGGCCCCTGGCCGGGTAATTATAAAGTAAACGGCACGCAGGCCGTGAAAAGAAAAAATACTTAAAGCTTAAGAAGGGGGCAGTTCAGTATCAGCAGCTGCCGCCTGGTCAGCACTCTTCTTGCTGGACTCGGCCTTAGCTGCACCCTCTTTTGATGCCTTACCCCAAGTGGCACAAGCGCCACAACCGGCTCTTCCTCCTCCAACGCACCGTCCAACGCCTCTTCTTCAGCAGCCGCCAGGATCTGTTGATTATATATTTTCGAACACTGGCGGTACGTTCTTTCCCATGAGGCAAAGTCGGCACTGGGGAACAGTCGTTCCCAGGTCATGCGCTGGATTTGAGCGGAGTCTTCCACCATCTCCCGGACGAGCTCTTGTTTCTCTTGCTCGGCCTTATCCGAGAGCTCTTGGGTAAGACTCTTCTCTTGGTTCACCAGGCGTTCTTTTACGTTGGCCAAAGATTTCTCCATGGCTTCGTAAGAGTGCATTTTTTGGCGAAGAGGTTTCAGCTCGGCCTTAAGGTTGGTGACGGTCGCCTCCAGCTCGTCAACCTTCTTTTGGGCCGCCTCTAACTGAGCCCGAACAGCGGCGGTAGCCTGCGCCTGATAATAAAGAAGATCAATGGTCAGTACTTCATTTTGGGCAATTTGAAACATTGCCTTATCACAGCTGGAGGCGGCCATAGCTTTTGCGGCCTTTACCTCTTTGTTTTTCCGATCAATCGGCTTGCGAAGGCTGTTGACTCGGAGCAGGGCCTAAGTACAAAGAAAAACAGGCGTCAGTTTCCAAACAAAAAAGTTAACAGGCGTCCTGGAACTCAAAAGCTCAAAAATATGCTAAGTATACCTCAGCTAGGACCCCTGAAATCCCATCAAGGTCAAGGGTGCCGGCACCCCTGACCGCCTCCCTGTCAGATGGAGGAACTACTTTAACCATAGACTTGGCTACCTCAACCAAGTCAAGTCCCTGGGGGCCGGCTGCATTAAGTGAAAGAAAAAAAAAAAAAAAAAACAAGTTAGACCTAGTCAAGAAGGAAGCAAGGGTGAGTTTTTACAAGTGAGTGTCCATACATCTAGGCGGCCCCGCCTGGGTTTTTGAAGAAGTGGCCGGCTGCTTCTCAGCCGCCACTGTTTTCCTGGAAGACCCAGGAGAGCTTGCAACAGTCGTCCTCCGGGCCTTGGGGGTCCGGCTGTTGCGAGGAAGAAGCCCTTGGAGTGCCAGACTGAAAACAAAAAGAGTTAGTATATGCATAAGACAACTAAAAGAGGAAGAGTTTTCGAGGCTTACCAAGGGTGCCTCCTTGTTGGGGGAGTCGGCATACGACTGTTTCATGAGCGAGGCCCGCAACATGGCCGCCGCAGTCTTGGATGCTGTTATTTTACTCATGGCGTCAGCTGCAAGAAATAAACAGCAAAGTTAGTAAAAATCCCAAGTAAACAAGGCGTGAAAAAACAGAGTATTTGTCAGGCCGGCTACCTCTAGAGCACCGACTGCCGAGGCCACAGGCGGCCAAAAAGTACTCGTCATAGAGCCACTTGAAGCTCGGGACGCAGTTTAGGGGTACTTGCTCTCGTACCCCTGAAGTAGAGTTCACCCTAGTCTCTACTTTGAAGAGTCCTTTGTCTAGGATCTCTTTTTTAGCCTTTGGGGGAACAGGCGGCATGCTGCGGCCGCCTGCGAGAAGAGGCGGATCCCTATTCCACTTGTTAAAGCGTTTTTTCAGCTCCGTGTCTGAACCCTCGATAATAAGGAAGGTGTTCCGCCAATCCTTCCATTTGTTCGCCTTACCTCTCGTCATGAGGTAACCCCTATGGCTTGTTAGTTGGTACCAGCCGGTACCTCCCGACTTAGGGGTCCGGCTGAGATAGTTCATATGGGCGAAAGCCTCAAAGCTTGGCTCCACCCCGTACATTTCGCACCCGGCCACATAGCCGAGTACGTTTACCCAAGAGTTGGGGGCTAACTGCCATAACCCCAGATCATACCCATCTAAAATCCGCTGAACAGCCGGATGTAATGGGAAGCGCAGTCCAGCTTTGATGGCCGCCACATAGCAGCCAAAGCAGCCGTCACCATAGCTGGTACCAGCCGGCCAGACGACAGTGTCTTCTGGATCCGGCACAAACAGTAAAAATTCCGGGCCCATTTTGTGGTTAGCAATAAAGCTCGCCACGTTGTCCTGCATGGTTGCGATCCGGCCCCGGGGTACCATGCAGTAGTAGGGGGCGTTTTCCTCTCTGTAAGAGGCGGACGGCTCCGCCCAATTGTCCCCCTTCTCAACTGCGTGAGAAAGTCTCGCCTCTTGTAGGCGGCTATGTTTTTCTTCTGAGCCAGGAGAACTGTGGCCAGAAGAGCTGGACTCGGACTCGTCCTCTGACGAGTCCGAAGAGGACGACTCCTCCCCTCTCCCAGAGGGGCCCGCCTCCTCTCCCTTAGAAGGAGCAGAAGGAAAATTAGACATGTCAACGGTAAGATGGGAAGGGAACACCTTGGCCCCTCTCTCAGAACTGTCGGCTTGACAGTCGCCTCGTTCTACATCTGGCGCCTGGTCAGATGTTTCACTAAGGAGCACCCTTTGGGAGGAGCCGTCTGAGTTTGATATCATAGCAGTCTTTTTTGTTCTGGCCATCACGTTCTGCATAGACACAGATACAGTCGGACTTTGTATAAAGGGCAAAGATGGGTCCAGAAAAGGGCAGGCGGCACTCCTAGTCCTAGATTCAGCCGTCCCCGGTGACCGGCTGATCACTAACTTAGGTCGTGTCGTGTGCTTCCATGGTGCCATTTCAAAAAATAAAAGGAAAATTAAGAGTAAGAGAACTGAGTTACCTGAACGAGTGACGGTTGATGAAGTCCTGGAAGTTCGGGTCAGTCGGCTTGTCAGAACAGGCGGTAGGCAGAAAAGGTCCGAAATGTCAGAGCAAGTTCAGGGGTCCGAATGTTCTCGCAAAGTTCTCAAATGTGAAAATGACCGAAGTCAGCACTTCCTTATATAGGCAAGGTGAGAAGGCGAAAGGTCGCTTCCAAATTCAAAATTTGGGCGGGAAAATCTCTCGGCCGTTTGCAAGGTGACACCTGTAACAGGCCGTCGCCTGTCACCGTGCGACACCTGTCACAGGCGACACGTGACCAGTCACGTGCCACCTGTGAGGGGCAAATGATTAGGGGATTTTTATCCACCAATCACCGTCTGACAAGTGGACCAACCAGGTTCCGCCACGTGTCCTTCACGAAGGCCAACAGGAACCTGCCACGTGTCAATCACAGATACGTCCTCTACGGACCAATTTAGACACGCCACGTGTCCACCCATGCCAAATGGGAAAACCGGCCATCAAGGCCCAATTCAGTCTAGAGGCCCGATCAGCCCTAGGTTTACCTTAACCCTAGAGGGTGGCACGCTTCTCAAGGCTATAAATACTCAATTAATCCTCATTAATTAAGCAGTGAAAAAGGTAATCAAGCAGAGAAGAACAGAAATATTACGGAACACCAACAACCGGCTAATCTCGCCAACGACGCAGATTACCAACACTAAGCACTCTCACCTAGAGAGATCTCATTACTTTAATTTCTGTATTAATTACTCCTTAATCAAGTACTAACTTGACCGTTGGAGGCGGAGCTCTCAAGAGTCTCCGTTATTTTGCAGGTACAGGCGTCCGGTTCCAGTCTCGGAATTGTAACTCTCCCGCAGGACATCAGAAAACCCCGAAACAGAAATAAAACCGAGTTATACGATATTTATTAAAAGTTATGATTAATTTTGTATATATGAAATATTGGAAGCATAGTGATAATAAAACTGTATACAACAATTTTATCTTTAAAAAACCTATCCAAGAATCGCTTACTTAGCATCATATGTGTCACAATAATACATATTTTTCGCCTACGTGTGACGTGACACTTGGCGAAAAAATTGGAATGTCAAGTGTCGCTGTCTCGTGGCCTGCCTGTGAGATCGGTTTTACAATTAGTGATATGATATGATATTAGATTATTTTTTAAAAATAAAACCCCACAAACTTGTGATTGAGAAATATGTCACAAACTTTAATAACTATAGAATATGGACCTCCTTGTTCTAAATAAATAAATCAATAAATAAATAAATAGAATATCGACCTCCAATCACATTCTTTTGATCATGCTTAGTCACACAAATACAACAAAGAAATTACATTATATTACAATAAACTATATAGAAAAAGATCGAAATTACAATACAAAAGCCCCAAAGTTATAATCACAAAAATGTATTTTGTATAACACACTATACATACACACTCATTCCTTAAACATCCAAACCAACCCTACCCCTTTTCAATTAATTACAAATACGATGAATACAAGAGATCAATACAAAAAAACATTGCCCTTGAATCATTTCTCCTAGGACACCCAAACCATAAAAATGGTTTAATGTACAAAAAAAACTAGATTGTAAAGCTTGAGGAAACAAATATAAATAAAACAAAAAGAATCAAAAATCATGAAATTTATCATCATTGTTGTTGTCCCCTTATTTTTTCTCCTTGAGAAGGGCTTCTCCAAAATCCTGCAGAGTAGAATTTTTCCCACATTTCCTCTTCCAATTGCATCAACTCCTTATCCATGATAATATTATCATCACTGCTAATACTCCCACAAGTTTCAGGATCCATCACCACCATTGTCGTCGTGTGATCGGTTTGGTACCTCATATCTTCTAAAGGGATACTATATCGACATGGACTTTCCCTACTCGAGGCGGCGAATGATTGTAGAGGGAGAAGGCCTTTTTTCATCATTTGTCGCCTTCGGTGTGTTCTTAGGGCCTTCTTGCATATACTTGCAGGAACCTTGTAGACAAATAGCACAAACAAATTGATTAATGTGCATGGACAACAACACCACACCGCAGCGCACTCCGCTGTGGTGCCTCCGGCCATCTCCGCCACTCTACCACTAGGTGGTGATGACGGAGATGGCTGTAGGAGTGCGTGTTTCCTCCTATACCCCGCTGTCCCCGGACGGAGCTTCATCTTCTTCTGAGTCGTCGTCATAATATACGTACTAATAATAATAATGATCTATATATATATATATACATATGCACTTTCATATATTATAATCAATGATGATCAATTTCCCTGACTCCTGAAGAACATTCAGGAGTCGGGTTATGGAAATCCCTTCCTTATATTCGTTTTAAATTTTTTAAAATTATATAAGTTAATAGAAAAGCCAATAGCCCGACCTCACAAGCGGATCTGAAGAGATCCGGCTGTGATCAGGGGGAGGACGAATATTAGCTTCTTCAAGGACGATCATGGAAATTTAGGATATAATAATAGTTTTTAAAATTGAAAAATGTAGGCTTTTCCTTGAAAAGAGGGGAGGTGTTTTGATATATTGGTCTAGTTTTTTTTCCTCCTATTTTTATGTTGTAATGAATGAAATTTTCGCAGGAAATTTATGATGTTTTGTGGTACATATTGAATTGTGGACAAGAGAGTTTGAGACAGAAGGTGGAAGACAATGATGAGTTGCACTAAAATTATTTTAGCATTTGAAGCAACTCCATATCAAAAACTTTAAGGTATAATAGGTGCACGTACAAGCATTATGCTTATTTCATATTGTTCAACTATTAAATTCCATTAGTTTTTTAAAAAAAATTAATTAGATAAGGAGCTTGGTTGATTAAATGTTACTTTTGAGATTTGGTCAATAAAAAAAGGAGGGGAAAAAAAAGTACTATGTATTATGTTGAATAAGGAAAATAATAATGTGAAATGAAACTTCTATTTAGGGTTAAATATTTTCAGTGAAATGAGACTTCTATTATAAACAATTTTTTATTTTTTTTTATTTTTTTTGTACTATATTAATTGAAAATAAGGATAAGTCCACACTTACTACGCCGTATTTAATTTTTTAATTATCTATAAGGTGTTAAATTTAATTATCAGTCTGGTTATATATAAGGATCTAAAATTTAATAAATTTTGGCAAAATATTTCTATCAAGTTAATCATATTGTTAGTCCATTTATGTGGGAAAGCAAAGTTTCATCTAACAAAATAATAACTTTATAGAACTTTTGTTTGTGGATTTTTTTTAAGAAAAATTAGAAATAATAATCCCAACTTTCATGAATTTTGCTATAATAATCCCAACTTTGAATTATTGTGGAATAATCTGAACTTTAGGGATTCTTTTTCTTCAGTCCCAAAAACCGGTGATCGGTTGACTGGTTTTTTTTTTCTTTTCTTAAAGTGACACCGACACATGTCACAAGTGAATTGGCTAAAACAATTTATAAAAAAAAAAAAACAAACAAACACCAACTAGACCCCAAAATCCCGGCCACTAGCCAAACCCCAAAAACCACCAGCCTAACCCCAAACGGCGGCGGTTGTTGCCCTTCCCCCTCCCCTGTGCGCCGCTATATCCCCTCTCCCTGCGCCGATTTCCCCCACCCACTCGCCGGTCCTCCTTTTCCTGTTTTCCAGCTACCCCTTAATCTAAAACCCCCAACATCCTCCACTTGAAAATCGCTTAAAACCACCTCTCCCACTCCCGAAAACTCCTCCCCACCGTAGAAAATCCTAGCCGCTTAGGGTTTCGGGGTGGTAGGAGGAACGATTTGGGGTTTTTAGCAGTGGGGAGGGGTTTCATTAGTGGATTCGGGGTTTCGGGGTGGTGGTTTCGTGGGGAATGGGGGGTGTTTCGGGGAGGGAGGAAGACGGCGACGCGGTGGAGGTTGTTTCACGTGGCTGGCCGGCGAGAAAGGGGCGGCAGGCTGGGCAGTAGGGTACGGTGGTGGTTAGGGTGGGCCAGTGGGGGAAGGGGAGGCTCATTGGTGGTTTGGTGATTTTTGGATTTTTTTTTTAAAATTTTTTGGACCAATCAGGGGTTGACACGTGTCAAGTGACCTAATATAATAGGTCATTGACTTTTGTTGACCGGTTAGGGATTGAAGAAAAAGAAGAACCCCCAAAGTTCGGATTATTCCATAATCCATAATAATCTAAAGTTGGGATTATTGTAGCAAAATTCATGAAAGTTGGGATTATTGTTTCTAACTTTTCCTTTTTTTTTATTGCTTTAAAAAAATGTTAAATGTTATTTAATATATGTATTTAGTGGATGTCCATTATACCCTTATGATTATTCTAGGATATTCTAGATATACTAGACTTATTATTCTACAAGGAAACCCTAATAGTATCACATGTATATATATATATATATATATATATATTATATATATATATATATATATATATATATATAATATATATATATAATATATACTCCCACATCATCCAGTAATAAGAATATCGATCTATTCTCTCCCCCACTTTTCCTCTTTCTCTTTAATCATAACACGTTATCAGCACCAAAGCTTAATATAATTGAATTAGTTAAATTACGACGCATAATTCATCCGTGATCAGGTATGTAGTCACCTCCATTTTTTATTTTTGAATTTCTTGAGTAACGTAAGTACAATTGATCATTTGCACAATAGATTTGTTTTATATTCTTCTGCTTTTGATTTTCTAATAAATCCACCCCCTAGTGACATGGCATAATCAGCTAGCAACATTACCGCAAAATTATATTACGTTTTGGTTAACTATTTAGTAACATGATTGATATTGTAGTGTTTAAATCCTTCTCGTACTATAGTTTAGGATGCATTACTATATAGTTCCGAAGTCAACAATCTTGTTTCTGATCTGCAATTTTGTTTAATAGTTATTTATATCTATTATTAGATCCCCAATTCCTTTTAACTCACTACCTTGAGTGATTAATTAATTATTCAATAAGCAAGTATTAATTTATTTATTTTACGCTTGTTTGATGTGATAATTTGATATATCAAAAGGTAACCTGATGGTAGTGGTAGTATAACATATCTATATGCAATTCAACTAAGTGAGTAAGTGGTGATGAGTGTTTTACCACATATATGATGATTAATTATTTTTCCATCTCCGTAAATTTATATTACCTTATGTACCAGTACCAATTTTAATTTACCTTATGTGTCAGTACCAACTATAGATTTATTTGCAAAGCTGGTCGGATTAATAATTTTCATGGTTTTGATTGACTTTGATATTAATCCTAGTTTTATCTTGAATAAGTTTGGTTACTTCATATTTTTAACTCCGTATTTAGTTTAATGTAAGGTATAGTAAATAAATTATGTCATTATAATAAATCTATATTACAATTTTGTTTGTTGATTTTATTTCGTTTGCTGGTTTTAGAATTGTAACCGTATCTTATACCATGAAGGAAATTGATTTATTCTGTGAGTGTTATATTGCTAATCAGAGAATATATATACAAATTACAAGCTAGAAGTTAGGCTACAAAAATTAGCTAACTAAAAGATAATGTTGACAGCTATCATTAACTCACTAAAATAGCTAAACGTTTGCTAACACTAAGGAAAGGAAATATATACTAGCTAAATTAGATATATACAAATAATTATAGAATATATGATAAACATATTCTAACACTATCAAACTTGATTAGCATTATCCTTAGATTATCAATTAGTCATGATAATTTATTATAAATATATCTCTCTAAGTGATTTCCAAATTAAGTCCTCATTTATAGTATTTATTTCCCATGACAAGTTTATATCTTATACCCCGTATGATAAATGACATGCGTTTGGTATACTGGTCTATTAAGTTCACTACTAAAGAGAATCACACTAGTTTTGATTTGTTATGGAGAATACATATTGGGTTATTAGTCTACCTAGTTGTTAAAAGAGCTTAACTTTGATTAAATTAAGTGACTTTAATGAGTATGGATTAAACTTTGTGGACTAAATTTTCATAAAATGCAATGAAGTCTTTAAAGATGATCAATATTGTTTGTACTTTATGAATGGGATTACTTGTATGTGGTGACCCAAATAATCTCATTGACCATATGAATATTTGCTTAAAGATATTTGAAGTCGTTATCAAGAACTAAAATTCATGAGTATGATTTGGCTCTTTGATAATATATAGCATTGTTTTTAACTACCTTTATGATTGAGATTTCTAATATTTGCATGATGTCATATACTTAATTGACTGTATGGATATTTTCTAGTTGACCTCAAATTATGTTAATTATAATCCATCTTGTTTTTTTTTTATTCCTTTATTTTGTTTATTAGATGGAAAAAGAGTTGATTGATAAATTATAGTTAGTGATGATAATAATGACTATTACATGAGATCCAACATATCATTTCTATGAATTGAAATGGTAAACTTTCAAACTAATACTCATTCGCATCCCCATTTTTGGGACTTGAAGTTTCACATTTTGTTCTTTCAATACTAACATGCTTACAATGCTGAATATTGATTGATGTATGATTGAATTCAATTATATATGATCTCATATGTCTACAAAAAGTTGGTTTGTAAGAATGATGAGTAAATTGAACATGAAATACTAAAAAATATGGACTTGAAGTTCCTTAAAGTTATGAAGGGTTAACAACATCCAAAAGTTAATATTAAGATACATATATGACTTAGAAATTTCTATTATTTTCTAAGGTACGTTGCTAATATACAATTCATAATACTAATGTGATCCTATAAACACAATGTCATGAGAATGATTATACAAAAGATTTTGAATAGTATTCTAGATTTCGAACTTTGGGTGAGAATTGATGATTTAATTTATAGATTACTAGATTTACTCAATTCCAGAAGTGAATGAGAATTTATAGGATTAAAAAGATAACAAACTTGTTTGTATGATATGTTATTGATTATAATTCATTTAAAAGTTCATAAGAATATCAATTTGAACAAGAAATAGTGTTATGATGAGTTCAAGAAATTAATCATGACATGTTATAATTCATTTAAAAGTTCATAAGAATATCAATTTGAACAAGAAATAGTGTTATGATGAGTTCAAGAAATTAATTATGATGAGTTCAATTTTTTCAATTTGTGTTCGATTTTTATGGCTTAATTTGTTCAATTTGTGTTCGATTTTTTCGGCTTAGTTTATCACTTTGTGTTCGATTTTTCAATTTCATCATCAAATTTTATGAATTTTGTGTTTGTGTTGATAATTTTGATGATATTTTTCTGATTTTGTGTTTTTGTGGACATTTAAGTCTGTTTTTGCTTAATTATTTCATGTAATTGTGTTTATTTTTTGGACATGTAATGTTTTGATGTTTGCTAGCTACTTGTTAAATAATGCAGTGTAAATGTTTTGTGTTTTAAGGTATGTGAGCAACTTACTTAAGAATATTTATTATGCCCATACTTATAAGAGATTAATATAATTGGGCAAGCGTTACGAGTAAAAGTTTATAAGATGATTTTATTATGCTTGATACATGCATTGCTAAAAGAATTTATGCCTTAAAAGGTGGAAGAGATTTAAAGGTTGTTGGATTCATTTCATGCCCCATATGCAAGGATTAGGGGGAGATTGTATTTATTCCCTTATTTTATGTAATCCTTGGACATAAATAATAAAATATATTGATGGTTAGTTTGGTACATACATTAACTTAAATATCAATGATTTATTTAATAGAAGTGGCCACATGTTAATTAAATATTTTGAAACGATACCATCCTGTAGATGGATAAAAATAAATGTCATTGATCAAATATACTAGTTGTAAATGCTACAATCAAAATTGATTTCTCAGAAGGACAACATCAATTGCTAATGAACCTATAGCACGCCTGAAGCGTGATAGATCAATAGGTTCTAAAAATAATTCAGTATCGTCGAAAAGGAAAGAAACCACTATTGACAATGACAAATTTGAGAAAGTGATAAATCCCATTACATTTCTAGAAGAAATCACTTTTAGTAAAGTTCATATGTTCCATGATTATATACAAGACTCCATAAGAGTATTAAATGTCCAACAAGATTAACATGTATCAAGATAATAGTCAAAACTCTAGCAGAGTATGAGTAATTATTGGATAATATATTAGTTAATTGTCTTGCCAATTGTATATAGAAACATATGTTAGGGTTCTAATATCACATCATGGTCATGGCCATGCATAAAGTAAATTTAAGTGATCACTAGTGTTGGAAAAATGACCAGAATTTAAATTTAGATAAACGATTGGATGTGATAATTAAATTAGGCCATCCGGGTTCAATAAATACCCGTTATGGAAACTTGAAGTTTCATTTGATAATGTGCTGACACTCTCTCAATGTTAGATATATGAAATGAATTAAATGGCAAGACATAACATTGAGATTGAGCTATAATAATTTGTGTTGATCAAAATTTCAAGAGTTAATAGGTTTTGATTTTTTTATATACGAAAGAGTAATAGGTGACCAGAAGTTCACCAAAATAACTTATATATTATTGTCAAGTTTTAGGTGACCAGAAGCTCACCACCTAGTAGAATAACAAGCAAGTGATTTACGCTTGGGGATATTATATGTCAGCACATCACAAAGAGGAGAAGAGGGAAAAACATAAAACTGCACAACACATGTCTCCTCATTGACATTGATCTCCAGAAGAGAACATATTATGGAAATTGTAATAATAAATACACATGCAATGTAAAGTTAATGAAGAAATGATTCTTCATTGAAATTCTTCTCTAGAAGAGATAAATGTTGTTTAATACAAATCTTCTGAGAGATAAATTTTGATTGTGATCCTCGCATGAAATGAATTTTAATGCAAATTTATATACTAAGTTGGTATAGAGTTAGATGCCCCTCTAAATGAGATATTTTACCAACTTAGGGGGAGAAGAATCAGCAAAATTTAAAAAATCGAAAAGAATTTGATGATCCCTATAATGGTAGTTTGAAAAGTTATATGCCAACTTTTGTCTATATATTATCAAGATATGTTGCACATTTATGATTTGATTTGTATTCGGTTATGACTCATGTTGCATTTGAATATACATTTTGGTCATATTATGTGTATACATTGAGATAAAATCTTGTCAATTATACTTGAATCACTACACCTGAAGTGTGGGTTGTATGATCGGTTCCAAAATAAAGATATGATATGTGGCAAAATAGTGCAGTTAACACTTTTAAGATTATAATAGTATATAAATACCATAGTGTATGAAATACCCCAAAAGTGGTATAGATATCTGAATTATTACAATAAATGGCCTATGATGTAAGAATATTTATGATGGTACCAATGAGAAATGTATTCAGATATCATTGTCAAAATAGCATGCAAATTAAAACTGTACCTTGAGGAATTATATGCTGATACCGGTATATGATGGAACCGATAAATAATGCATATGCATGATAGAATGGACTAGTGAATAAGGGATCTTAAAAATATGTTCATTTTTTTCGACATGAAACTAAAATAATAAATCAAAATTTATCACGGACTAGTAGTCCAATTAGAAAATGGATTTCTGAAATCCACACTGTACAGTGTTTGCATTTTTTAGTCTTTTATTTATGTGCATGTTCGAGTTTTAAATTTATGAACTCATTGTATGTATAGGATGTATTTTGATGCGTTACTCATTACATATATATTTTGTTTAATGTATTATCATGAATTCTACATCTCATATTGCATGCATTACAACAATTGTGTTATATGTGAATGTTTATGGTATGACGAGTTTATAATTATGATGAAAGCTTACAAGAAGAAATTTATACTCTGATGGGCTTATAATTGTGATGAAAGTTTATATGATGACGATCCAGTAGCATGTTATGAATCATGCATGAAAAGTTTCCCGCAGAACTTATATACAACGTTTTCAAATATCTAGCCCTTCAAATTCTATATTCTGAAAAATGACAATGTTGATATTGTTATCAAACTCATGGAGAGTATTGGTGACTAAGTTATTGAAATATCAACCTGAAGTGCAAAATGTCTAAAGAAGAATAGTAATGAGCTATATTGCAGTAAGGATAATCTTCTTATGGTCCAGAAGAACCACGAGTAAAGTATATAATAATACTTATTGATAAGGGATTTTTCCCTACCAATCATCATCTGACAAGTGGACCATTCAGGCTCTGCCAAGTGTCCGCCACATGGGCCAATAGAAGCATGCCACGTGTCAGCCGTTGATCTGTCCACCATGGACTAGTTGTGTCAAGCCACGTGGCCTCCATATGCCAAACAGGCCAAACGATCACCTAGGCCCAATTTCCAAGGGAAGCCTAGTCAGCCCTAGGTTAACTTAAACCTAGTATTTGGCACGTTTCCCAAGGTTATAAATACTCTAATTAATCCTCATTAAAGGGGGGAAAAAAGAACATTAATTACACTGACCAAAAACACTTAGATCACTCCTCACCTAGAGGAACCAGATCTCCCAACCTTTACTTTTCCGCACTATTCACTCCTCATACACGTTCTAACTTGATCGTCGGAGGCGGAACTCCCACCACAAGGAGTCTCCGTTGTTTTGCAGGTACAGGCGCAAGGATACCAGTCCCGGAATTGTAACTCTCCCGCTGGACATCAAAAAACCCCGAAACACTTATGTTATATTATTACTAAATCATATAAGCTTAGATAATGATATCAAGATATCACGGGTTGCCATAAATTATTATCAATATTTGAGTATCAATAGCTACTTTTATGACCTCCAGAAGTAGGCATAATTTCGATGGTAAGGCAACTTGAAACAAAAATGTCATATAAGATAGTGGTAAACGCCACATAGGTATTGTTCTCACAAGTATGGATAAATGAAGATGCTTTACAGTGAAGATTCAAGTTTGATCAGGGAGGATCAACTATCAAGGAATGTTATTCAGCTACAAGTGTGAAGTTAATAAGGCATTGGATTCATTACATTGGAAGATCTCAAGTTACGCATTCATCAGGAGGAGAAAATACGCACTGCACTCTTTTTCCCTTAACCATGGTTTTGTCCCACATTGGGTTTTCCTGGTATGGTTTTTAACGAGGCAGCATGTCAAGGCGTATTATGAAAGTGTTGTACTCTTTTTCCTTCACTAGGTTTTTATCCCATCGGGTTTTTCCTAGTAAGGTTTTAACGAGGCACACTAGTTATTCGATAATGGTCATCCAAGGGGGAATGTTATATAATATATGTATTTAGTGGATGTCCATTATACCCTTATGATTATTCTAGGATATTCTAGATATACTAGACTTATTATTCTACAAGGAAACCCTAATAGTATCACATGTATATGTATATATGTATATGTATGTATGTATATATATGTATGTATATATGTATATGTATGTATGTATATATATGTATGTATATATGTATATGTATGTATATATGTATATGTATGTATATATGTATATGTATGTATATATATATATGTATGTATATATATATATATATATATATATATATACTCACACGTCATTCAGTAATAAGAATATCGATCTATTATCTCCCCCACTTTTCCTCTTTCTCTTTAATTTCATAACATAATTGTTTTTTTTTTTTGTTTTTTTTTTTATTATTTTTTTAAATTTTTTTTTTACCACCCTAACAAATAATAAAAGGTTGTATTTTGTCACCAACCAAAAAAAGTAAATATTGAATTCTACCACTATTTAGCAAATTCCGTCGATAAGAAATTAATTTTAAGAAGGAATTGAATAGGTGAAGATGGAATATGAGAGAAGGGTATGTAATGGAAAATTGTGGAAAAGAAGGGAAAAAAAAAATTTGTTAGATGAGCCTAACTAACGAATTCATGATCATAATTTCTTCAACAATAAGGCTTGTATAAGGCGGGCTTACGTTAATTTTATTATAAGACGGTTAATTAGAGGGTAACTTTACAATTTTATAGCAAATTTAAATTTTAATGAGTTTGATTGTATATTAATACGTAAATTCTAATCGATGCATGTTATGAAATATAATATGATTAATCTAATACATTATCAGTGTTTTTAAAGGGTAAATTTTATGTTAGGAAAATGGTAACTTTTGTTTTTTTAGTTTTTTTAACCCGTCTTACAATAACTTAATGAAAGTCCGCTTTAATTAAGAATTTATGTTTTCTCAAGATTGAGTTGGTAAAATCTTAATTTTATTTTTTTAGTTGGTGGTAAAAAATAATTTTTTTATAGAGTGATTTTAAAAATAAAAAAATAAAAAAACAATTTGAAGTTTTTTTTTTAAAGGTGATAAAAAAAAAATAAAAAAAAAATCTATTATTACATATACGTAGAACTTAGTACTTAGTACTCAATTAAGTACTTAATTACTCACTCCT
Source organism: Chenopodium quinoa (assembly GCF_001683475.1). Classification (NCBI taxonomy): domain Eukaryota; kingdom Viridiplantae; phylum Streptophyta; class Magnoliopsida; order Caryophyllales; family Amaranthaceae; genus Chenopodium; species Chenopodium quinoa. The sequence goes on along the minus strand of NW_018743514.1, from coordinate 1,060,242 downwards.
TTCCTTTTTGTTCTTCCCATTTGAAATCTTGACAATATTCATAAAATAAGATAATCTTGTAAATAATTACTCTCAACATATAAAACATAACTTAGTGATGTTGGTCTCATATATTTGATTCATCTCAATGAATAATTTGTTAATATTTAGATCAAATGTTACTAATTTAAAGATATTTATGATAAATTGACAATTGTGCATTTCGTGCATATTCAAATTAGAAAGAATTTTTAGGAATGAATTGACAAAGTATATGTTATAAGATGGTCCTTACTTAGAATATTTAATTAATTATTAACAAAAGAAAAGAAAACAATTACGTCATGTATATACTATTAGGCTATTGGCGATCCTTACCCTTTTTAACTTAGCAATTTGATAAAAGTAATTAACTTTCTAATTACCAATACTGAAATCTTGCACTAAAATCTACCATATCCTATATTTAGTTGGCCACCCTTTTATTATTAGAAAGAGAAAAAGATAGAGATTAATACTAAGAAAAAATGGCGCCATTGTTTGTAGCCGTTAATTAACCCCCAAATATAGACACCACTATATATAACTTTGTGAGGCATCCAAATTGTTTGCATAATTCCTTCCTCTAATAAATGAATATATTTTGGATTAAAAAAAACTCTAATGTACTTTCTATGGTATACAAATTACATTGATTTGTAACTATACACAAAATCATGCCACCCTCAAATTCTCTTTCCTTAATTTCTTTCTCATCTTCATGTTCAATTTTTAAGGCGATGTTTTGAGTTTTGGTTATATAAATCTCTTTGAGAAGGGGAGAGGAAATTAGAGAAAATGGATGGCTCAATGAGCATGGGAGTTATGGCTGTTTTCGCGGTCTCTGGAAGTGTAGCACTCCTTGCACTCCAAGTCCACAATCGCCTCCTTTCGGATTTTATGAAGAAAATTGATTTCGAATTTGGTAAATTTACTAATATAATTTAATGTTTGTGAATCTTAATCCTTTTGCATGTAACACTTTATTTCATGCTCGTTCCTATCATTTTGGTGTTGCACTACATGTAAAATTTGAATATTGAAATCTCTCAAGCCCTCAACTTCTCCTCGGCAAACACCCTTTCATTGTGCTAAGGACATAGATATGGAAAGTGTCAAAACATAGATATATATAACAACCTGTTTCTTATCTTTGATCAGGATGTGGAAAATGTCAATGCAAGAGAAGAATTCAATTCGCGGATAATGTACAAGAGCCATTACCCATCAAATGTGAAAAGGAATCAAGTGAAACTAACCCCGCAAAACCATGTTGTGAAAGGAGCTACAATGGAGAAGGTACAATGCCTCTTAACAGGTTGGCATTATACAGAGGCATAATTAAGAATAAGATGTCATTTCCTAAGTCGGAATATAGAGTCTCACGAGGAAGGAATGTACTTTATGTTCATACTAATAGCTACTAATTTTTCGATGTATAAATAAATTGATTTCTTTTAAAGCATGAGATTGTGTGTGTGTGTGTATATATATATATATATATATATATATATATATATATATATATATATATATATATATATATATATATATATATATATATATATATATATATATATATATATATATATATAAAAGAAGAGATTGTATATATTTTGTGATGAATAAGGAGGTGGTTTTTTTTTTTTTTTGGTCATGATCTTTATAGAGGTAATTAATTAATAGATCATTAATAAAAATTAAAGAAAATCCACTCTAGTAATAAACAAATTGTTGGAAGAGGTTAGTCAAATAAAAACTTTTGATGAAAGTTGTCCATAACAAGTACAATCTTCATAGTTTCTTTACTTCTTATACTACAATTGATATTTAATGTAATTCTTGTATCCTTTTATCAGAATCATTACATTTTTTTTTCAATTATTTTACCATATGATGAGCAAGAATTGATAAAGTACTGTTGCTTGCAAAATTAACTTAGGACAACATAAATAAGTTTTTTTTTTTTAAAAAAAAAAAAAATATGAAGGGGGTGAAAGGGGGAGTACTCGTAAAATTTCAAAAAATAACCAGCAGTGAAGACAAATAGGCTACACCCTTAATAATAAAAGGATTTAGGTTCTAACCATAATACAGCAAAATTGAGTCTTACTTCATATTCATCCTGCCATCCATATATCAAACTGCTTAGGCTTCTGAAAAGATAACAGGAAAACCGCCTATAACTAATCCTATGATTTATACTCATAAAGCACAATAAGGTAAAACAAATCGACTTCTCCAGGTTGTCCCACCTTATCCCAGGAAGTTCATGATAACCAAATGGAGAACTAGATTGCAAAGAACAAAGTCTGCAAACGCTCGCTCTGGAGTTAAATCCTGCAATGGAATTGATATCATTAGACATTTTCTCTCTAAGGCCATGCTTGGATTGGGGGTAATATATTAAAGGGGTAATAAAAGTCAAACTTGAAAAAACACAAGTAATTAGAGGTGTTGTTGGAGGTAAGGGTGTTTACAAAAGAAATAAGATAGTTGTTCCATGAGGAAAAGTAATAGATGGAGGAATTATTACCCCCTCATAATGAGGGTAATAGTTACACACCCTCCCCCTAGTGTAACTATTACCCCCAAAATGAGCATTTTTCTTCACCTTATACCTCACCATCACTACATAATTTTTCTTACATACACACCATCGCTATCTCCTCCTTCCCTATTTACTTTCATTTTGCTTAGTTTGACTTTTATTACCCTAGTAATACATTTCCCTCAATCCAAGCATGCCTAAAGGAAATCTTTTACAAGGGGATTATTTTTTCAAGTAATTCCTAGTACTAGAAGTAAGTAGCACTATTGATTCAGGGCGATTTGATGTTTTGGTTAACAAAGACATGAATCAATAGAGCAGGCTACAAACCCAAGTTTTAGTAAAGTCAGGACTTCTGTAGCTATTCTACTACAAGGCAAGATAACGTATAGAACTAGGCTACTGAGATAATATTCAAGACCTAAATCAGGTGCTCCTTTGCTAATTTGCTATTTGTCTAAGGAAAAAACGGGCAAGTCAACTAGGGATGTCAGTGGGACGGGTCAAATAGGAGACCCGCCCCAACGGGGCGGGGACGGGGCGGGGATGGATCTTGGTTTGGCGGGTGGTGGGGCGTGGATGGGGATAAAAACCATACCTGCCATGGGTGATGGGGCGGGGGTGGATTTTAGGTTGTACCCGCCCCATCCCCGCCCCGCCCCACCCGCCCCACTTCGTACCCGCCCCATCCCCACCTACCCCACTTCGTACCCGCCCCATCCCCACATCCATATTTTTTTAAAACAAAATTATATACTTTTATACTATTTTATAAAAAAAATTATGTAAAATAAAATAGTAAATATAATATTTTGTAATACACTTATATTATAAACAAAAAAAATATGTAATATTAACAATAATTTTTTTATTTTTGCAATCTTTATTAATTATGAAGGATTGTGTATTTGGGAGGGGGGGATTAGACGGGTCTTAGGTGGGGGTGGATATCCAAGTGGGGGTTGGGGTGGGGATGGTTTTGGAATTATCAATGAAGCTGAAAAGAAGACAGGAGTGCCAAGTGGAGACTGTTAGCTCCACTATCCAAAGAATTAGAAATGTGGCATCCATTGGTGATGAGTAGTTATCGCCTGTGGGCCTGTAACCGCTTAATGATCATCAAGATGTAAACCCAATGAAATAGTAGTGTGGGTATGCATAGTTTATTGCTAGGTGATTATCCCATGTGCATGAGAGACTTAGCGGCTGTTATTGCTGGATGGTTATTCTAAAGCCATGCAATCTTATAATATAGAAGCACCACTAATAGTAGCTGGTTATACTTGCAATCCTCACTGATAGTCTATGAGAAACACGCAAAAGTCAGGAGACTCCACAAGCAACATGCATTCCTGGCTTAGACAGCGTCCCTCTGTGCGGTCTGTGCCTATATTTTAACACTCTTCAACTTTGGGTCACTCCACTTGCCCCACACACACACACTGTCACACACAGAGGCTTTTTAGCACACCATGGCGAATGCCTTATTACATTAAGTTTAGTGATGTTTCATTCTGATCTCAGAGGCATCAATAAGATTTGTCTAATTAAAAAATTACCAAACTACGGATCAGATGAACAGAAACAAAATGTCATAAAAATTGACAAGATCAGTTGTTCAAACTTGCTGTAACCTGTCCTCAAAAAAAAAATTAGAAAAAGAGGCTTTCAACAATACAGATGACTCAAATCCTTAAATAAAGCACTCCAAAAAAGAAATTGGGCAAGACACAATACCTTGAATTCCTTGTTTTCCTTGTTCACCTGAATGCGAAGACATACTACAGCAAAAAAATAATTTATAAGGTTTAAGCTCCAAAGCAAACTTTAAAAAAAAAAAACTCTTAATGGAAAATATAGATAGATGACTAGACATACCAGCAAGAACAGCTGTACCAACACAAGAAAGTACACCAGACAGAAAAGAGTTGAATGGAAAAGATCCAACTACTGCCATATAAGCCACCTGTTTGGGAACCGATTAAAGATATTAGGTGTCACATATGTTAGATGATAAACAAAAATAAGTTAAAACTCAAAAGGATGTAGTTTCATGCTAAACCAGCAACTATCTGAGCAGCATGTCACGACTGACACTTTCCACAGTGCTATAGCACAACAAACCCCTTGCCTGTTTACAGGCACTAATACATAAGTCTTTAATATTTACTTGAAGAATCTCACATGATAAAAACTTAAAAAGACCACTTTTTTTAATCTTCAAAAATAAATACATTTAAAGAAGTGAAATTAAAGAAGACATCCCTCCACAAAAGAATAATAGCATGAAGGCCCACCCCAATAAATAAAATGCTAAATTTAAGGAGCTTTCTTCAGATGTTGAGCTGCCTAAACAATCAATGAAGCTGAAATACCCACTTGACCACAAAGACCATATAACAGCAGCACGGCGCAGATATCTTACTTCGTAAAACAAACCATAATGTCCATAATACTTGCTTATTTGCTCTACCAATTGACCAAAGCCGAATCAATGGCAGATCTTGCAGTTGGGGGGTGGGGGGAGGCAAGGTTTGAGTCTCCAACCTCTTGGTCAAAAATAGAATACTTAACCACTAGAATATGAAACCCACTTTTTCACTAATATCAGGAGCCTAGGCTATGAATTGAAATCCACGAATTGCTAGCAAAGTAATCTTCTCCAATTACTTATCATTAAAAATTACATTATATAAAGCATGACTGCATGAACACATATTTCTCTCCCAATTAACTAAAAGCAAAGAAACATTGGTGCTAGGTAATAACTCGAGGAAATAGCAATGTCGTATGGATGACCAAGATAATAAAATCATGACAAATAGACATGTGTATATCTTCATTGATTTCTCATTACCTAATACATTAGCATCTAAAGAGGGAAATGGATGCAATGAAGATTGAAGGAAAAACAAAAACCCACGTGGTCACATGCTTGCTAGTGAAATGCATTGCCTAATACATTCATATGGACACGAGAAAATATCAATCAAATTACACAACGACTTGATTACCATTTCCCTTCATTATCTTACATCAAATAAGCTGACTATGTTCAATGTTCATCACCATTATCAAAATCTATACTGTACTCCTATTTCTCCTTGGGTCAAAATTCAAGTCCCAAATTGCACAAGATTTTCCTGTAATCTTCTAAACCCAACAAAACCAACCTTGCATCTACATAACTATACTTTTTGTTTTGACTACACTAAAAGAAATCATACACAATAGGAAATACAAAAGGTTGTAGTTATGATCAATGTGTCTTTTACCTGATCTACCAGCTAGAAACAAAATAATAATACATAGATTTCCACACAAAGAAAAAGGCACATAAGTCATTTGCAAGTGAAACCTAGAAAACTACTCCCTTTGTTCTCTATTAAAGTTCCTACTTGATATTGGCGCAACTTTTAAGAGTAAGAGTAATCGACTAATTGTTGAAGGTGAATAAAACATAAAGAAAGTGGAAAAATAAAAAATAAATTAAAATATAAAAAAGAGAAGGTATAAGGATCGAGAGTGAAAAAAGATTTATGAGATGGAGATAAATCAGTGAAAGATAACAATATCCTGTCCCACACTATATTTCACACTTCCCTTAAAGATGTCACAATTCATCTTTCACCTTTCTCTTTTCACTTAAAAATTTTCTCTCCATCACATCAACTTTTTTTCTCTCTCCATCACTCTCCATTCTCCTAATCTTTATTCTGTTTCTAACAATCTCAATTTATTTCTAGTTTTCATTTAACATTCCATCAAAGTAAGATGCACTTCCCAACAAAATGAGGAACACTAACATAATCCATTAAATTCAGCAGTCTTTAAAAAAAATTCGGACAAACAACTCAAACTATCCTTGAAAGTTTTGTGGCTATAATCTATAAGTCACTAGGCCTAACCTACAATAGTTTGGAAAAGAAATTGTGCGCCTATGCAAAGGCTAAATCAACAGGAATCTTGGAAAAGAAACAATATGCTACCATCATCTACTGTATGGAAGTTGATTTTATAAGGGTATATCGCAGCTTCCACTGATAACCTACTTCAAAATAGCAATATAAGTCTCACATCCTACTATAATACATTGAATTAATATAAATTAATTATCTAACACTATTCATCCTTGGCCACATATCGATTATAAATGAAAGGCATCATCATCAACCTTCGACTTTCTCAACCGATGACACTTTACAATAATTATTAAATTGGCATATGTCACAAGCTTGTTAATACTCCTTAGCAATATATGTCAATCCTTAAAATCACTATAATTTCGATACATGCCTCTTGCATCAAGTACATTTCCACCACATTCAGAAAATATCCTACTTAAATAACCAATTCCATTCCCATTCTCAACAAATATTTTGTAAAGCTTCACCTCTAAATCATAATTCCTCTGTTTCCTTTTAGTTGCAACATTTGCCAAAACTTTACAAGCAATCCAAACTTTGAAAACACTTAATCTCTAACATTAATAAAAAAAAAATGTCAAAGTTGCGCATTGTAGACAGTAAACTGGCAAACATTGCAACCAAAATGAAATAGATGAAGTATAATAGACTAAAACATATGCATTAAATCAATCAAAAGCCTATCACTCCTAATCCAAAGCGCCGTGTCGAATCATTCAATCGCATTTCCAATCAACCTTATAACCCTAATTGCATAACAGTTTGCAAAATTTGATCGAGAAGTAGATCGAATCCATGATGAAAATGCAATTCAATTGAAATCAAACAAGGAAAAAATATGAACAGATCTACAAATAAATTACCTGAATCAAAGCAGTGGAGATAGCAAAAACGACGTACAGATCGATGATCTACAGAATCCAAAAAAAAAAATTTAGTCGGAAATAAAAATAGAGAGAGGAGGAAGAAGAGTTGAGGAGGAGAGAGAAAGAGAAGGACCTTGAGATTAGTGGGAGTGGCGGCGTAAGCAGAACGGAGAGTGTGGAATAAGGCTTGAGCATCCTTGCTTGTTGACCTCGCCATTGTTTTCTCTCTCTAATTCTCTCTTTCCGTACCCTCTTCTGTTTGAGCAGTGGTGTTGATTAAGTGAACGATGATGATCTTAATTCTTAAACTTCGACTTTAAGAGGGTTTAGAAGGGAGTACAATTCAACACATGGTTTGTGGAGGCTTAAACTTCGACTTTTAGAGGGTTTAGAAGGGAGTACAATTCAATACATGGTTCGTGGAGGCGAATGTATCATGCGCATCGTATATCCGTTTAAAAAAAACGGAAAGAATATCCTCCTTCCGTTATATATTACTCGCAACATTTATTAAAAATGGCTGCTACATATTAGTCGCAATAAATATTTTACTTTCCTTATATAGTAGGGTTTTCAAGAAAAATGACAAAAATACCCTTACTTAAATTTTTGGGATTCCTAATTACACTAACAATCTGATTTCATTAGAATCATAACATAGGTTAATTAACCTAACCATTCCCACCAAATTCATTCTTCTGCATCTAAATTTATATCTTTACCAACCAACTCATTCATTGCTGCATTCAATTATTCTCGATTAAAATGTTGGTTCAAGGGGATATTCTATTTGGTGGCGTCGTGGTTTTAAAAATTCTACATGGAAGACGAACTTTTTTTGGACTCTCTTCAGTGGCACCAAGGTTTAGAATAATTGACCATAGTGACCTTTTTTAGGTTTATGGCTAACCTTTATGGTTAAAATGGTTAACCTTTGATTTTTTTTATTAAAAAAATTATTTAAATTATATTTTAAAATAATAAAATTTGAAAAAAAAAAATCACCACTAGCCATTCTAGTACTCCACCCTGCCCAACACCCAAACCCAATCCACCTGCCCCCCGGTGTCGGCCGCTCCCAATCCTTCCTCCCCTGGTGCCGACGCCGACTCCCTCCCCCAGTCGCGACACCTCCCTTTCCTCCCTCCTGGATCCCCCACGAAACCCACGAAATCCCTAACTGAAACCCCTAATCAAGCAGCCCCGACCTCTAGAGAGGTGGCTGGTTTGGGCTGGAGAGAGAGGGAAAGGTTGCAGGTTTGGGCTGGAGAGAGAGGAAGAGGAGAGGTTACGGGTTTGGGTTGGAAAGAGAGGGAGAGGATAGGTTGTGGGTTGCTTGCGATGCTGCTGGGCGGTTTTGCGGGTTGCGGGTTACGAAGGAGAGGGACAGGTTACTGGTTACGGGTTGCTTGCGAAGGAGATCAGGGGTTGTGGGTTGCTTGCGATGGCGGTTAGCACGGTTGTTCGGTTGCGGCATGGTGGTGGAAAGGTGGAGGTTGGAGTTGTGCGGTGTTGAGAGAAGATGGGGTTGTGACTTAGTGAGGTAGGTGGTGGCTGGGCGGTTTTGGTGGGTGTTTGGCTGGTGGGCTGCGAAGTTGCTACCGGATTTTGGAGAGGAAGATGGTGTTGATGCCGGTGCTTGGAGGGGAAGGTGGTTGGAGGGGAGGATTTTTTTTTTATTAATTTTTTTTTTAATTTTATTATTTTAAAATATAATTTAAATCATTTTTTTAATAAAAAAAAATATCAAAGGTTAACCATTTTAATTAAAAAGGTTAGCCATAAACCTAAAAAAGGTCACTATGGTCAATTATTCTAAACCTTGGTGCCACTGAAAAGAGTCCAAAAAAAGTTCGTCTTCCATGTAGAATTTTTAAAACCACGAGACTATCAAATAGAATATCCCATTAAAATTTGGAGTCTCAAGAAATCAAACCCTAACCCTTGTTCTTCATTTTTCTCTTCTCATTTTCTTGCCTCTCTCGATCTTCCTCCTTCTCTCTCTGGATTTTTTTTTCAATTTCTGGGTTCGATCTCTCTTCCCCTTTCACCATGAGTACTCCTGATGATGACAAAAACGATCTTTTTTGTTATGCGTCCATCGGATCTGAAAGGGTTAAGGCAAAATCATTTGCTCCTCCAAAAAGGTACAAAGCTCAGCAAGGAACTGGGGTTCTCAAACCAGTTTGTCGTACCTCTTTAACTACTCTAAGGAGAATAAAATTGGTGTTAAACTTGTTGAGTACGTGTCGGACGTTGCTCTCGTTGAAGAAAATGTTTTCCAGCCCACTTCTGGGTTAGATTTGGTTGAAAAACCAGTTGCGGAGGTGGATTTAGCTACAAATCCAGAAATTGAGGTTGTTGGGAAGGGGATTTGTGTTGCAAATCCAGAAGTTGAGGCTACTAGGAAGGAGATCTATGTTTTCGGAGTGTTGGATGATGCTGGAGCTGAGCTTCATACTTCTAGGGTGCAAGATGTGGTGGTAGATGACGTGGTGGAGGCCCATGACTCCCCTGTGGTTATTGAAGGTGATGCTGGACCATCTACAGGGGCAAAGCGCGTTAAATCTGGGCTCCAGCTGGGGTGATTGAGGCAGATAATGTTTTTTCTTGCCTATTTGCAGAAGTATTACCCACAGTACTACACCCCCTAACTAATTTGGCAGCGTAACTACTTCTTACCTTATTTTCCTTGAATTATTTTAGTAATTTCATGTTTTATTTCATGATTTATGTGGTTGCTTGAGTCTCTCTCCATTTCTCTATTTGGTTATAAATAAGTCCCCTGATGGTTTGCATTTGATGTGTTATTTCTGTTGTTGTGTTGGATAAGGCCAGGGGAATGTGTTAAATGATGAATGATGAACGGAGTCCTTAATCAGGTTGATCTAGTTACTATGTGTAGACATCTAAAAATATCTCCCCAAAACCAAACCCGATGATAAACAACCTTTCACCTCATTATTGGTCGGGTCGCGTATTTAATCTCGGTAGTGCTTAAAATCCATATTCAATCAAACACAGCGTACAAATCAGTCCACAGATCAGTCCAAGTATTTAGTCAAAGCATAGTTCAACCCTCATTTCTAGCACAAAACCTTTTTAATCCATTTCATTTCTATTTATTAATTAAGCCCGATTAATAAATATTTTAAACCCTAAACCTAATTAAGCCCTGAACACTGAAACGGCCCTTAAATTATCCCGTACTTAATGTTAAATAAAAAAATAAAGATGAATTTAGATGGAATTCCAGAAAAGGCATGTGTCGTGCCACTGCAGAAATACCGCACCACGACAAATCTTGCCGTGCCATGGAAAATTGTACCATGTCACGACAATTTGGGTCGTGACGCAGCAATTTTTTCCGTGACGCGGAAATTTCTATGGTTTATTCCTTCTGCGACGACATATTTCTAGGGCTTCCGGACCTCACCCCTCACATTTCCTCTATAAATACGAGGCTGATTTCACAGTTTCAGGGCACCATCAGACATTCTAATCTCTCTCTCTCTCATATTCTATGCCTTAAACATACCCTCTTAATTACACCATTTATCCCCTGAGCACTCCTGGAGTTCATACAACACCCGAAGTTCCATACTTAAACCAAGGCGTGAAAGGTAAAACTGTTTGAGGGTTTGGCCCCAAATCAACTTTATTTTTATTTGATTTAATTTCTATTTTTATAATTAATTTTCCTTGAAGTTACTAACGCATTTATTGTTTTATAGTTGCAAGCAAAAGCAATCAAAGTAAGGAATCATGTTCCTTTTGTTCCTGTTATATTTCTAACGGTTTTTGTTATGTTTTTCATATACTAATCGTTGTTATTATGGTTAAATTGCTTCCAATGTTGATGTTTATTCTATTATGTTTATTGATCATCATATTGCATGTTAAAGGGAATATGTAATTGAATATAACGCATAATAAGATAATTTGGACGACCAGTTTAGGATCCTTTCTAATCTTGTTGTTTAATCGAAGTGATCACGATATTTAGAATAATATGTTGCATTAACATTCAACCAATTTAGCCTAATATCTAGTTTGGAGCAAATTGAATCTTTGTTTGTATGCCTTTGAGATTGCAGGAATTACTTTTCACAATAAGAATCGAGTAGAGGCCAATATGGGCGAATGTGACTCCATGACTCACTTCGTACCATCATCTCCGATCCTCCTTTCGTGGTTCTGAACCATATGGAGTTAGTAATCTTATGGATTATGAATGGGGTGTAACCTTCACGGGTCAATCGTTGTTGCCTATCATTGTCCCTTTTCGTGGTTGCCTTTTAATGATCCGTGAACGATTTACAAGTTCCTTAAAAACTTGTTGGCTGCTCCCTACTTTCCTTGTCCCTAATCGTATAATGTCAATTCCTACTTTCTATGATTGCCAAGCATATTCACAACATGTTTATCTATGCGTGCTTCGAATGACGCATTGAGTCCCTAAATTAGGCATGCATCAAGGTTTTTGTCATCCAAATGATGAAGGGACTCAACTGACAACATTTTGTTAAGTATGGATTGCTCAAGCATCTCTTATTGGAAGTTGTTGTTGAGGTAACTACTTAATGGTTTGCTTTGAGTGAAAAACCCTATCTGATGGATTATGCATTGGATTAAAGTACCCTTCTTGGATTTAAAAGCTAGAAATTTTCATTACTTTTACCAAAAGTGTGTTCTTGTATAAAAGGCAATTGCTACTCTAAGATTGTATTACATGACTGCCTATGAATGTTACATTAGTATTTACCAAAATACACATAACCAATACATAAACAAAAAAAAAAAGTTTATGTCTTACTGGTTATGTGTGGCAGTCCATGTGTACCAAAAGTTTCTTCTTACATCTTCAATTCATTAGCCTGCATCCCACCTCCATATCTTGTGCATCTACATTCACACCTGTTGCTGGAATGGATATGGTGTTTAAGTAGTTGACAGCTTGAGTGATGAGTCCCTTGTCCACTTTCAACAGCTGTGGAAGTCTTCCTTCGTTGTCTAATCTCCTCTTCCCCATGTGTGGTGGTGCAAAATTATTCCCACCTTGTTTCTCCAGTATTTCAATCATACATGATTGTAGAGTGATCCATGTATGCTTGTTCATAATAGGATCAAATTCTTCAAATGCCTCTTCCATTTTCTCAATTAATTCATCCAAATTTTTGGGAAATGATTGGTATTCAATTGATTTTATGACATTGAGCAGACCTAGATCCAATACATTGAGGTCTGGTGATTGAGCAGTTTGGAATACAAATTGAATGTTGAAACCATATGCTTGTGTTGCTGCCTGAAATTCATCATCCTTAGGGATTTGATAAGGCTTGGAATTGTCCCATTGTATGATTATATCCTTTGATAATTGAGCTAGCCATTGTGCATGGATTGTTGGTATGATGTTGTTGAGCAACATGTCCCTGATTGCTTCTTTGTTGACACTCTGAATTGCCTTAGTTTCTAATGTGCCAGCATCTCTGTTTTTACTTTTTCCTTTTGGCCCTTTCATACTTAACAAAAGGGAAAAGACCATACTTCCCTAAGTGTCCCATATGTCCATGTTCATTATGAAGGGGCTTGCCTATCATCCCCATGAAGATAGCCTTCACCTTGAAGCTCTTTAATTGTTGTTCTCTATATGGGTTTTCCTCATTTGGTAGAAGATAAAACCTTCTTGTTTTTGGGTTAAGGTAGAACCACTTCTTATCTAGTAGATTACTTGTTGCATATCCCTAAATGTAGGGTTACCAATAACTGGTATTGGATTCACCTGACTTAGTACCCCACTTCAGTCTTGTTATTTTGTGGTTGTAACTGAATACTGGGTGATTATTGCTTGTGTGTGTCCTTAGTCTGCCCCTTTTCTTTATTAGCTTGTGGATTGTGACATGTAAAACCTTAAGGGCTGCAGCATAGCTCCTTTTAGTGGTTCTTCTTCTGCATCTGAATTATCTGCTTCATGTGTTTCCATGTCGCCATCATTTGATTTTGTCTCTGTATTTCCATTGGAATAGTAATGTCTTCTTCCATTAATAGTTGTTGTAAACCGTAGAATTCTTCATCAAAGAAATTTTCCATGAGTCCCTTATTTTTTTTTATAGGTGATGAAGTGGTGTTTGACGTTATTTTTTGGAAGTTTTCAATGGAGCCTAATTTTTGTACATACTACTGCTGCTGCTACTAAAAGGGCACTTAAAAATTAGGACTAATTTTAATGGCTAATTGTAGGGTTCTTTTTTATTTCTGGTGGTTGATGGTTTTTGTAATTAAACATTACTATTCGAAACCCCCACCCCAAAAAAAAAAAAAAAAAAAAAAAAAAAAAAAAAAAAAAAAAAACTCATTTGAATCTGATGAATGATATGGGTGTATATATATAAGGGGATTTTGAAGTGAAAATGATGAAGGATGACATTGGGTTGAATTTGAGCAAAATTTGAAATTTCATGAAATTATTGGAGGGAAAAAAGTCCCTCTTAAAAGTTAGTCACATGTTTTTATTACAAAAAAATTGGGTCCATCAACTTTCCCTCCTTTTTTATCCCACTTAATTACATACATTTTCCCTTTAATTAAAACCCCTTCAATCGTTTACCTAGGAGTTCGCGCACAACTAGTTTGTTGCGAGTAACATATAACGGATCGGAGGGAGTATTACAAAAATATAAAGAGCATATTGCACAAATATAAAGAACATATAGCCAGAGTGAAAAGAACATATTATAGAATTGTAAGTAACTATTGTTAAAATGTAACGAACATGATAATTTTCGAGCATCCACTTTAAATACTAAGTAAATCTTTTACCTACATTTAATGGTAAATATTTAAAAAAAAAAATACAATTTCTTAAAATTAATTCCTCCAAAAATAATTCAAGATTTCATTTTTCAAAATTTATAATTTCAATTTTCAAATTATTGTTTTTGGATCATACTATATATTATGTATACCTTGTATTGTTCTTTACATGATTAAAAAATGTTCTTTATTAGAAAACATAATGTACTTAATTATTAACATTATTTTCTTTTTATATGATCATTATTATATCAAATAAGGAAAAATACACTTTATTAATCCCAATTATGCCCAATTTACTTTAAATAATCTCAACTTTTGATTATTCTGCAATAATCCCAACTTTCACCTGTGTTTTCTTTCTTCGATCCCAAACCAGTCAACAAAAGTCAACTACCATTTACTCTAGGTTACCCAACACATGTCAACAAGTGATTAGTACAAAAAATTAAAAAAAAAGAAAAAGAAAAAGAAAAAAAATAAAATCCAAACAACCAGGCAGCCACCAAAGGTGGCCCTTTAGCCCAGCCGACCCTCGAACCACCCCCTCTCAGCCCCCTGCCACCTGTTTTCGCCACAGAAACAACCCTAACACCAGAAATCGACCCCCCACTCCAACCCCACTTCCGAAATCGCCAACGTTGAAACGTCTCCCCGGATCTTCCGCTAGCTCTCCGCCAGCTCCTGCACAAATCGCCACCGCCCTTCCCCAACCCAACCCCCTAAATCGACCAGTTCCTCACCCCCTTCCTACAGCCCAGAAACCGATACCTTTCCTTCTCCCACCTTCGAAATTGGTCCCAACAACTACGATTTCGAGGCTTGGTCGGGGTGGGGGGAAGGGAGTCGGAAAGGGGTGGTGGCCGCATGAAATTGGGAATTAGGGTTGGAAATCCGGAAAGGAGGGGTCGGAAATGGGTGGTGGCTGGGGAGGCCGTGGCCATCGGTGGTGGTCATGGCAGGCTTGGTTTTGTTTTTTTTTAATCTTCTTTTTTTAAAAAAAACAATTATTAATATTTTTTTAAACCAATAAATAAGAGATACGCGGAAATTGTATTTTTGTAAAAGAAATTTAACTCTTTCTCCAGGTTTCGGGCAGTTGGGATTGAATAAAGAAAATGCAGATGAAAGTTGGGATTATTGCAGAATAATCGAAATTTAGGATTATTTAAAATAAATTGGGCAAAGTTGGGATTATTAAAGTGTATTTGTCCATCAAATAATGATAAACTATCGTAAATGTCCATATTCTTTGATTGTCAATGTAATGTACTTTTATTTGTGACATAATATTCATTGCTTATTGTGAAATATTTTTTGAATTTTGTCTTTAGATTATGGTGGGTGAATATAAATAATGTTCATTTCATAATATTATCATTTTCTTTATTAATATTACGGATGTTCTTTAGGTTTGAAAGTCAATCATTAATAGAGGAGGTCCCAAAAGAATATTGTCATCAAACTTCATTTTCTTGAATGATTCAAAAAAAATATATACATAGTTATTAAATGATAATTAATATTTAAAAAAAAATATAGAACTAAAAAAAATAGGAAAAATGAAAACTAATAATCCCACCTTTGCCATTTCTGCTCAAAACAATTCTACACTTTCGAAATCTAGAAATAATCCCACCTTTAACTCCCATATTCTCAAAACAAACCTTTTGACCTATAACCTGTTAAATAGGTTAATTTTTTTAAAAAAATTTAACTCTCTTCTTCAACCTTAAGTCTCCCTCCTTGCTCCTTCCATGGCCACCACCACACCACCTTCTTCCATGGCCACCTTGAAACCCCTTAACCCCTAAATTCGACCACCCCTTACCCTCTAACCCTCTAACCCCTAAATTCGACCACCCCTTACCCAAAATCCGACCACCGCAACCACACCCAAACCCCTAAACCCGACCACCCATGAAACCCTTAAACCTGACCCCCCACAAAACCCCTAACCCCCCCCCCCCCCCAAACCCCTTGATATGAGCCCTTTTTATCAAATTTTTTTTCCTTTGATTTTATTTATTAATTAGTCTGATGCTTTTAATTTGATTCAATTCTTCATAATTCTTGCTTTTTATATATTTTTATAGAGATGTTGAATAGGGGCAGACTTCAGCATTTGGTTTTGAACATTATTAAAAAAAAAAAATTTATTTTGTAAGGTTTATAAAATTGAATTGAATTTGATGAGTATGAATAAGATTATTTTATCTCGGGTTCAATTTGGTTTGTGATTATCGAACTCAATATTGAATTTCATGCTTAAGTATAGTGTTCTGTTTTGATCAAATATTTCAATGTAGTTGCAATGTTCAACAAAAGAAATTCACCAAAAATCTGCTTTTGCAATTTCACAAGGCCCTCTGTTTGTCGGGGAGGGGGCTTCTGTTCGCTGGGGAGGGGGTTGGTGTTTGCCGGCAGGGGTGGGTGATGTTGGGTGGTTGGGATTCAGGAAGAAGGAGGTTGATTCTTTAAAAACTTATTTTTATTTTGTTTTTTTAATTAAAAAAATTAAAATTGGACCAATTAGAAGGTGACACGTGGCAAGTCACCTTCTAAAACAAGTTACCAATTTCACAAACCGGTAAAAGGCTTGTTTTGAGAATATGGGGTTAAAGTGGGATTGTTTCCAGATTTCAAAAAGATGGGATTATTTTGAGCATAAATGACAAAATTGAGATTATTAGTTTCTATTTTTCCAAAAAAATATTCACAATTAATATTATAATAATTAAAATGGCATTAAAATCTAATTTAAAACATCTATTATGATCGTTCAATACCTCAAAGACCATAATAATTAAAAATGGCGTTAAAATCTTATTTAAGAATAACATATGTTAAAACATCTATTATGATCGTTTAATACCTCAAAGATCATAATAGTTAAATTCAAAGAACATAAGGTTGACTTTAAAGAATATCAGCAATAAAACACATACAAGATAAACAAGAAAAACAAAAGCTTAGAAGAAGTACATAAAGAATAAAACAAAAGATCATAAAAGATATAACAAAAGAACATAAAGTTTATAACAAAAGAACATAAGGGATATACAAAAATAACATAAAGATGAATGTTCTTTACAAAACTGCTATATGTTCTTTACAAAACAGTTATATGTTCTTTCCGCTTGGTTGGATGTACCAAGCTTGGTACATCCACCTCTACCATAAAAATGTCAAGTACAATTGTGCCAACACTAGGAAATTATCAAAGCAAACACAAAAACAAGTGTGATTTTAAGACAAATGGACAATGTGAAATTAGACTCGATTTTCCTCACCTTATTTTTTGCTGAACTGAATTGTATTTGTTGAATTGGACTTATTTTTACCGATTCAAACTTATTTTTACTTTATCTTTATCTATTATATTTGTTCTTTGAAGTTACTAATTTTTAGAGATTTCAAATTATGTTCACTAAAAGTAAATTATTTTTAGGACAATTTCAATTTTGCTACCACCAAAAGGCAGGCACCTCAGTTTTGCTACCCCTTAAATTTTTTATTTTATTTTACTACCACACAAAAACACATTGTTAAAATTTGCTACCACTTAACGGAATGAGTTAGGATTCTGTTAAGTTTATTATAAAAAAAAACTCTAACCCAGATTCCGGCAGCCCCTACCACCGGCCCCCTACCCCATTCCAGCCATGATCTACCTCCCCGATCCGGCCACCAACTCCCTTCCCTTCCCGATTTCGGCCATCCCCTCCCTTCCCCACCCCATTCCCGGCCACCCCATCCCTTTTCCTCCCCGATTTCGTCCACCCTTCCTCCCCTAACCCACCACCGAAACCACCTCCCTACCTAGCCATCGCCAAAATCCCACCTACTCCCTTTCCTCAGTCCCAAAATCCCATCCCATCACCTCCCCTTCTCCAGCCCGAAACCTCACCCAAAAACCGGCACCTCTAACCCATAAACACCAGCCCGAAACCACCCTAAACGGGTTTTAGGGTTTCGCTTATGGTGGTTTAGGGGTGGTGTTTATGGGTTAGGGGTGCCGATTTTTGGGTGGGGGAAGGGGAGGTGGGGTCGATTCAGGGTGGGAGAAGGGGAGGGGGGCCGATTCCGGTGGGGGGATGGGGAGGGAGGGTGTTTTCTGGTTTCAGGGTAGGGGTTGGGGCAGCGAGAAAGGGATAAGGGAGGAGGGGTGGGTTGCGTTGGTGGGGAAAAGGATTGGGTTGGGGTCGCCGGCGCCGGCCAAAGCATTGGGCGCCGGTCGCCGGCAAGGGGGAGGGGGGGCAGTTGAGGGTGGCTGGGTTTTTTTTTTTTAATAAACTTAACGGAATCCTAATGGATTCCATTAAGTGGTAGAAATTTTTAACAACTATGATTTAGGTGGTAGTAAAATAAAAAAAAAAAAATTAGAGGGGTAGCAAAACTGAGGTGCATGCCTTTTGGTGGTAGCAAAAGTGAAATTGTCCTTATTTTTATGGTGAAGATAACAAGACCTAACATGGAAAAAGTGTAAATAAATTAATATGGAATAATAAATCAACTTTGGCCCTTGCAGTGTATGAACTATTAATAATATTAATAAAATTGGAAAATAAAATGTGCTTGCAAGGAATGTGTTTGTTTATTTTTTTTAAAGTCTATTGTCTTTCTCTTGAAAAAAAAATGAAAAGTTTAAAAGGAAGGAGTAACATTAGAAATGCACCCATAATGAGATATAAAGTAAATATACATATAGTGAATTAAAATAAGGATATTTTATTGGAAAAATTAAAAAGAATAATCCCACCTTTGCCACTTCTGCTCAAAACATTCCCACCTTTGAGTAATCTAGAAATAATCCCACCTTTGGCCCCCATTTGCTCAAAACAATCCCATGATCAGTTTATTAACTAGGTGACCAGTTTTAGAAGGTGACTTGATTGCCACATGTCAATTTATGATTCATCGTATTTTTTTAATAATTAAAAAATAATAAATGATAATAATTAAAAAAAAAGCCAAAATTAAGAACCTGCCCCTTCCTTCTTCCCCAACGTAAACCATCTTTACCGGAGCTTGCCCCAACCCCTTCCCTAATCCCCCGCCAATACCAGCCTCAACCCCTTCCCCGATCCCCCGCCACCAGCCACAACCACCGACCATCACACCACTACACCTTGCGCAATACCCACACCCCACGCAACTCCATCACACCACCACCAACCGCATTTCGCAGCTCAATAAAAGATGAAGAATATAAATTACTTGACTTGTAAACACAATAATCATCATCATTACTATCAATATAATTAGCATTATTAATGTGTTCTTCTAATATACTTTTAACTAATAATCTAAGCCCTTTTTACAACTCATTACCCTAATTGTATCTCTTTCTGAAACCACCCCGGTTTGCCATCCAAAATAAAATTTAGTTTTTTCCAAAAAAAATTGAAACCCAAATCGAATCCCACACCCAATTAAAATGGGTGTTCTGTTTCATCAAAATTTAATCTTGGTGAGTATTTTCTATAATTTATTAAAAATAAAAATTTAATAATAATAAAAAATAAAAAAGTAGTGAGTGAAGGAATGGGGGCATGAGGAAAGACCGAGTGTTGAAAGGTGGGGTCAAGTGAGGGGGTCTTGGTGGCCAGGTGGGGTGTCGAAGTCAGGTGAGAAGGAGTGGTGCTGTAGTGGGGGTCTGGCCATCTGGGTGGTGGTCATGATAATGGTTGCCATGAAAGGGGGTGGGAGGAGAGGTTTAAAAAAAAAAATCAACCTGTTAAATAAGTTGCAGGTAAATAGGACCATTTTGAGCAGATGTGTATCAAAGGTGGGATTGTTTCTAAATTATTTAAAGGTGTGATTGTTTTGAGCAGAAGTGGCAAAGGTGGGATTATTCTTGTTAATTTTTCCTATTTTATTTTCTTATTTGAAAAAAAAAAATCGAAAAAAATAAGGAGGAAATGAAAGGGGGACACAAGATACTTATTTTTTTTTATTATTTTTTTAAAGAAAAGATACAAGATACTTGTGGTTTGTGTTATTTTATACTTGTTATAGATTAGCACGATATGAAAAAAATGAAGAATTTTTAACATTAGTGGCGATAATGATAAAAAAAAAAGGAAAAAAGAAATGGGTGTTGCTCTGTGGAATACATTTCCTCAAATTATATAAGTTTGAAAATTTATGACAAAGAAAAAAGATCAATATAATTAGTATTCGTAATATTTTTTTTTTCTTACCTTTTTATATGCAACCACCAGTTCGGTCACTTCGGTGTAATTGTGCTAAATGTCACATGAATGCTATAGCACAACAAATCCCATATGACTATTTGAGGCTGTCTCCATCTGCATGTGAGTCTATATTGATGCATTTGTCTTGGTACAGGCCGGTTAATGTTATTGCGTTTTATTATCCTAATTTATATGTGTTTACAATGTCTGTTGCACTTATGCGAAAGGTTGGCTTGGATCATGTCTTGGGAACTCAGGCATCGTACAGGTGATATGCACTCCTCCCGCGACATAAGGCACATAATGTGCTACTTTCATATCTTCTAACATTCCGTAATTTGTGAAATGCATCACCTTCCTCGTAGCATTTGAAATAAGCCAACTACTTTCAATTACCTTTATTTAATTGATCAAAAATTAAATAAATAGTCATTTAGAAACAGGTTAAATGCGACCGCAACACATGCCACTTTTTTTATTGGACCTTAAATTATAAAATTAAAAAAAAAATAAATGAAATAGTTGTCAGAAATGTATTGCTACGTGTCAAAACTAGATGCTTTTGCAATTTGGAATGGTGCTTCATTTCTAGAGCATTCCCAAAAAATTATCTTTTGGGCAACATACCCACAATGGTGGGAAGCCCCATAAAGTGGAGAGAGAGTGTGTTAGGGGAGGCTGCTCTCCCAATGTTGATGATGCTATAGAGTAGTAGAGCACCCTCATTGCAAGACAAGCCCAAATTTTCTCTCTCCTATCCTCCTTCCTCTACCTCACTTTCCACTAAATTTACTCTATATCCTTTCCAAATTAATTTTCTCTTCACAGTGCTAGGCTTACCCAAAACACTTTCTCCTACATATTTTAATTATCCCATCACAAAACTTGTCAAGAATTGATTAGACCAAAATATGTGCAACAAAATAAAATAAAATATGACAACCATTCTCCATGCCACATGTCAAGCATCGCTTTTCTTTTGTTTTGGGAGGGTGCCTCAAAACCTAAGCATCCCCAGATATTTTTGTAAATGGGCAACACATTTACAATGATGGGGAGCCCCAAAAGAGGAGAGAGAGTGCATTTGGGCAGCTTTGCTTCCTTGCGTTGCCTAAATTCACAATGTTAAGGTTGCCCAAATTTTATCCCTTCCCTTCCCTCGTTCTTCCACCTCATCTTCTCTTTCATCCACGTCACTTTCTACTTATATTATTATCTACCCTCCTCATAATATTTTTTTGCTCCCCACAATGTTAGGCTCAATGTTACAAGGTACGGGGTACAATTCGAAACGTGGTATGAAAAAGAATACGCGGAACGCTGCCCTTTGGTGATTTCGGTACGATGGGTATGAAGAAGTATATACTCTGTATTTTGAAAAAAATAAAAGTAGAAATAATGCCTTGCCCCTAGGTCAATCGTATCTGATATATTTTAAAAACCATAAACAGTAAGTAAAACTGTAAAAGGGTGGGTGTCATAAAAATAAAGAGGAAACTAATAGAGTGTGGAGTCCAATTGTCTATATTTAATTTAAGCCATTCAAATACTAATTGGTCTAGTACTATCATTCGATTTTCTGACTTTTCTGTCCTAATATTCACTTAATTTATTAATAAAAAAGAAGTAGTATCCAATGTTCTGATTTCTCTCTCCTCTCTCCTATGTCTGTCTTCAACCTCTATTCTCCACCATTTTTTAAGCTTCAACACCTGATCTTTGAGTCGTAAACAACCTTTAACCCTAAAAACACAAAAGTATAGCCTTAGTCTTTGAAATCGGGTCGTCAATTTTACGATTTGGGTCGCGACCACATGCGAATCAAGTCGCGTTTGTATTTTGTCCGGTACGAACGAACTAAGTCACAATTCCAGCCTCCGTATCGCGAACCTTGTAACACTGGCTAGGCTTGCCCAAAACTTTATCTCTCCTACATACTTTTTAATACCCCACTACAATGTTAAATTTAAATCATGACAAGTGTCAGCTATTTATACAAGTAACCGTTGGAATCATATACCCACACGTCACATGTACATGGTTTTACAATTTGGGAGGGTGCTCCAATTCTATAGCATCCCTAAAAATTTTGTCTTTTGGGCAACCTACCCACAATGGTGGGAAGCCCCCAAAAGAGGAGAGAGAGTGTCATTGGGGAGGGTAGTGTTTCAACATTGGTGATTATCTTAGAACATCCACATTCATTTACCTCCTCATAATTTCTCTCTCCTCACCTCATTGTTCATTAATTCACATCACTTTCCACTAACTTTATCACATACATTTTTCATTTCATAATCCCATACCTACATTCATTAACCTCCCCATTTACCTTCTATCTCCTACTTTTCCATACCCCACCTCCTTTTCTCCCTCCTATTTTTACAAAGGGACCATTACTTGCTTTTGCTAATTTGTTTGAGATGGTTCCTTCTTTATTTACCTTATCAACTAAATTTATTATATGGGAAGGCAAAAACATTGGTGGGAAGGTTCCCTTTTTCATTTTTTTCTCAAAAAAAGGGAACCCTAATTCCCACCAATGTGAATGCTCTTAGTTAGTCAATACTCCATTGTCTTTGCCTTTTAAAATCTTTTCAAAGTAAAAATATAATTCAAACTTAAGTCAATCCATACAAATATTACAAACAATGGCATCGTCTACGTAGAATTAAGTCGAAATGAGTCATGTTACTCATTAGTTCAAATATTCAATGGATAACATGGTCACATAGTTAATGCTTCATTCAATATGGAAAGCCTCTTAGTTAGTAGTCTTGTGTACAGAATCCCTAACTTAGCTTGTGGTTCTATATTGGACAATTTTATTGACATAATATCAATCGTTCATTGATCAAACAAAGTACGCAAAATACAGATACACAAAATACAACGAAGTAACGCAACTTGAGCTACTAGGGGCGCTTATTACCCTTGCAGAAACAAAGCTACTAAAACAAGCTTTACTAGCTCTTACAAGCAACTTTTGGACAATCGTCAAATAATGATAATTTGTATGCCCAAATACATGTACAAAAAAAACAAATTACACTAGAGTGCACTTTCATCAATGGTCATGTCAACTGTGCTATAAATTTTAAATTCAAAGAATCTACAGTCTACCGTGGTTAAGTCTTCCTGTATTAAAAATGCAATGAAATCATCCAACTCTACCGTGTCGTGGAATTGTGGAAGTGGGAAATCTCTAGGCTTGTGGGCTAGCACTATAGTCTCAAGAGGCTGAAACTATTACCTCTGCAAACTTCACTAGAGAGAATGCAAAAAAGGGAGCTGATAAATCCGAGTACGTAACATAACTGTTATAATTGTTAATTTGTTATATGTGTATAATTGCTCAAAGCAGAAAATGGTATATTCGATCCGTTTGAGCGTTGAAAGCAATTAAACATGTTGCAAAGCACTTTGGTTTATTACGAGGATGATTACATCCCAGCCGCTAAAACAGTATTGAGGTTTTACAAAAATACACCTCTTGGATCAACACTCCATCCAGCACAAGGTGGGAAAATCTACAACATCCAAGAGTTCTGATCCTTCGCAGCATACCCGTCCAACCATGTTTGATGCACATGCTCCCATAACAGGTCACTTAAGGAGTCGGCAACCTGCACAATAAATGGTCAAACTCAAAGAACCTTGCACAGAGTGAGAAAGGACACGTATATTACAGTCTTGCACTTGCCTTAGATCTCAATAGAGTTGTGACTACACCACACTGGCGCTCTTCGCCTGAAAGCATGAGCCAAATGTTAATTACATGCAAAACAAATCAAAAATCTTTTCATAGATGAACTATTTTGGTTAAACAAAGAGATAGCTCCAGAAAATTAAAAAAAAGCTGAAGCCTAACATCAATTGACCTCAAGTCAAGATTTAAAAAGGGTGTTTCTTGGTGTACATGTCCGTCCAAATGAAAATTACCTTTATCAGTTCAATTGGTATTATTAAGGTTCGGTTGCTGCAGTGTCTTACTTTATATATAAAGCCAGTCAATCACCATAGAAATTTGCTTACGGAGAAGCCCAATGCAATTATCAACAACCAAATGGATGTTTCTCTCATAATCAATATTAAAAACATTTATGCTCAGAACAGAAATCAGATAAAGTTGTGTTAAGCTGCAAACATTTCCTTTGTTCTTCACAGAATTACAGATTCACAGCACGTGCTCCAATGACAATATCATTCACAGCAACTTCCCACTCGACATCTCAAGTCATCAATATCATAGACAAGTAAAACAGCAATAAGATTCAAGGTACTTCATGGACTTGTCCTTTCTAGACCTGACTAGATTTTATTCGTCTTTACAATGAGCAGAAAAACAACTGGTTTTATAAGTTTGGAACATAAAACTTTACTCCATGTCCAAATTTTACCAAACCTAAACAGCAGATAAATAAGGGGTCAAACCCAACTAGCTCCTTCTAGTTCCTTTATATTCTCTCTTGTAGGATCAACAAATACACTTGAACTTATCAATCGTCTTTTCCTTTTCTTCTATCTCCTATACCTTCTCTCTTGTAGCACTCTTTATCCTATTAAATTATCTTCTCTTATCTCTTTGTTCAGTTTAGGGTGTGTTTGGTTTGATGTAAAATGTTTGCATGGAAATAATTTTCCCGCATTTTCCTTTGTTTGGTTTGTGAATGGGTGGAAAATAATTTTTCCCATTGGTGGATAATTACACTCTCAATGGTGGAAAACATTTTCCTTTACAAAACAAGGGAAGGCGCATTTTCCTCCATCCTCTTTACTTTCCTCTCATTCATCCTCACCTTTCCACTCCTAATTTTAATCTCTATAACTTTTCTTGTAAGGAACCAAAAATGAAGGAAACTAATTTGCAATTGTGGTTTTCCATGAAAACTCATTCTTTATTGAAAATATTTAACTTCAAACCAATCAGTGCCTTAGTGTAAGAAATACTTCCTCTTTTTATGAGTGATGTCTTATCTTTTGGCTATTGTTCCAGAATAAGTGATGTCTTATCTTTTTACATATTTGGGATAATCACTCACAATAAAGATCCAAACTGAAAATTACTGGTCCTAAAGCAGATCTGACAGAGTTGTTTACCATCTCTACTCTATCACAATTCCCATGTTAAGAATAAAAAATCATCTATGTTTGCATCAAATTCATAGAATGTCAATGTCTTGTTCACTGTTCCAGCCATTTTTACTTTCCTTAAAACTAACCCAAGGACAATAAGTTTCTAGGGTAGAAAACAACTTAATATCACTACCATGAAAACAGAGCAAAATTAATACAGCATGAAAAGTAAGGTTAGTGAATTAAAATAATTAATTTTTTTAAGAAAAAGGTCCTTACCAGTCGATTCCCATTTATCAAAACTCACTAGCCATGCATCATTACTTATCCTTGTTGGCAAAAGGCGATCAACCCAAACTCGGTACTTTGTTCCCTGGCGATCTCCATAGCATTTTTTAAGTTTATCTATGCTGTCATGAAGAGAGAGCTCCTCCCCAGATGGATGGATGAAAACCCCTGAAGGATGCTGTAATGATGGAAATGAAACAAGAATAGTTTAGGAGTAATATACGTAGTTCAAAGATTTAAATATTAGTAAGTACAATAATAACACAACGAAACAAAGTACTATCCACTATGCTTTTAAGATAGAATCCAACGATATGGTTACATTTAGCTGTTACATACTCCATAGACCAAGATCAGAACACCTTCTTAACAGAATAGCTAAGTGCTGTCACAGATCAAAATAGAAGACAGAAGAAAATTGATTATAGATGTATCAGAGAGAAAGTGGTAAATTCATAAACATTTTCTCAATATATCTTCTATGACCCACCAAATGCAAACAGGAAAAAGGCTTTATATTTAGAAAGACAACAAATGCATATTCAACAGGGATAACCACCATAAAAGCATAACCATGTAAGCATTCATTTTCTCCAAGGGTAACAAGCTAAGTACCAGAAAACTTGGGAAATTGAGTACCTTAAAAGGACAGCATTTCAAAAGTCAAAACACAGATTTTGTGATCTAAGAAATATTAACAAAAATAAAAATAAATAAATCAACTTGCAAAACCTTCTCAACCTGATACAATTTAGAAAGCTATCCAACTTTGGACTAAAATGGCACAGTCCACCACTGCTTTCGCATAATACATTTTTGAAATCACTGCATAGGAAGAAATCACTCTCAAGTAAAAGAAAACATAACCAATTCCACTGAACTAAACAAAAGCATTTTAATTTTTTTTTGTTTTTTTCATTACATATAGATTACATCATCAACCATGAAACTTCAACAACAAAAAAAATATATATTATATATTTACCAGTTACTCAAAATTTTGGCCAGTTGTCAAGTCTCAATTCAACTTTAAGATGGTGATCAATAAACGAAAAAATGTCCATTTATTATAAGAATATAATCATGCTCTATATTTGGAAAGAATGAAACTACATGATTCTCAAGAAATCCAGTCAGCTAAAACAACAGCACAATAAGTGAGAATTGGTGAAAGATATTCTGTAAAACATAATACAAAACATACTTTTATTATATAAGTGGAATAAAGAAAAGAGCTACAGTGTAAAGTCAGCGAATTGTCTCAGGAAAGAACACGACACATAGGGAAGAAAAAAAGACTCTTAGAGTATTTAATGTTTAAAAAAGACATGCATTGCAATCATGGGTAATTTGCAAAATAAACATTCAAAAGGAGGATAGTGAAGGTAAATCATAACATACACAGACTACTTTGAGGCTTGCATAGTACGACTCAGAGTTTTCAACTTCACCACGTCTCCATCTCTCATAAAACAAGTAAAATTTAACGATTTCATGACCCGGGTTCACATGCTCCAGCTGACATTCAGTAAAATCCATAACATCTCTAGGAGAGATGCTGGGACCAAGGTTGAAGTGACTAATAGCCTGTATTATTCCAGCAGCACATCTTTCAGTTGCATGGATAATTTTGGGATTTCCTTTTGCATTTTGTGCATGCCATTGCAGCAATTCCTCTTGAGCATTGCTAACCTGCAATACATTCACTACAGAAAAAGTTACCACATCTGCCTTAATAAATATGAAACTGTGATAAATAAGTGATCTAGCAACCAACCATGACACCATGAACGTCTGGAATGCTGAAGAGCTCAGCATCATTTCCAGAATCACCACATACAAGGGTATTGATGGGTAGTTTACCCTCGGACTTAAACTTCTTATGTAAATAAGCAAGTGCTTGTCCTTTTCCAGCCCCTTGTGGCAATATATCCAAGTCAATCCCTCCACTGTATATTATCTTTGCATCCAACTGGAAAATAGTCAAAGCCACCAATTTCAGAAACAAGAGAGCTTTAAGTTCCAGAGATGCAAAATAAGAATAGAAGACTAAATCAAATCTTGTTTTACAATAATAAGAGGCTATTACCCCACGCTTTTCCAATCTCTCGGAAAGATCCTTAGTCACTTGTTGTGCTTTCTCCTTCTCAACGTAAAAGCTAATTTTGTGTGGCCGTTGCTCTGTCTCAGCCTGCATTGACTCAAAAACTAAGAAATACAGAAATATAAATCATATACTACTATCATACTTCGTAATAATTAGTGCAGAGACATGTAATAATTAGTGCAGAGAAAGACTCTTCCATCTCACTTACACTACTTTCCCTACGTAGCTAACTACATGAAAAGGTTTGACAGGAACATTGCTCTATTGACATAACAATCAGATTTCAGACACGATCATTATTCTCCAACGTCAAAACACTTTCCAGCCAATCCACCCAACCTCAACCGCACATAGATTAAACTATGATACTTCCATATAATAAAACTAATATGAAAAAAACTCTTTGTTAACAAAAAACATTTGAAGATGAAGAAAACTACATTTTTTGGTCACTATTTTTTCTCGTTTTTTTTACATCTACTATCACTTTACAGTTGCTTGTGACAATTCATGTTAGCCGACCCCAAGTCATTTTGAGACTAAGTCTATGTTGCTGTTGTTGTTGCATTCAACCAGGCAAATTCACCAAGCTAAAACAACTAATACAAGACTACAAATCATTAGCATAACTATATACCTGAGGCTTGAGCTCAGAAAACTTGCTGGCCTCTTCAATCACTATATTCCTATCCCATTTTTGACTTAAAATTTCGAACCAACCGTCATCCGGCACCATGGATTTACCATATGTAATCTCAGTGCCTACTGACATAATTGTGATATCTGGAGTCAACATGGGTTTCTCCTTCCTCAACTCCTTGTAAAGGGTTAGAGATCTTCCAGTCGAAAACACCAGCAACGAATCGTGGCGATAATTCGATTCCCACAAAGCATTGAACCTCAAAAGAGATAGATTCTCAGCATCATGATGATCAACCTAAAATGCAGAAATCACTCATTTTCAGATCAAAAACTCCAGAATTTGATGAATTTTAAGTGATTAAACCACCTTACCATTGTATGATCAAGATCTGAAACTATCATTAGCCGTGCCGGTGAACTAAGACGATCCATTATTCAAAAAATTACCCTAAAAAAATGAAATCAATCAATCAATATAATCCCTAAATTTATTAAATTAATTTTATTTTTTTTTCATTTTTTTTAAATATCCCGCAAAAAACTTCACGAAGATTCGAAATGGATGCGATAAAAGTAATCAAAATGAGAGCGTAAATTTGAAATTAAAGTTCGAATTCAACTAATACAATTAAAATGGATGATCAAATGTAACATAAAGCGAGAAAATCAAATTCTGGAAAATTAATTGATTACCCGAAATCGAAGCAAAAGGCGAATAATATTGAAGAATTAATACATGAATGGTATCTGGAAATGATGAATTTAGGGAGAAAAACAAATGAATTTGTGTGGCTAAATGATATTGAAGAGCGTGAAGATGATAAAATTGGGAGATCCAAAAGTATAGGATCGAGGAATATCTTTGGCGGTTCTTTTGTTTTTGGCTTACGGACAAGTTGTACTGTTGTACATAGGGGTGTACAAAAACTGGACCGGATCTGAAACCGGACCTGAACCGACCTGATTCGGACCGGACCTGACCCGGACCTGTTGATTCAGGTCCGGTCCCGTTCCTTAAAAATCAAGGTTCCCGGTTCCGGTCCGGACCCGGTCTAAACCCGGGGTTTTCAGGTCCGGACCTGAAACCCGGAAAAATTGTATTTTTAAAAAAAAAAAAAAATTCAAAAATCAAAATAACGCTGCTGCTTGAGTGACGCTTCAGTTCTCTTTCATTTCATTCTAACCCTAACAAACAGGTTGTCTCCCCCTCTCCCTCACGCAGTCACGCTCACTGTCTCCAGTCTCAGCCCAACGCGGCAACGCCCACCGCCGACACCTCCTGCCTTCCTCACTCTCTCAGGCGAAGCCCAGGCGCCCACCGACCACCGCATGAGACAGCTACTGCGCGATTTTCCATTTCTCCGGTAAGTTATTTTTTTTTAATGTAAATCTAAATTATCTAATTATGTTTGGGTATTTTGTATTCGAAATAATGAATTAAGTGTTAGAATTTATATGTTTATTCATGTTTCAATTGCTTATAATGATTATTTGATGTTTGCATGTTGAATTTCTTTTTTTTACTTCAATGTTTTCGAATTTATGTTTTTTCTTTTTTGGTTTATTTTCGAATTTCTTTCGAATTTATGTTTTTTTTTTGGTTTTTTTTAGTTTAAAGTTTAGGGTTTTAGGGTTTAATGTTTAGAATTGATAACAAGTATGGTTTATCTTCGAATTTATGTTTTTTTTTTGGTTTTTTTTAGTTTAAAGTTTAGGGTTTTAGGGTTTAATAAAATCAGAAGAGCAGAGAAAGTAGTGATTAGATTGTAAACATCTAGTAGTCTAGTGTTTATCTAGTACTTTGCATTGACCTTTGGCATGGCTTCAAATTGAATAGTTGATTTTATGCATTCGGATGCATAAATTCTATGTTATTAGTCATTATATAAGTGTTGTTGCATAAACTTATCATTGCAGAAAAATGCACTGGTTGAGAAATAGCAGATCTATAAATATTGGTCTGAATTCCTTACAATTTAGCACCAATTCTTCAGGAGTTTGAGTAAATTCTGACATATAATATGGGAACATGAATAATGTCTGAATTTCTATGTTATTTCTATGTTCGGTGTCACCTAAATTTATCACTGCAGTTATGGGGAAGAAATGCGAAGGCTGTAAAATTGCGGAGAATTATAATTATTGGTCTGAACTTCCTGCAACAAAACACCAATTCTTCAAGGTCATGTATGGCGATTTTGAGCACCAAATGGTAGGAAAATATGTTATGAAAGCAACTGCACTTATATTATTAATATATATTAGCTCACTTGATTGAATTTTTTGGTGAACATTTCTTGCAGAATATTCCTCAGAAGTTCATGGAGTGTTTCAAGGAGAAACTCTCCCCGTGGTGTACACTTATAGCGCCAAGTAAACACAAATGGAAAATCAGACTCTCGAGTACATATGATGAAAGGCCATTGGTGTTTACAGATGGATGGAAACAGTTTGTTCGTGACAATGGAGTGGAAACAAATGACTTCTTAGTGTTCCGTTTTGTTGGAGACTCCTCGTTTGAGGTGTCAGTGTTTGACAAGAGTGGTTGCGAGAAAGAGGGTTGTCACTTTTCCATTAATTCCAATTCAATCTCAAGAAGATTCTCTTGTACAAGTAATCTCCACATCAACCATGGTAGTGTGGCTAAAGAAGAAATTGAGATTTGTGACTCATCATCAGAGGATTATTCTTTGTGGAAGGAAGACGAAGAAGAGACTGAGGATGTAAGTCATGTAATAACGGAAGAAAAGAGGGAGAGAAGAGGAAGCTCAAGTGAAGGTAATACAAACTAGTCATTCCTCATTAGAGTTTGTCTATAATTTGAATTCATGTATGTATTACTGTATTATAATTTGATGGCCATGATGCAGGAAAATTTCCTCAAAGCCAAAAGTACTTCATATCGAATAGGCGGGATCTTAAACCTGGAGAAAAGAAAAGGGCTTCCAAGATGGCAGAGTGTTATAGGCGCAGCATGAAGGATAATAAGAGAGTGTTTCCTGTGTTTCAGATAGCAAAAAGTACTTCATATCGAATTTATGTTTTTTTTTTTTTGGTATTTTTGGTGTTTGAGAATTGGGACTTTATACTTTTATAGACTTTATGTAGTTTTGTACTTTTGTGATTAATAATTTTGGTTTGTATGTAATTATTTAATTATGCAACAGGTCTAAAAATCACAAAACAGGTCCATACGCAGGTCCATATGCAGGTCCAACAAGTTTTTTATTAAAAAAAATAAAAAAAAAAGCGAAAAAATCACAAAACAGGTCCATTCAGGTCCAAACCTGGATCGGACCTGATTTTTCAGGTCTAGCCCGGAACCGGACCTGTTAATTCAGGTCCGGTCCCCGATCCTCATAATTACCCAATTCAGGTCCCCGGTCCAAACAGGTCCGGTCCAGGTCCGGTCTGGTTTTGGACCGGTGTACACCCCTAGTTGTACACTACTAGTCTACTACCACAACTAATACACTAATTTTTGCATGAAGCGAACTTTTCCTCCAAATTTTGTGTGTGGAAATAGTTCATCAAATTGGACTGGAAGTGTCCCGTCTCCCGTTAACGTTCTTCGTAAAGGATTACGGGAGGTATTGATCTTGCTAAAGAGTTATGGAGTAGTTGTGAATTAGTTAATGTCTAAATTATTAGTGTTTGGGTCCAATTTACTCTAATTGGGCCGGTCCATAAATAAAAGGGTTAAAAAGATTTAAATCTCCTCAAGCATGCCAAGGATTAGTCAAAGCAGCCCAATCCACATGGCAAGTCCATGTGACTAAAGAGCCCAATAGCTCTCTCAAGTGCAAGATATAAAAGTCTTGACTTCTATCCTTCTCATTTTATCTACACAAAGCCTCAAGCATTAAATTCTCTTGCATAGCTTTTTCTCTCTAAATACACTGTACTAACTTCGACATTGGAGGAGCCTTCCTCGGCTACACCCCCGAGGCCAATTTACGTGTGTTTGCTATGCAAGAAACCCTCGTCCTAGTCGTCACTTGGTCCAAGTCCAGTCTTCAGCCCACTACTAAGGTCCAGCCGAATGACCTATTGTGCCCAAAATAATTTGGCGTCGTCTGTGGGAAAGACAATAACAAATAAGCCAAAAATCAATTCACTTAGCAATATGACTAAGAGTGCAAAGAAAATTAACCCTTCATATTCCGCTGTGAAGAAAGGTCCTTCCTCTTCTTCGTCTTTAGAGGTTGCCTCTTCCGAGAAAGCCTCGCCTGAGAGACCATCTCACAACACTGGTCAGCCGTCGAGCTCTCGCCGGCCGAGTCAGTCGAATGCTAAGAGTCCAACTCCTAGCCGCCACTCGTAGTCTCACCCGAGGTGGACACCCCAAACGGGTCCCACTTCGGAAGAGGTAGCAAAAGCCCTAGCGCTCTTCATGGATTTCATGAAGGCCCAGGCAAATCAACAGGTCCCCCCCTCCTGTCTGCTCGGTGCATGCTGATACAATTGAGCAGCCGAGAAACCAAAGAAGGAGAATAGGTCAAGAAGATGGAGGAGGAGCTCCATCTCAAAAAGAACTCGGGGAAAATTGGGAAGAGGATATTTAGAGGATGCGGGGAAAAAAAACAAGAAACCCCCAGTTCTTCAAGGAATCCGAGGCCGAAGCTTCAAAAGCAGTAACATCGCGTCCGTGCGAACCGATACTGTTCGCTGAAACATTCATGAACGTATCGGCTGGAGGGAGGTGAGCATTCACAGCCACCTGACGTACCCTCATGAGAGTCAGCCCTACCCTTCACAGTCCCAACCGAGGACGAAAACCACTTCCACCTCCTGGGGAGAGGGAAGCAAGGTCCCAACGGCTAGGACCAAAGGGAAGGCAGTAATGAAGCCTTCCAAGTCTCCATTTGTTCCGTGGATCCTGGAAGAAAAAGTGCCAATGGTGAAGATCCAAGCGCACATTACCTATGACGGGACTTCAGATACGAAGGAGCATATAGCCTCCTACGAGGGGCATATGTACCTGAACCCTCTATCCGAAGCAACCTGGTGCAAGTACTTCCCTACAACTCTGAAGGGAGTAGCACAAGCTTGGATTACTAAGGGGGTGGAAGAGGGGTCAATCACTGGATGGTAGGACCTCTCTCACAAATTCAAGAGTACATTTTCCACGGTAAATCGCCGAGAGAAAACCACTGCTGAGCTTATGAGCTTGCAGCAGGGAGACGAAGAGAGTCTTCGAGACTATCTGACTCGATTCAACAACGAGTTCTCCAGAATCACAAATCCGGACCAAGGGCTAGCCGTTTTTACACTACAGAATGGGCTGCCAATCGGGAAATTTCTCGACTTCATGGTTATGCATACCTCACAGACCTTGGAGGAAGCCCTTGATGCTTCAAATAAATACATTTGAGCCGAGTAATGGAACAAACCAAGTCCCAACCTCAGCCTGGGACCGGTAAAGCAAAGGGACATCAGTCCGAAGGTGAAAGGAATGGTGTCCTTCCAACAAGTGTATTATTCCGATAGAGGGTTCAGAATTATTAGAAAGCTAATTCTTCAGTAAGGTCAAGTGATCGGAATGCCTAGGTGGAGGCCGCTTTCGATCAGTAATATTAATGCATAATTAATATTACGGCTTAATCTTGACTAAACCCTTCCGGTCGCACCCCTATCGAATAACCAATCCGAAACGACGAATCAATCTGAAGTATTAGATGAGTCATTAGAGTATTACGAACAAAGACGTCGGATGTCTAGCTTAGAGCGTCGTAAGTCGAGTCGAATTTAGAATTCGACGAGACGTAGATTCAACAAGCGACAGGTTTGAGCTAGGTCGTAGCCTCTAAGCTAGCCTAAGCTACCATGCACATCGCAAAGCATGCCGCAAGCATGCTAGCAACTAGCGTATGCTAGCGTGCTAGTGTGCTGGGCCATGCACCCAGCCGCAAGCATTGCACTCACCTAGCATGAGCATCGCAACATACTGGGCATCGCACAGCGCAGCACGCAGCATCGCAAGCCATGCGTGCGTGTGTGTGGTTGTATGTGCTTGCTAGCCAAGCAGAGCCAGCCATCGCAGCATGCTGTGCGTGTGTGCCAGCTCTTCGCAGCCTCGCACCAAGTAGCAGCAGCACAACAGCATCGCATGCGTGTTGGCTGGCTGGGCTTCCCAGCCTTGGTGCTAGGCGCCAGCTGGTAGCCTTGGCAGCCAAGGCAGGCTGCCAGCCAGCCATGTGGCATGGTCAGCCGGTCAAGAGGAGGGGACCAAGGGGTTGTTGTGTGGCTTGGAGAGCAAGGTGATTTGGTCCCCCCCTGGTGGTCCTCACCTATTCTCTCCCTCCATGTCACACTTGGAGCTTGTTGATTGCCTTACATTTTTATTTTGTTTTTGATTAAAATAAAATAGAGGAAAAATGCAAATCTCCCACATTGATGGAAGAAGGGAGATAAAGTCTCCATTTCCTAAAAATACCCAAGTTTTGGCTTTGGGAAAAATCACTTGATTTGAACTCAATAAGGCATCTCATCATTAGTGAGAAAACCTTTAAGTTCGTAATACTCTAGTTTTGTTTGGTCAAGTCCCGACTAACCTTCGGGATTAAGACCGTTTGGGTCAAGTCGAGGGTGCGAGCCGTAGGAGGCCGTCGCACTTACGTGGCTCGAGCTTTGAAGGAAGAGCTCGTGAATCGAGCGAAGCACACGTCCAGGGTAAGAATGTCTTTTCTCTTTTTCTCTGTTATGTTGTTAATTATGTGATTGCATGTTTAGTTGCTTTAATTAGTGAGCGGGTCTTGGGCGGGTTTCTCTTCCGCGTAGCGTTAGACGCTATGAAACTCAACAGAAGGCTAGGGCCAGAAGAAAGGTAAGGAAAAAGTATCACAACCCTCTTCGGCACCTAATTCGAAGAAAGAGAAAACCCTATTCACTGGGAAATATGAGTCCTACCCTCCTCTCGCTCTTCCGCGTGCTAAAATTTACAGCATAACGAAGAACGATGAGAAGTGGAAAAAGCCGGGGGTGCCATCGTTATGGAACCAAAGCAAGAACAAGGGCAAGTGGTGTGAATTCCATGACGCCCATGGACACAACACCAAAGAGTGTATCCAGCTGAAGGATCAGATTGAGGATCTGGTCCGAAGGGGGTACTTGAAGAAATACCTCGCGGATTGTCACGAGGAAAAGAAAGCTGAGAAAGACACTCAGCTACAGCCACTACTAGAAAACGGCTGATTTACGAGGGAAATATTCCGTCGGTATGCCCTAAAAATCCGTCGGAAAGGCCAGTTTCCGACGGGAATTCCGTCGGAACACGTTGTCGGAGATTATATTGTCGGAAATTTGGGTTATACCGAGGGATTTTCCGTCGAAAACGTCTTTACCGACGGATTATAATTTCTCGGAACTTTAGTTTGACCAGAAATGGAGGTCCGTCGCAACGTTCCGACGGACATAAATCCCTCAGAATATTCCAACCTTCCGGCGGAAAAATCCGTCGGAAGATCCCCCCCTTTCCGAGGGAATATTCCGTCGGAAGGTTGGAAGTTTCCGAGGGATTTATTTCCGTCGGAAGATCCTCCCCTTTCCGAGGGAATAATTCCGTCGCAACATACCGACGGAAATATCCGTCGGAAAATTTCCTCTTTGCGACGGAATTTCTTTCCGTCAGAATCTTACGACGGAATTAACGACGACAATTTTCTATTTTGGCTATATATTTTCCTCCGGGACAAACCTGTAATTCCTGCCTTTTATATTACTCACTGAATAATTTGTGCAAAAATATATATATATATATATTTAGATACTAATTCCAATGTTTACAATAAACACTAAGTTCATCAATGCTATACAATAGTGCGAGAGCCCTGGCCAGCTCCACCAAAACCCGGGTCGTCGTCCCTGGGATCTCGAAATGGAGGTCGCACGTTGGAACATGTGTCATTGGCGTAACGACCCATCATCCTTTCTTCCAGCCTCTTCTCCATTTCTTCCATTTGGGCTCGTACTTGGGCTTGAACTCGGGCTTCCATGTCGACTTCCATTTGTTCCCGAAGAGCCTGGACCCTGGATTCCATCTGATCCTGCATCTGAGAAACAAAGGAGGGCGTGTACTGCATGGAAGAGGTGGAAAGTCAGCGACCCATCTGGCTGCCATAGTACAGGTCAGCACTTTCGCCTAGTCCCTTCACACGTCCTTTTTTGTTCCGACCACCCACTGTCTCCCGGTACAGCTCCTTCGGACTCTTCTGAATCCTTTGAGTGCTAGCCGCCTCAACCCTCTTTTGGTAGGCCTCCTACAAGATAAACATATAAAAGGGAACAAACGTGGTAGTAAGTTTTACAAATAAGCTAAACCAAATTGAGCCAACTATGGCCTATATAACCTATTATTTGCACATTTTCTAAGTTTTTGACCAAATGAACTATTTCTTTATCTAAACATGCATATTTTAGGTATAGTAAGGGGTTCATGACTTGAAATCACAAAAAACTACAAGTTCCTACGTTTTGGGACGCATTTGGAGCCAAATTGAACCAAGTATGGCCTATATGACCTATTCTTTGCCCATTTTATTCATTTTCGACCAAATAAACTATTTCTTTCTCTAAACATGCATATTTTAGGTATTTTAAGAGGTACAGGCCTTGAAATCACAAAAAACTACAAGTCCCTAAGGTTTGGGACGCATTTTGAGCCAAAATGGACAAACTATGGCCTGTATGACCTATTCTTTGCCCATTTTCTATGTTTTTGACCAAATGAACTATTTTTTTCTCTAAAATCTCTATTAAAGGTATTCTAAGGGGTAAATTCCTTGAAATTCCAAAAAAATACAACTCCCTAAGGTTTGGGACGCATTTTGGAGCCAAAATGGACCAACTATGGCCTGTATGACCTATTCTTTGCCCATTTTCTATGTTTTTGACCAAATGAACTATTTTTTTCCCTACAAATATCTATTACAGGTAGTCTAAGGGGTAAATGCCTTGAAATTCCAAAAAAATACAACTCCCTAAGGTTTGGGACGCATTTTGGAGCCAAATTGAGCCAACTATGGCCTATATGACCTATTCTTTGCCCATTTTCTACGTTTTTGACCAAATGAACTATTTTTTTCTCTAAAAATATCTATTACAGGTATTCTAGGGGGTATATTCCTTGAAATGCCAAAAAAATACAACTCCCTAAGGTTTGGGACACATTTTGGAGCCAAATTGAGCCAACTATGGCCTATATGACCTATTCTTTGCCCATTTTCTATGTTTTTGACCAAATGAACTATTTTTTTCTCTAAAAATCTCTATTACAGGTATTATAAGGGGTACATGCCTTGAAATGACAAAAAAATACAACTCCCTAAGGTTTGGGACGCATTTTGGAGCCAAATTGAGCCAACTATGGCCTATATGACCTATTCTTTGCCCATTTTCTATGTTTTTGACCAAATGAACTATTTTTTTCTCTAAACATCTCTATTACAGGTAGTCTAAGGGGTACATGCCTTGAAATGCCAAAAAAATAAAACTCCCTAAGGTTTGGGACGCATTTTGGAGCCAAAATAGACCAACTAAGGCCTATACGACCTATTCTTTGCCCATTTTCTATGGTTTTGACCAAATGAACTATTTTTTTTCTCTAAACATCTCTATTACAGGTAGTCTAAGGGGTAAATGCCTTGAAATGCCAAAAAAATACAACTCCCTAAGGTTTGGGACGCATTTTGGAGCCAAATTGAGCCAACTATGGCCTATATGACCTATTATTTGCACATTTTCTATGTTTTTGACCAAATGAACTATTTTTGTCTCTAAAAATGCATATATATTATTCCTATTGTAAGGGGTTCATGACTTGAAATCATAAAAAACTACAAGTTCCTACGTTTTGGGACGCATTTGGAGCCAAATTGAACCAACTATGGCCTATATGACCTATTCCTTGCCCATTTACTACTTTTTCGACCAAATGATCTATTTCTTTATCTACACCTATTCATGAATAATGAACTAAGGAACAAAGTTTAGGGAATTTGTTACCGCAATTTCCTGAGCCGTGGGGTTTACTGGCACTGTGCCTTTCCCAGGCAGCTCCTTGAAGTGTGTCTTCAGAAACAGCTTAGGAGCTGTTGGTAGCTGGCCCTTGTTCTTCGCCGCCTTTGATACAA
Organism: Chenopodium quinoa; assembly: GCF_001683475.1. Lineage (NCBI taxonomy): Eukaryota > Viridiplantae > Streptophyta > Magnoliopsida > Caryophyllales > Amaranthaceae > Chenopodium > Chenopodium quinoa. Next base: position 1,021,625 of record NW_018743514.1, on the reverse strand, counting down.
AAAAATAGGAATAATCGTTAACCATGTAAAACCTTGTTACATTGAAATACACAAATATGTCTTGTAATATAAGATATTTTTAAATAAACTTACCATCCTTTTTGCATGTTGGGTAGCTGCCAACGAACCCTGAAAGTGGGTCCCTCGGACGGGATTTTTCATAGAACCGCCCATTCTGTTCTTCTGGTTCTGCGCCGACCTCTCCTTGTAAGTTGGATCGTTAGCAACAATGTCCATCATCTCCTTGTGGAGCTCCGCACTCAACCAACTTAGCCTGGCGCCTTTCATCTTGTGCGTGATGGTGTGGAACATGTCACGCAGGCGTGTGGCTACCCTCCTCCGAAATGTGAACTTCACTAGCTCGTCCATCTGAGGTGCCCATCTGAATTGTGCCTGCAAATGATAAAATACAAAAGTTATACACAAAACTAAATCAATACAATAGCTAAAACATGTATTAACCAAGACCCAAAAATATCATACGCTGAACAAGTTCCACTAGTGTTCCTTTGTAGCTGCAGGAACTTCTCCAAAGTTCCTCCAAGGGGCTCAGTAGTATCCAGTAATCGTACCGGATACCGCACTCCGAACCTTAGGATCATCAAACCTATAAAAAACTGGAAACAACAATGTTAAACAAGTTCGAAAATAGTAATATAAGCCTTGTATCTCATCATCCATATCATAATATGTACGTACCACAGCGTAGTAGGGTCCAAAAACGGGAGTTGTGACTCATCCTGTGACTCGTCCTTTGACTCATCCCGTGGCCCATCTTCTGGAGGAGTGGATGGGCCCGTTTGATCCTCACCCAAATTGGTGGCCTCCTCTTCGAACATCTCCTCATCCTGGTCGTCGGTGAACAGGGCGCGGGCGGTCAGTTTCTCTTTCCCCTTTACTTTCTTCGACGATTGGCCACTTTTTCCACCCGCCATGACTACCTAAATCAGATGTTAGTAAAATGACAAGATATTATAAATAAGGAGTGTAGTGCAACGTAATATGGATTTTATATAAACACTAAACAGTTTTACATAAGCCTCATTAATATTTTGATTTTACAATAAGAAGCATACTTTTAAAGGAGATTAACATATTCTCCTATTCAGTACTCTCATCACTACTTTCACTACTAGAGTCATCACTACTATCATATAATACTACATCGATGTCATCATCATCGTCACTATCACTAGAGTCGATACTAGATTCATCGTCTTCATCGCTTGAGATCACAAAGCCATCGTCATCGTCTTCATCATCATCATCCATGGCATAGTTTGGAATGCCACTCAGCGGGCAAAGCGTTGCATGTAATGCTGGGGATGGTGATTGCAGAAACTCTAAGTCCGCCGGGGCATCAACCACTGAACTTGCATGTGTTTTAAACACAGACCACCATTGAACTCGGTCCCGTTTCAGGCTAGGGTATGATGCGTAGTACACTTGAGCCACTTGGTAAGATAAAACAAATGGATCATATTTGGGGTATTTCTTAGTATGATTTACTTCGATTAGCTTGTATTGTTCGTGTATGTTCATTCCCCTACCACAATCCATCCAATTGCACTTAAACAAAATTGTCTTGTACTGTCTCTTGGGTCCCGTGTAGACAAGTTCAATTATGTCGTCTAAGATGCCGAAGTACTCTCCACCATCCTCACTTGATACACACACACCATAATTCATGGTGGATTTGTGCTTGCCATGGGCATGTGTATGGAAATTAAATCCACCTACAAAAATCTGGCCCCAAGTACGAACTCGCCTGAAGGGACGCATGCACAACGCTCGCAGGACATCCGAATTTGGCTTCTCTTCGACCACCTATAAAGTGGTTGAATATCAACATCAAGGTTCCTGAATTGAATGAATTGAAATGTAACATGTAAAATTCATTATTATTTCACGGTTACACCGCGTATATCACCTTGTGATGAAACCAATTAGAGAATTCAGTTTCGAAATTCTCCATGACATCTTCTCTACACAGGAAAGGTCGAGTACTAAGAATGTAGTCCTCAAACTTCCTACGAGGCCAAACACACATTGTAAATCTACAAAGTCATCATTGTAAATGATCGTAAATACGAATACACTGAATACCTGGGCCTAATATACCTTTCGTATTCGCCAAGAATGCCGGTGTTTCGTAACACAAACAAATGTGCACACTCGAGTTCTTTGTCATCTAAGAACCGAGTTCTACCCTCATTTGACACACGACCACTGTCCTCTTTGAACAACTCTAGTATTTCAGCATCGTCCGATGTGGCTCAACGTCGGCATTCACATTTCGACCAAGATCTCGAGTTTTAGTGTCAACAGTCGACTGAAAGTAATTGGAGCAGAAGTTTTCTATCTCTTCAGTGAGATAAGCATTGCATATGGACCCTTCTACTCGAGCCTTGTTCCCAATTTTCCGTTTCAAATGATTGAGGAACCTGCAATTATAGTTGTTATGTAACTATATGAACAATTGATTAGGATGTAAAATAAAGGATGTGAAATAAGGGTATTTGATTTACCTTTTGAAGGGATACATCCACCTGTATTGTACAGGACCACATAACTTCCCCTCGTACGACAAATGTGTAGGCAAATGCTACATGGAGTTAAAGAATGCAGGAGGGAAGATCTTCTCAAGCTTGCAGAGGATCTCAGGTATGTTTTTCTCCAATCGCTCCATGTCACTAACTGATGTTGTATAGCAACACAAGTCGCCGAAGAATTGGCTGATCTCTGTAATTGCATTCCAAATATGGCCAGGGAGCAATTCCCTCAAAGCTGTGGGCAACATCTTCTCCATGAACACGTGACAGTGATGGCTTTTCATTCCATAGAGCTTACACGCTTGCAAATCTACGCATCTGCTCAAATTGGAGGCGTAACCATCAGGGAACCACAGCTATTTAACCTACTCACACAAAACTTTTCTCTAAGCCTTGTCAAGAGCGAATGGAGCCTTTGGCATTACCTCTTTTCCTCTACCATCCTCTTGAAGATGAAGCTGGGGACGTTTACAATATTTATTAATGTCATTCCGAGCTGAAGGCGTGTCACACGTAAGCTTTTTCACATCCATTACAGTGTGAATTAACTGATTAAAGAAGTTCTTCTCAATGTGCATGACATCTAAGTTGTGACGAATGAGGAGATGCTTCCAATATGGGAGCTCCCACAAGGTGCTTTGCTTGAACCACCCCTTCTTTTCATTTTTCAGCCTTTTAATTGAATCGGGTCCATCTGTAGCCTTCGGAAGGTCCTTAACACATTCCCACAGCTCCTCTCCTGATATGATGTGTGGAGGGGCTCATTTCTCTACTTTGTTTTTACAGAATGCTGTTATACTGTTCCGAAAAGGGTGATCTGTCGGCAGGAATTTTCGGTGGCAATCAAACCAAGAAACTTTACCACCATGTTCAAGCCAAAATGCTTTGGTCTTCTCCATGCAATGTGGACAAGCTTTCTTACCAGCCGTGGCCCAACCAGACAACATGCCATAAGCAGGGAAGTCACTAACGGTCCATAGGATGGCTGCTCAAAGATTGAAATTCTGTTTCTTCGAAATATCATAAGTAGCCGCGCCAACTTCCCACAACAGTTTCAACTCCTCTAGCAACGGTTGCATGTAAACATCCAAGTTGCCCTTAGGGTTTTTAGGACTAGGAACGAGCAACGAAAAGAACATGAATTGTCTTTTCATGCACATTGAGGGAGGCAAGTTATAAGGGGTCAAAATGACAGGCCAACAAGAATATTGACCCCCAAACTTACCATGAGGAGAAAAACCATATGTACACAAGCCAAGTCTCACATTACGAGGCTCAGAAGCAAATTCTAGAAACCGACAATCGAGGTGCTTCCAAGCTGCGCTGTCACTAGGGTGTGCCATTGTGCCTTGAACTCTGGGATTTTTCGAATGCCATGTCATTTCCTCCGAAATGTTCTTCGTTGCAAACAGTCTTTGCAACCTGGGTGTGATCGGGAAATAAAATAGAACATTCAAAGACACTAGGCTACCTTTGGAAGTCTGTTTGTATCAGTCACTGCCACACACCCTGCATTCAGACAACTGAGCATCATCCTTCCAAAACAACATACACCCTTTCGGGCACGCATTAATCTTTTGATGGGACAGTTCCAACCCCTTCACAATCTTCTTCATCTTGTAGAAAGTGTCGGCCATATGATTGTTGTTCAGAATCGCCTCACTTAGCAAAGAAGCAAACCCATCAACACATCTGTGAGGCAAATTATACTCACATTTGAGACTAGTGATTCTAGCGGCCATCTCTAACACAGACAAAGAACTCCCTTCGTATAATGGCCTTTCAGAAGCCTTCAACAAATCCAGAAAATGCTTAGCAGTTGCATTAGGCTCCTCCTCTAATGAAACACTAGCCTCCTCGGAATGCCCCTGATCTTGACTATGACCAAAAGCATCCAAAACCATGTCATGATATTCATTGGACCGCCGTTCGGGAACTCCCGGATACCCCTCCCCTTGACACATCCACACATAGTAGTTAGGTACGAAACCCTTGTCATATAGATGAATTTTAACCGTATTCGCATTCCAAAGGAGTTTGTTCTTACATTTAACACATGGACACCTAACCTCATCCGGATTACTACTCTCGAGATGATCTCTGACGTACTGAATGAATTCATCAACTCCTTTCACGAAATCTGGATTAATACTTTGCCCAATCGTCCTTTTATACATCCAGCTACGTTCCCTTCGTTTCATGATTACAACTTCTACACAGCTCACGCATATGTACAATCACATTAGTCATGAACGGTATTTCGCAGTCATTATCCACCACAGCGTTATAGAAATGCAAATGAGATTTGAAATGCTTCCAAAGGGTCCTTATCACTCCAACCTAACCCATCCTTGTACGTTTATTCTCACTAGTGAATGTAACCCAGGTTTTCAATTCTATGGAAAATCCGCCAGCATTTCCCTACAGTTCTCCAAGTACACGATGTAGGCGATTATACACACCTACATATGTACCCAGAGAACACGGTAGAGAAGTGCATGAAAAGGCAGGATTTTCCCTAGAATAAAAAATAAGGCTTACATTCACCACCTAAGTGAGAATAAGCGTACAAGGACAGTTCCAACCGGGGACTATTCAAGACATACTCCTAATGTGTATGCCTTGAACGGGTATCTAGGCATATGATTATGCAAATGATTCATTTATTATAATATATATATATATATATATATATATATATATATATATATATATATATATATATATATATATATATATATATATATATATATATATATAAACTAACTTGCATTACATTAAACTAACAAATATATCATAATTTATTTAAAGAAAACTAACATATCATAATATCATAATATTCAAATAAACCAATCAAACAAAACCAAACTACACTAAAATATCATTATATTAAACCAAAATAAGATACATTATATAAATTAAACTACCCTAAGCTACAATATATTAAACTAAAGTAATGTAACATACATCATATTAAACTAATCCAAACCAACCTACATTATAATAAATTAAACAAAACTAAACAACATTATATTATGATAAAGTAAGCTAACATACATTATATTAATCTAAACTAAACTAAACCAACATACATTGTTATATTAAACTAAACTAAACCCAACTAAACTAACCTATTATAATACAACTAAACTAAACTAACATATTATTCTAAACTATACCAAACTAAAGTAACGTGTTATAATAAAGTAATTTAAAACTATACTTATATTAACTAAACTAATCTAACATATTATAACACAAACACATTCATTTCAAATATTTCAACAAATTGAAATATAAATATAACAAATTGTAAATATAATAACTAAAAACAATAATAAACTACCATATATCTACACACCATTAGGATTTAACATGCCAAGTATGTACTAAATTTATAAATTTAGCTTTAAAATAATGTCTAACCTGTAGATCTGAGTTTGTAATTGCCAAATAAACAATGCAATACACAAAACCTACAAATATTCAAATTTAACACAAAAATTTAACACCAAACAAAAGCATAAATTACATTTATGATTTAAGCTTGAATACTTTACTAAAAAAAACAAAACAAAAAAAAAACAGAAAAGCAAACAAACTACCTGCTGCTGGCGGCGGCGGCGGTGGCGGTGGCTAGTCGTGGTTGTTGCAGACTCGCCGGCGACTTAAGCCCTAGGTGAAAACTCCCGTACACCCTAGGTGAAAGGTGGTGGTTAGGGTTTGAAGGAAAAAAAAATGAAAAAGAATTACCAAAACCCTTACCGGCGGCGGGGTGGCAGTAGAGGGGGCCGTTGTGGCGGCGGCGGCGGTGTGCCTTTCTCTCTCTTCCTCTTTCTCCTTCTCCCTTTCTCTCTCTTCCGCTTCCTCTCTCTTCCCCTTTTCTCCCTCTTCCTCTTTCTCCCTCCTCCTCTTTCTCCCTCTTCCTCTTTCTCTCTCTTCTTCTTCCTCTTCCTGGTTCGCCTTCTCCTTCTCTCTCTTCCTTTCTTTTTTTTTTATGTTTTCGCTTCTTTACAGAAGTCAGAATGGTTGCGTTTTTTTTTATTTCTCGCAGCTTCCGACGGAATTAATTCCCTCGGAATTCACAGGTTCCGACGGATTTTTCCGTCGGAACTTGTGATTTCCGAGGGAATTAATTCCGTCGGATGACACTCCGAGGGAATATTCCGTCGAAACTTAAATATTCCGAGGGAAATATATTCCGTCGGAAAGATTCCGAGGGAATATTCCGTCGGTAGGGTACCTTTCCGACGAATTTTTCCTACAAAGTCAATTTCCCTCGTAAATTTTGAATTTTCCGAGGGAATTAAATTCTGTCGGAAGATATCCCTCAGAAATAAGCCTATTTCTAGTAGTGAGCTTAATTATAATCGAAAGAAGGACAAGCCGCAGGATAAAGAAAATCTTGACATCCTTGTCATTTCCGGGGGGACGAGCTCTCGCAATGCCCATAAACGCCACCTGAGGAGTCTAACTCACCAAGTCAGCTATGCCTTGGTTCAAGGTCCCAAATCTTCGGTTCCGAACATCATGTTTACAGTCGAAGACTGCCGGGGGGTATTTTACCCCCATGATGACCCGCCGGTCATCATTACGGGGATTGCCAACCATAATGTTTTGCAAACCCTCGTAGACGGTGGTAGTGCAGCAAACATCCTATTTTGGGATGCGTACGACTGCCTTAAGCTTTAGACTAAGGACCTGAGTCTGGTGCCCTACCCAGTCCTCAGCCTACCCTGATGGGAAAATTACTCTTTTCGTCACTATCGGCAAAAACCGAGCAGCAAGAAACATCATGGCTGAATTTTTGGTAATTGATGTCCCATCTATCTACAATGTAATCATAGGGAGACCCATGATCCACCAGGTCCAAGGAGTCGTCTCCACGTATCACCAGCTGATGATATACGTTTCGGATGAAGGCTCCGCCGAAAGAATCCAAGGGAGCCAGGAGGCTGCCCGAAAGTGCAACTACAACTCGGTCAAACCCTCAAAAGATCACGAAGAGGATGAGGACGGAGGTGAGAAAGAAAAAAAAGTGGACCGAGGCACTAAGAAGCAGAAAGGCTTAAGTGCTTCGGCCTAAGGGACCACACCTAAAGAAAAAACAGTGGGGGGGAAGGCTGAATCATCCTCTGAACCAATAGACTTAGAGATCCAGCCGAAGTCCAAAAAACCTGCTGACATCGACAGCAAACTAGATAACGTGGAGTCTAGTTCCAAAGCAATGGAGCTGGACCACCAGCTTGAGTCAATCGAGTTGACTGAAGGAGACCTAGAAAAACTTGTAAGCATCGGGCTCGGACTTGATCCGAGTATCCGAGTTGAGCTTATCCAACTTCTTCGAGACAATCGAGACGTGTTCGCTTTCTCAGCTGCCAACATGCCTGGGATTAACCCGAACCTTATCTCTTATAGGATGAATGTCGACCCCAGCTGTCGGCCTGTCAAGCAAAAGAAGCGGAATTACTCCGCTAATAAGAACCATGACATCGCCGTCAAGGTAAAAAAAATTCTGGATGCAGGCTTCATCGAACCCTCCATGTACCCAGAATGGCTGGCTAATGTGGTGATGGTTCAGAAGGCTAATGGTACTTGGATAATGTGCGTTGACTTCACGGACCTAAATAGAGCCTGCTCGAAAGACTTTTATCCCTTGCCGAGGATCGATTAGCTAGTTGACTCGATAAGTGGTCATGCTCTACATAGTTTCATGGACGCATTCTCGGGGTATCATCAGATATTCATGCACCCCGATGATCGAGCAAAAACGGCATTCGTTACAAACGCTGGGGTCTACAATTACAAAATGATGCCCTTCGGATTGAAAAATGCGTGGGGCAACATATCAAAGGCTGGTTGACCAAGTCTTTGTCGAGTAAAAAGGCCGCTACATGGAGGTCTATGTTGATGATTCTATCGTCAAAAGTAAAGAAGACAAAGACCATGTTACGGTCCTGGCCGAGACGTTCGCCACCTTGAGAAAACATCAAATGAAGCTGAATCCGAAGAAGTGTGTCTTTGGTGTGAAGTGTCAGGCAAGTTCTTGGGTTTCATGGTCAGTAAAAGGGGGATTGATGCCAATCTCGCTAAAGTCCAAGCAGCGCTAACCGGGAGAATGGCAGCCTTATCTAGGTTCATCTCTAGAGCTTCAAATATGGGCTTTTCTTTCTTTAAGGCTCTAAAGGTGCCCAAAACTAAAGAGCTCATTTGGGAAGACGAGCAAAAAGAAGCCTTCAAGAAGCTCCGTGAGCACTTGGCACGTCCAGTCGAAGGAGAACCTTTGTACTTATATGTGGCAGTTAGTCCAACTAGTGTGAGTGCAGTTCTGTTGAAGGAAGAAGATAGAGCCTAGAAGCCGATCTACTTCATCAGCCACACTCTGACGGATGTCGAGACCTGCTACCCCTTACTTGAAAAAGTTGCATATGCAGTAGTGGTAGCTGCTCGGAAGCTGATACCCTATTTTGATTGTCATCAGATAGTGATCTTAACTAGAGGTGTCAAAATCGAACCGATCCAAAAAAAATCATCCATTTCGAAGTGTAACTGATCCGATTTGAACCGAGAAATTCAGGACCCAAATCTGATTTGTAATTGACCCGAACTTAATCCGAATCCGAATTTAACCTGATCTGAACTTGACCCGGCACCGATTTGACCCGACTTGAACTCAACTCGAACCGAATATGACCCGACTTGAACTCAACCTGATCCAAAGATGACCCAACAAATAACCGATTTAATGCGATCTATTTTTAATCCGAACTAATATTAACTCGACCCGATTTTAAACCGATCCGATTTTAACCCAATCCGATATTAACCCAGCCATAATTTTAAACCTAACCTATTATTGACCTCTTTTTTTCAAGTTCTTATACTACTATATATTTACAAATTTAATAATTATTGATAAGTTAGAAAGTCTAAAACTTTAACAAATATCTTATACAAATTGAATTAGTAATAAAGCAAACTAATAGTACTCATAGCATCATGAAATTAAACAATTGAAAAGTAGTACCTTAAACAGTGGACATTCCTTTTTGTATATCACCATATGTGACTATCATCTATCAATCTATCAGTCTATCACTAGTTCATTACTATTTGTCTCACTTTGAATTTGGCTCCAAGAAAATATTACACAAGAATTGATCGATTGAGAAACCTAATTTTTCGCATTTCGTAATAATTAACCATGCAATATGAGAAATGACACACGAATGAATTGATATCGACCCAATAATAAGGTAAAAATTCAATAATTACTCTAGTTTAAAAACGACCTTATTTGGATATTGAATTTGGTTAACTCGACCAAAATCTAGACAAACAAGGAAAGTATTTGAATCAAAATTGACTAAATACTGAATCAACCTTATCTTAATTAAACCGAACTTAACCGAACCAAAATCATCTGAACCGAAATCAACCCGACCCAAATTCATCCGACCCGAAATTAACCCGGTCAAACCCCTTTTTGAGCTTGATTCGAATTTATCTGGACTGAACATGAACCGATTTGGAGTTGACCCGACTCATATCCGACCTGGACTCGATAGACCATGACCCGAATTTGACCCGACCCGATTCGAGTTAAAAGATTAATTTTGACCGGAAGATATCTGATCCGAACAGACTCGACCTGAATAGACTCGACACAAACTTCATCCGGTTATCCGAATTGACACCTCTAGTCTTAACTGATCAACCCTTGGAAAAAGTCTTCGACAAAGTGGAAAAATCTGACAGGTTGACAAAATGGGCCTTTGAGCTCACTGAGTTCAGCATAAGTTGCCAGCTGAGGACAACCATCAAGGCACAAGCTCTAGCGGACTTCCTGGCCGAATGCTCGTATCAGGAAACGCTAGACGAAGAAAATAAAGTCTAGACCATTGTTACAGATGGATCCTCCTCCGTAAATGGTTCGGGGGCTGGGTTAGTACTCACCTCATCCGAAGGCAAATCCTTTGAATATGCACTTAAATTTGCATTCCGAGCTTCAAACAATGATGTAGAGTATGAGGCAGCAATTGTCGGCCTAAAATTGTGCATATCATTGGAAGCTGAACATGTCTGTATGAACACAGACTCTCAGCTTGTCGCAAATCAGATCTGAGGCGAGTACAAGGCAAAAGAACCCTTGATGATTGCTTACCTCGAAAAAATAAAAATGATAATTGCGAAGTTGAGAACTTTCGAAGTCGAGCTGATCCCAAGAGGTCAGAACGCACAAGCCGACACACTCTCCAAATTTGTATGTTCAACTCTAACTGAGTTGAACCGATCTGTTTACGTGGAAGTGCGGCGAGAAATAAGTGTTGATGAGGCACCCGAAATCTGCACCATCACACCAGAACCGAGCTGGATGGACCCCATTCTAGCTTATAAGATTCGGGGAAAAATTCCCGAAGATAGAAACATAGCCTCCAAGCTGAAAAGAATTAGCTCCAGATTCATCATCTTTAGGGGAGAGCTATTGAAGAAATCATTCTCAGCCCCACTGCTAAAATGCGTGGGATTGACAGATGCCGATTATATCCTTTGGGAAATTCACCTCGGCATCTGTGGGAACCACATCGGCGGAAGAACTCTGGCCCACAAGACGTTAAGGGCAGGATACTACTGGCCGACCTTGATCCTAGATGCAAAGGAACTGGTGAGAAAATGCGAAAAATATCCATCAGCCAGCCCAAGATCTTCAACCAATCTTGAATCCCCTTCCATTTTCCCAATGGGGACTGGATATCTTGGGGCCATTTCTCGACGCTCCATACTAAAAAAGGCGGCATATAGTCGGCATCGACTATTTCAGTAAATGGATCAAGGCCGAGGCAACCTCGAACATCACCGAGCAAACTGTCAGGAAATTCAACTAGTAGAATATCATTACTCGCTTCGGAATCCCGAAAGTGTTTGTGTTCGATCGTGGGAGGCAATTTGACAATCTGCAGCTGAGGCGGTACACTCATCAGTTCGGCATCAAATTTGCTTATTCTGCGGTCTGCCACCTGCAGAGCAACGACCAAGCCGAAGCAACAAACAAGCAGATTCTCAATGCACTCAAGAAAAGGGTGGAGGATTAAAAGTCCAAGTGGATAGAGGAGCTCCCGGATACCCTCTAGTCCCTTCGGACAACTGAAAAAGAGGCTACAGGACATTCGCTATTCGAACTGGTATATGGATTCGAATCCGTGCTTTCAGTGGAAATAGGCACTGAAAGTATGCAAGTACACCACTTCTCAACCGAAGAGAATGAGCAACATATGAAAGAATCCCTAAATTTCCTGGATGAAGTCAGAGATTCGGCTCGAGGTAGAATGGCCGCCTACAAGCAGAGAATCAGCAAGTTCTACAACCGAAGGGTCGATGCAAGACCACTTAGAATTGGGGACTTGGTTCTTCGAAATGCTTTCGCAGTTCAAAAAGGCGGGATTCACGAGAAACTCTCGGCCACTTAGGAGGGACCCTATGAAATTTACGATGAGCTTCAGCATGGAACCTACCAACTTCGCCAGTCGAAGGACTAAGCTGAAGAACCACTAGAACGCCGATGTACTAAAAAAATTCCATGTGTAAGCCCGTCGGGGAAGAGCAATCTACGTAAGTGAACCTTCACAAATTAATGAAAGGCCTCTGAGATAGCATTTTGATCAATTTTGCTAGTTTCCATGTTTCATTTTTATATGTCTTCCAAAGAGTTTCCTATGCCACTATCCCAAGTATAGCCCAACTGTGGCATTGAACATGGGATTGCCTTAAAACTTGCCCAACAAGGAACAATGATTTCACAGCCGAAGTATAGCCGACTAAGGGCACAGTAATTCGGATAAATCAGTCCTTGGGGCAAAGGGGTCGTGGATAAATCTGAAGCATAGACAAACACCGGCATCGTGCTTAAGAAAGTCATATTCGAGGCATAGCCGACCACTGACATTGTGACATATCGTGCTAAAAATTGGTTTAAGTATTGACGCATAGCTACTATTTACATAACAAGAAAATAGCAGCTATAAGGCAAAAGAGTGGTGAATGTTTTTTTCTTCTAGTGGTACAAATATTGTACCATTGTTACCTATAATGGCTATAAATAGTACTACTAAAACAACTTATACTCTAGTCGCATAAAATACATGTATAATAGTACATTAAAAATACCACTATAAGTATAATAGTACATTAAAAATATCACTGTAGCAATAAAAAATCACAAAAATTAAGGGAATTTACCAATTAGCCCTCCTATATGCATCCCAAACAAATAGCAGCTATGCGCCTAGTTGCACTCCTAAAAATTACAAGCATAGCACGAGGCCTAGTCATGCCTCGTATCGAAGGCAAGAGACTAGGGGTTTCAAGCACTAGACCACCGTACCACAACAGCCATCGCAAGGCTCAGCTAGGCTGACCTTGCTTGCGCGCTCGCTGGGGCGGTTAAGTGGCCGGCGCACCAAGGCAGCCCTAGCTAGGCCTGCCTAGCAAGGCCAGGAAGTGATTAGCGCTTGCGGTGCTGCTCCCAGGGCCGCACTGCTGCTGTTGGGCTTGCGGTATGCGCGTGGACCTGCGGCAGCAAGCGTGGGCTTGCGGCAAAGGGCTAGCAGGCTTAGCCTTGTGGCGCAAGGCTGGCAGCGTGGCTGGCCTTGTTGCCCAAGGCCGGGCAGTTGCCCTTGTTGACCGAGTAGGTTGGGGGCTGCCCCTTGCCATGTTCTCTAAGGTCAAGGTGGTCCTCCCACCTACTCACTCTTGTGTGTTGACACTTGTCATTTGATTATTGTTCATGCTATTTGATTTAATTTGGAATTAAATTAATTGCGTATTTTTCTCACTTTATCATTTTTCCCACATGGAAAGATGATTGAGGTTTTTAGGAGCCTTTGCCTATAAATACCAACCTTGGGTGTTGGTATTATTTACTTGAGTTGAACTCAATAAGGTATCTCCCAAAAGCGTTAGAAAGCCTTTAAGTTCTTAATACTCTAATTTTCTTTTGGTCTAGCCTCGTCTAAGCTACAAGGTAGGGACCCATTCGGGCGCGTGGGTGTGCAAAGAAGGAGGATTTGCACTTGCGGGTCTAGAGTTTTTCGTGTTCGTGCTCGGGGTTCGTGAGAAGCACGCTTCAAGGGTAAGGAAGCCTTTTCCTTACTTTCTCTATCTTCCTCTTTATGTGTTTATTTCTTTTAATAATTTCATGTTAGGTTGTTTAGTTGTATTAATTATGCATGTGATCCTTTGCGGGTTTTTTTTCTACGCGGTGTCGGTTACTGCAAAACCCAATACTTCGGATAGTCATTCCCCAGCAAAAATCTTAAAGGTTCGAGAGAATACTGCTCTTGGAGTCCATGACTTCTGAGCTGCGAACTCATAGATTCTTCAAAAAAAAAAAGACTTTAAGAATTTTGCTAAGTGGTACAAGATAACACAAACCAAGACTTCGTTTGTACAAGCGAATTAAAGCGAAGCAAGTACTTCAGAAATCCGAAGAATTAAAACTTCAGATTTCTGGGGGGGCAAGCAACACTTCAACAGAGAGGACTTAGCCTTACTCTTCCAGCAAAGCGGGACCAAACGAGTCCAAGCCAAATCTCAACACTTAGAAAAATTGTGCAAAAAAAAAAATAAAATAAAAATTGCACAATAAAATCAAGTGAGCAAGGCAATTGGAAAGATAGGAAATGTAATAGAAACAACAGGTTATGCTCGGATCACCGAGCTACATCAAACCAAGTTCAGAAAATCAAACAATTAATCGGCAAATCTCCACAAGACAGATAAAAGCAACTGCCGAGTTACGTATAACTAATGGAAATTCAAAAACAAATTAGAGTTTGTACACAAGGCAAGCTGAGGCAATAATAGCAAAAGGCAAAAACAGAAGTGCGACATATTCTAAGACGAGCACAAGGATGACCCGCAAGATTCTATAGACGACTGCCTGAGTTCCTATGCTTCAGCATTCTGAGGATTTGGTGGAGGAGCAGCAATGTCTTGACCACCTGAGGTCGCAGTAGCCGGGGATGAAGCAAGACGAGCCAGGGCCTTCTCAGCCTCCTTCCTCTTAGCTTCTTCCTTGGCCTCCATTTCTCCTGCTTCGTTTTCTCGGGCCTCAGCTTCAGCTCGACGAGCCAAGAAGTCGACTTCGGCCTGGCTGGGATTCACCATATAGACATCACTTCCATCCAAGGCCTAAGTCTTCGCCTGATCCCAATTTATGCTGGGATCAGCATGGAAAGCCAGATGTCGAGCTACATTGAAGTCGATAGTATATCCTTCCTCATACTCAGCCTTGGTGTAGACCTTAACCTTCAGCAAGTCCTAGGCCTTCTCGAGCTTAGCCTGAGTCTTGAGAGAATCCTCCTTCTGCGCTTTCAGATCATTCTAGAGCCGTTGAATTTCATTCTTGAGATCAGTCTTCTCTTTTAGCGACTCCTTTTCGGCATCGGCAGATTTTTGCTGAAAGTCTTCGGCCATCTTCTTCTTCTCATCTTGAAGCTCTCGGATCTGGGTCTCCAGGCTAGGATTGATCTTAACCTCATACTTCCTCAGCTCTTTTGCTCCCTTTTCCATAAGGGGAACACATAGTTCTCCATGTTTTGGAAGATCACATCAGCATTGGCCCGAAGATCCTTCATGTGCGCTCTAAGATCTCCTACCTCTTCTTTCCGAGCCTTGGTCTTGGCTTCGGCGATGTTTAATCTCATCTCAACATCCTCTTACTTGAACCGCAGCTCCTCGTTCATCTCCACAACCAAAGTGTGGTCCTGAACAGCCTGCAAAAGTTGAAAGCAGAGCAGCCGAAGTAAATAAGCTAGAAGAAGAAACAAAAAATGCTTAAGTACACAATGCTTAAGCGCAAAAACCTTACCAGCATCAGAAGCCTTTGGGTCTCGAGTATGGGGTTAGAAACCCTCACTGTGGGCTCGGCCAAGCCCGCAGTAGCCTGAAGGGACCAGGATCTCGCTTTCTCCAGCTCAGGCTTGCTCGATAGATGGCCGAAGAAAGAAACCGCTAAATCTCGGTACGACCAAAGCAAGCCCCTGATGCTTTCAGAGATGGGAAGAAGTGGAGCTAATGTAAACCCCATGTCCGTAGACTAGAAAGTCTTGAAAGACTGGTCTAAAGAAGTCAAAGGCATGTCATCAGCTCCCTTCGTAGCCTCAGCACCCTTCGAGTTTTCAGCTACAAACCCCGCGGGTTTCTCAGCCAGAATTTCCACCTCTTCAGCAGGATCACTCAAAAAATCCTCTAAGGCATCAGCTTCCTACTAAATCTCCCCAAAAAAGGGTCCTTCCTGATGTAGATGGGAAGAACGTGGAGTCTGGTCCTTGGACTAAACCTCCTAAGCTTCGACCAGCGGCTCAGAAGGAGGAATCTTCTTTTTAGCCTTCTCTTTAGCTTGAGCCTCTTGGGTTGGCTCAGGAGGAGGAAGTTGCTTTTCTGCCTTTTCCTCGATCCAAGGTCTCTTCAGTGGAATGGGGGCCACCTGAAACTACCTTGGCTTTATGACCGCTCTCCTCTTCGGCCCAAACATGTCTTCTTCTGAAGAAAGGCTCTGGTAAACTTCAACCACTTCTTCAGCAATGGTGGCGGGGGATTCAAAGTCCTCCTTTTCTTCCTTGTTGTCCATCTCTTCTTCGCCAGACTGCAGAAGAAGGAACAAGAGGGGCAGAACCGTATAAGTTTATTAATAAAAAAAAGAGAAAGAAAAGAAGAAAGAAAACAACAGCAACAACAAAGATAAGTCAGCCCTGAAGACTTATAGAAGTTTTTAGAAGACGCTCGTCTACGTCCTCGTCCCCTTCAGCTTCGGGGACAACTTTCTCAGTAGCGGAGGCCGACCCCGGTTCAGCTGAAGCAGAAGCAATAGCTACAAAAGTTTTAGCAACTTCACCAGATGGGCCTGATCCAAAGAAGGATCATACTTCTTCCACCAGACCTTTTGCTGCTAGTACTCGGGTCGTGTTGACAATCTTGAGCCTCTTAGCGTGCAGACTGAGAGGCTGATCTTTCGGATCAGTGATTGAAGACGAATTTGTGATCAGGTTCCTCTCCTAACTGATGTCGAGCACCTCGTAGTCAATGCCAGAGTTCCCTTCATACAGCTCTGAAAAAGCAAGGCAGCCGTTAGTCTTGTAAAGAAAAATTGACCGTGAAAAATAGAAAATAAATAAAGTCCTCGGCCCCAGCCGAGCTCCTTACCGCCTTGGTACTTTCGGTTGAGGTCGACAACAGCAAGCATCTTCTCGCTGAAGATGTTATGGCAGCAGGGCAACCAAGTGGTGGGAACCACAGTTAATCGGCCCCGGGCCCCATGTACTTTGGATCGACCAAAATGACTCATCTGCTCCAGGTGTAAATCCGTGAATTCATCTGGACCGATATTAGACATATGAGGGTCACGCTGAACCAGATACTTCGGCGCGCCGAAATAATTAGGATGGTTAGGATCTTGGGGCACATTCACCCAGATCCACTGCCCTGCTAATCTTTGTCTAAAGTATCGTTCGGCCAAACCGAGAGGTAACCCTTCTCGTCCTTGATGGCCCACCATCCTCGGCCATTATGACTTTTTGCCTGGACATTGGAAATCATCTTGTGTATGTAGCGGAAGACAAAGAGGTTGGGTGTAATCCGAGAAACAGACCTACCCATAGGTATGTCATCAACCTTCGGATGCTCACCAGCGTCAGCTGAGACAACGAAATGTTGTAGCCATTCAACACCCCATTTATAAAAGGATGAAGTGGAAATCGGAGCCCGTACTGCAGCTGACGAACAAAGACATCGATATGGAGGGCGGTGAATTCGTTCATCCGAGGTTGGCATTCGGCACCAGTACCCATCCTCCTCCATAGTTCCATAGCAAATCTTAATTCGCCCAGCGAAGTTGTACAGGGCATCGTTCCCAGTCCACCAATCATAAGGGGCATGGGTAATGAGGCCCCAATTCGAAGCCTCCTCTAACCACTCCCTTTCCTCAAGGGGCAGCGGCCTTGACGCCGAAGCTTCGCTTCGGCCGGAAGTGCTAGCCTGACCTGAAGCCATAGGAGGGAAGGAGGGCGTTAAGCGGGACAACATTAAGGGAAGAGCTGCTGGAGGCGGCACGGCCCCAGTCCTGGCCCTAGGGTTCTGGCCGCTGAGCATCGGCATCATCGCCAGCGAGCGGTTCCGGCGCTGAAGTAGCTGCGACACCTTCTGCTCCTCGTCCACGCCCGACTCAACCTTGACCTTCCTTTTTCTACGATCACCGTCCATAATCAAGGCTAGGTACGCGACAGAGTAAAAAGAGGGGTACTCAAAAAAGCATGAAAAACGAAGAAGGTTCAGCAAAAATTACCTCGTTTAGATGCGGAATTTGCCGATCCATAAGTTCGAAGCAACGAATTTCAATTTTTGGCTTCGGGTAATTGAGCACAAGCATAAAAAGGAAAGATTTTTGCGGTTGTGATTAGCGAAAAGCAACTAAGGATTAGTGAAATTTGAAGTGAGGAGAGAGAGTGGGACGCATTGTTTATACCTGCCAGCTCAGGAATTCTAGGAGTCTGCGCCACTAAAACCCCCACTAACTCCACTTCAATGCTCCAACCTTTCATTTACTTTTTAAGTTAACTACCCACTAAACTCTCCAAATTCCCCATTAACTTCCAAAAAACCGTTATTGCCCCAAATAACTCCAAAAAATTCAAACTTAATTAAATCATTTGCTTCCCTCCAATTTGCAAGTCAAAACCCATTTCGTCCAAAATTCCAAACCGGGTCTAGGGGGCAAGTTATTTGGGTCCATTTTACTCCAATTGGGCTGGCCCACAAATGATTCAATTAAAAGCCCTAAGAAGGTTCAACTCTCTTCAACCATGCTAAGGATTAGTCAAAGCAACTCAGTCCACATGGCAAGCCCATGTGACTAAAGAGCCCAATAGCTCTCTCAAGTGCAAGGTATAAAAGCCTTGACTTCTCTCCCTCTCATTTTATCTTCACAAAGCTTCAAGCATTAAATTCTCTTGCATAGCTTTCTCTCTCTAAATACACTGTAATAACTTCGGTATCGGAGGGGCCTTCCTCGGCTACACCCCCGAGGCCAGTTTACGTGTGTTTCTTGTGTAGGAAACACTCGTCCCAGTCATCACTGGGTTGAGTCCAGTCTTCAATCCACTACTAAGGTCCAGCTGAAGGACCTATTATTTACATCCAAAATAGTTAGGTTATGGGTCCCTTGACTTCCTTCCTATATGAAAAAGCTCATTTACATAACGAATCTTATATACGAAATTTCAAATGTTTTGGCATTTGACCCTTAATTCAATTTTCATAAAATTCAAATCAAAATCCCCTTATAAATAGGGGTCACCTCTAGGGATGTCAGTGGGACGGGGATAGGTCTCGATTTTGGTGGGTGGTGGGGCGTGAATGGGGATGAAACCATAATCGCCATGGGTGATGGAGAGGGGGTGGATTTTAGGTTGTACCCGCCCCACTTCGTACCCACCCCATACCCACATCTATATATTTAAAAAAATAAAATTGTATACTTTTATATTATTTTATATTAAAAAAATGTAAAATAAAGTAGTAAATAACTAAATATAATATGTTGTTATAAACTTAATATTAAAAACTAATTTTTTTTGTTGTAATCTATATTAGTATATTACGTATGTAGTATTGTTGTATTTAGGAGGCGGGGATTAGGCGGGTCTTGGGTAGGGATTAGATGGGGGTGGATATCCAAGTGTGGGGTGGGGCGGGGATGGTTTTGGAATTGTACCCGTTAGGCGGGGATAGGGATGAATTTTGGACCCACCACAAAGATGGGGATGGGGATGAGAATGTTAGGCGGGGATGGGGATGAGAAATCCAACATCCACCCCGCACCGCTCCGTTGACATCCCTAGTCACCCTGTTCAATACACTCCATTTACTTCTACTGTTTGAATGGGGAATGGGGTGGGGGAGGGGGGGAACTGGCAGTATTGTTTACAAAAACCACCACAATTTAGCTTACAAAAACTAGCAGCCACCTAATTACATTCATCCTACAATTAGTACTTAATCACCCTAATTTCTAATTGCCATGTTAGTACCTGCAACATCACTATATACAGAAATAGGCTCCATTGAAGACCGCAAAAAAAAAAAAAAAAAAAAAAAAAAAAAAAAAAAAAAACTTCAGCCGCCACTTCATCACCTTTCATCAAATCTGGACAAATTCAAAGGGACTCATGGAAGATTTATTTGAAGAAGGATTTTATGGATTAGAGCAACTGTATGATGAAGAACAAACCATGGAAGCATTGTACTCAGACATGGAAGATGCAGACATGGGACATTAAGAAGCAGATAATCAACATGCAGAATAAGGCTCTAAAGATGATAATGTTGGAAAGCAGAGCAGAGAAATGACAGTGCAAGAAAAAAGGCAAATTGTTGATGAAATCCTGCTAAACATTGAAGGGGATTCATTACCAAGAGGATTTCTATCCAACTTGGCCATAAAATATTCAGTTCACAGGTCACTAACAACCAGATGGTTCCAGCCTTCTAGGTAATATAGAAAAACATAGAAAAGGGGGAATGTTATTGGTGTCAAGATAAAAAAAATTAGGCAAAACTGGTCCTAAACCTAGAGAATACACATATGAGTAGCAAATATCTGTAAAAGACATTGGAGGAAAGTTCAACCAATAATTGTTCAAGACACCTTGTCTCAAACATTAGGTTTGAGTTGGAGCCCGTGTCAACCAATAATTGTTCAAGACACCTTGTCTCAAGGAATTTCGATATGACTTTTCTTCAAAAAAAAAAAAAAAAAAAAAAGGAATCTCGATATGACTAGTAGCTCGTGTTTTGGATGCAACAAATGCTAATCAATTGTTCTTTGCTCCTTGTAAATACTAGTAAGTATAATATGCATAATTTTTTTAAAGTGAAGTCCCAAAGAATGACTAAGTATTATTAAAGAAAATTTGTCAAAAGTAAAACAACCTTTTAGTGGTCCGCCAAAACAAGTCAATATTTTGATTATTTTTGAATAATACAACCTTTGAGGATATCCGTTTTAAACAAGACATTTAACCTTCAACCTACATAACTGTTTTTTTTGTTAAACAAGTTTAATAGTTTAATTAACTCTAATTAACTCCTATTATTATTAGGGAAATTTTCAACAGTGACCCTCAACTTGTGTAACACTGAAATGGTGACCTTCCTTTTTTTTTTTCTTTATTTCATAAAATGACCTTATTAAAAAAAAATCCTACTTTTGACATTAATGATGTTAATTTGGTTAATAAGATTAACTATGGTTAACAATCAAATTTAAAATACAAAAGTACCCTTTTTTAATTTCAACCATCAGCATTTAATTCCCTCCTTCCCCTCTTTATTTCCTTTCGTCTTCTTCCCTCTGATTAGCATAACCTAGTCCCATCATCAAACATCAAGACAGAAAAAACGCAGAAGGGTTTATTACATTTCATTGAATAAACCCAAAATTCAACGATTCAAGTCATTTAATTAGTGAGAAATTGAAATAGAGAACTCATTAAGGGAAAAGCAAAATTTTCTAATCGTATTTGCGGGAGAAATCAGTTACAAAATTGGTGCTCCGGGTGTGGCGCATTGGCGAAAGATTCAATCTTTTTGCAATTTCGAAACTTTAATAAGTTCAGGTATGGTTTTTGAGCTCTAATCTTGGTGTAATTTTTTTAAATATGCGATTTGTGTACTCTGTTATGCATGCGATGATTTTTTGCGATTTGTTTATAGAGATAGGGAATTAATTTTGCTTTGGGAATTTTGATTTTGCTTGATTTGTTTATGTTTGTAGTTGTTGATGTTGCTGATAATGTGATATGCACTTGTTTTTTTTGTTTGGGAATAATACAGAATGAGTGATGCTGTGGTGTTAAGGTTTCAATACAGGAGGGTTGATGTTGATTTGGTTGTTGAGGATACTGATAAAGTGAACTTAGTTGACTTAGTAATTGAGTATTTGGATAAGGCTACAGAAAGTGATAAACTACAACCTGAACATCCTACTTTTCAATTTGTTTACAAAATGAAGCACTGGGTTTTGAATAATGATAGGGATTTGATGAAAATGTTTAGTAACTTACCGAAATAAGATTTGACTTACATCTGGGTTAGTGATGTAGAAGAACCTAATCAGCTATTAAAGACTACTAGAACATTGAGAGCATCTAGGATAGCTGCTGAGGGGAACCGGAAGTTCTGTTTACACAATTGGTGAAAATAATGTTGTTGTCCCTAGAAGAAGTCTTAGGGTGCAGGAAGGAAGTTCCAGGCAACCTGTAGTTGTAGAAAAACCAAATATGCCTAAGAAACTCACACCTAGAAGAAGAGAAATCCACTTTCAAGTTGATGAACCTGTGATGAGGATGATGACCCATACAATGCACATGATGAAATCACATTGGCTGATATTGTCAAGGATATGGAAGAAAATGAAGAGATTGATGAGGGGGGAGGTAAGGGAAGAGGTAAGGGAAGATGAGGGGGAGGTAGGGGAATAGGTAAGGGAAGATGAGGGGGGTAGGGGAATAGGTAAGGGAAGATGAGGGGGAGGTAGGGGAAGAGGTAAGGGAAGATGAGGGGGAGAAAGGGATTTGCAGGTCATAGATTTAGAAGCTTTGTACAAAAAGCAAATTGAAGATGCTAAGGCATAGAGTTTAGCAAGAAAAATGCTCTAGAAGGGAAAGGAAGCTATAGTAGTTGAGCAACTAGTAGTTCAGCCTATCCAAATATTTAGAAAAAGTCCTAGAAAGAAGGTTCAAACCTTATAGTGAGAGTTGACAGCCAAAATGTCATGGTCCCACCTATGTCAGAAATGTAAGTGATTACAGGAGGGCATTCTGGTGAAAGGGGGGGTCTTCAAGGTCTTCTAATACACCTGTAGCCATAGGTAGGAAAGTTCCTAGGACTACAGGAAGGAGAAAGGGTCTTGTGGTTTGGTCTAGCTCTTATTCACATACTGATCCTTCAAACCAGGGTACTGTCAGTCTTGAGGTAGATGACACTTTAAATGTAGTTACTGAAGATGATGAGGAGGAGGATGTTGATGAAGCTGATAATGATGACTTTGATGATGATAAGATAATTGATGGAGATGATGATGAGATTGATGAAATGGATTTTGATGATAGAGTTGTACATGATGACTTTGATCCATGGGAAGGCCCAATTTGGGAGAATGAAAATGAGGCCGGGGACTATTTTGTTAAGCTGTATAAAAATGGGGAGATATACACTAATGAAGAGTTTGTGAAAATAGTCATAAAAGTTGGCAGATTTTTACAGAAAAACATCATTTAAAGGATGTGGTGAGAGATTACTGTATCTAAAGTAGGTTTTATGGTTGTAGACAAAGAAAGTAATTTAGATGGATGTTTGTGAGTGGAGGTTGCATGCTTCTAAGTTTCCAAATGGGATAACATTGGCTATTAAGATCATGAAAAGTATGGAGCACACATGTTGTGGTTTGGAGGTGAAGAATTCCATGGTTACAACCAGATGGGCAGCTAGAGTACTAATGGAGGATATAAGAGCAAATAATGATATTCCAGCAAAGGCATTGAATCAGTCGTTGTGGCAAAGGGATGGTGTCTAGATGGCAGCAAGTTCATTATATAAGATGAGAAGTAAGGCCCTAAGAGAGATAAATGGGGGTCATGACATATCATACAGTCACCTACCAGCCTACTGTGAGATGGTTAGAGCAACAAACCCAAGGTCAGCTGCTTTTTGTGCATGGACTCCACTTGATCATATTGATAGGCCACCGCAATTACTCAGCATATTCATCTCATTCAAAGGCTGCATTAATGGACTTGTTAGTGGTTGTAGAAGCTTTATAGGTGTGGATGGGGCACATTTGAAGGGAAAATTATGGTGGAGTCCTTATTTTAGTTGTGGCACTTGATGCAAACAATAAACTGTTCCCCTTTGCATGGGCAATAGTGAATGTAGAGGACATAGACAACTGGAAATTTTTTTCCTGGCACTTAAAGAATCTCTTGAAAGATAGTGGAAAAGGTGATGAATGGTGCATTATTTCTAACAAACAGAAGGTATAATTTTCTTCCTTTAATGTCTTTTGTTTTAGTGTGGCTAATTGATCAACCTAAAACTTTGCTCTGAACTATTTGATAAGGTATTGATGCTGCTCTGAGGGAGTTATGGCCCAAAGCTGGGAGGAGATACTGCCGCATGCATTTGGTCAAAAATTGGAAGAAAGTCTTCCATGGGCCTTTGATGTTCAGTTTGTATTGGAGAGCTTGTGGTGCAAATTATGATATCACTTTTCAAAAAGGCTATAGAGCAACTTCAAAAAGTCAACCCTGCTGCATTGATATGGCTTTCAAATGTTGGGGAACATTCCTCATGGACTAAACGCAAGTTCAATGAAACAATTAAGTGTGATGTCAACAAAAACAATTTTATTGAAAGCTTCAATGCAACTCTTGGAGTTGATAGAGCAAGACCTGTTTTGACTTTGTTGGAAGGTAACTTTGCAAACACTCATCACATACTCACTTGTAACTACTTGTTTTACTGCATTTGTGTTGTTTTAGGTATTAGGAGAACAACAATGGTGAGATTGTGCACTAGGAAACAAAAGGCTGCAGATTGGAATGATGATGACATCTGTCCTAATATATCGACTAGGCTGCAAAAAGTGACACATGAATCTAGGACATGTAAGACATATCCTAGTGAGGATGGATATGAGATCCAAGATGGTAAGTCTGTCCTTCTTGTAAGTTTGAATGAAAAGAGATGTCTGTGTGGTGTGTGGCATATATCTGGAATACCTTGCAGACATGGAATGAGAGCAATTCTACATGCTAGATTAGACCCTAGGGATTTTGTGCATGAATGGTACACTTGCAGAAGCTACAAGTAGGCTTATGCAAATGGAATCAAAGCCATCCTTGACAATGAACATTGACCAACATCTGATATGCCAATCATTGCACCTCTAACCATGAAAAGAGGAGTTGGCAGACCTTCTACAGAAAGGAGGAGGGGTGAGGATGAAGAGAGGAAAAGCAAGAGAATCAAGACAATTAGATGCAGCAATTGCAGTTGTTATGGTCACAATGCTAGTACTTGCAAGGGTGGACCAACTGTAAAAGCTAGAGCCTTGACAAAGAGCAAGGGGAAGCAGGAAGCATCTTCATCACAACCTGTTCTGAGAAAGACTAGAGCCAATGCACCTAGATTTTCATCACAATAGTAGGATTTTATTAGATTGAGGTCTAAATTTTGGTTGTAATTTTTTGCTACATTCAATTGAAAATAACTTCAATTTCACGAAGGTCCTGTATGGTTTTGCTAATTGAAAGTGATTTATCTCTTTAACATTTGAAATCAATTTATGTGTTGTCCAATTTACTTAAGTTAAAATTTTAATGTGTTGTCCAATTTATTTCAGCAACCATCATTTGAAACCATCCATCAAATATGCAAACTCTGACAATTATGCAATGCAAATAAATTTTGCAAAAAAAACTTCATATATTAAATTTATAGAAATTTAGCAGTAGTACATAAACCATAACATCTTATTTAGGGAAAAGTAAGTACTACATCGTTCTAAATCAAACTAAGGATTGCATAATTTTAGACCTTCCAATTACTTAAATTTAGGGTTTACATTTATTTCCACCTTCCAATTAAACCAACCAAATTCAATTAACCAGAGCAATAAACACCCAAATTACAGCCAAATCAAACACCAATTTAAGAATCTTCTTGCAAAATTCATCACAAAACTGGGCTTGAAGCGGATTTCGATGATTCCTAACACTTCGATATTCATCAAAATATTCTCTTCGGGAACCCAGCAAAAATAATGACATACATTGCACTTGTAATATGCCCTATCTGGATAGGACCTTGAATATGAGAACCCGACGTCAAGAAACCTGGGAGAAAAGCATCTGCAAAATCGTAGCTTGATTGCTTGAGGTGCTGCCATGGTGAAGGCGTGAGGAATAGGGGAGGAATAGGGGTTTAATTGGGGAGAATAGGGAAGAAGAGGGGATTCGATGTTTTATAAGAGATAATCTGAGTTTTTGGAGGGAAATACTTAACCATAGTTAAGCTTATTAACATCATTAATGTCATAAGTAGGATAATTTTTTTTTTAATTTTTATTTTATTATTATTATAAAGGTCATTTTATGAAATAAAAAAAGGAAGGTCACCATTTCATTGTTACACAAGTTGAGGGTCACCGTTGAAAATTTCCCTTATTATTATTCTTTTTAAAAAAATATTATTTTTTTAAAAAAAAACCACCCACCACCATTCCCACAGACCCACCACCCCTATGCCTACATCCCTATAGTATCGTTTGATGGTATAAATATGCTATGATATTTTTCTAGTAGTATAAATAGAGTTTTATGGATAAATTGCAATGACATTAATGTGATACCATTAAAACTCAAAAGGTCATATACATAATACATGTTTCGAACGGTATACAAAATATACCATTGAAACTTTAATTTTCACAAAAACAACATATTTCAACTCTGATTTGTATGACGCTCATACAACACGAGTATTCGGAATGTGGATTGCTAAACATCGCCTACAAATTACCAACTAAAGCCCACAAATTTTCATTGAATTGACACTATTGCCCTTGACCAAAAAAAAGAAACACTCTCTCATCACCCAAAAAAAAAATCTCACCCACTTTCTTTCTACGTTTTTTTTAAAAAAAAAATTCAAAGTACGGCAATGTCAAGGCGGTAAGGCAGGAAATTAGCGGCAGCGGCGGCGGAGGGAGGGAGGTCTCACGGTGGAAAGGTAGATTTTTTTCCAAAAAAAAAAAAAAAATCAAAAACTGTCGTCAAAGGCAGGGCGCATGGGGAGGACGCCACGCCGGTGGTAGCGGCGCCAGAAGCAGACGCCGGAACCACGGCCCAGGCAGCTGGGTTGGACGCCACCGCCACGGTTCTGGCTTCTGGATTTGGCGCCGCCACCATCGGCGTGGCGTCCTCCCCATGCGCCGACGCTATTTTTTTTTTTTTTTTTTTAAATCAGATTTTTTTTTGTTTTTTGTTTTTTTAAGTAATTTTTTTTTGAAATTAGAATGTTTTTTTTGTTTTTTGTTTTTGTAAGTTTTTATTTTTGAAAATCAGATTTTTTTTATTTTGTTTATTTTTTTGAAAATCATTATTTTTTTTTTGTTTTTTGTTTTTTTCAGTAATTTTTTTTTAAATTAAAATTTTGTTTTTGTTTTATGTTTTTGTAAGTTTTTTTTTTTTTTTAAATAATTTTTTTTTTTGTTTGTTTTTGTATATTTTGTTGTTTATTTTTATAAAATTTTTTCAATTTTGTTGTATTTTTTTTACCTTTATACTTCCTTTACATTTCTTTGTATGTTTGTTTTGTACATTTTTTTTTTATATTTGTTATTGCAATTTGTTAGTACGTTTTTCTGTTTAGATGATAATATTTTTGTTTAGTTTATTTTTTTAATTTTTCTTTTATGTTTATATATATTTTGTATGTGTTAGTTTTTTTTTCTTTGTTTGTGTATATTTTATTCTTTAATTTAATTTAAGTGTTCTGTTAATTTCTTTTTCAGGTTACTTTGCTAGTATTTTTTTAGTTTGTTTGATTTGGTTTTTGGTAGTTATTTTTCTTATGATTTTTTTTATGTGTATACATTTTTTAATTTTTTAAAGGTGTCGCATTTTCACCAGGGTGCGGGGAAGAATCTAGACCTTATTAGAAGTGGAAACTACTCGATGGAGAGCTCGGGGCCCAGACATCTTAGATCCCGTGGTATTTCGGCCTCGGCTCGTAGAGAACGGGTTCACCATCGGGATGAGGATGAAGATGATGATGATGATGAGGAGGAGGAGGAGGAGGAGGGCGTATATGAGGATGTGGACGATGGGAGTGGACCATATGATGATTACGGTCCATTCAATCAGAGGCTAGATGACATGTACGAGACGCATAGGGTAGATGTGCGTAAGGGTAGGGATGGTAGGTTTGTTAGTAGATCTGGCACATCATCTGCGTCCACCGTGTCTGGGGCAAGCAGAAAACGGTTGAGGGCCGTTAATGATTCTTGGGTGGTTAAGGGTGAGGTGCCTGGAGGGCCTATAGACGGGAGTGTGATTCCTAGCTTTCTAGGACACATAGCTACCCATATCTGGGAGGACTAGGAGAGGGGTTTGGTGACGGGCATTTTAAAATGCCAAACCCGAGAAAAGACTTGTACCGTTTTGAGCAAATGGGCTGAGTCTTAGCCGGTGAAGAGCGAGATGTTCGAGCGACTGCAGGGCACTGGGGTGAATCACCTTCCTGCCACCATGCACGATAAGATTGACTGGACACTGATCACGACATTCGTTGAGCGATGGCAGCCGGATACGAACTCTTTCCACCTTCCATTCGGTGAGATGACGATCATGTTGCATGACGTCGAGGCCATTCTTGGGATTCGCGCAGAGGGTAAACGCCTTTCTGTTGTGACTAATGCGGATCAAGCCAATTTGCTGGCGGAGCTATTGGTGATGGACAGGGCTGCGCTGTACACCGGGGCGCTTGGTGTTTGGGACCACGACGGTGTGAAGATCGCATCCGTCTTGCAGCGTTGTTTGCACCCCGGTGCACGTAGGACGCACGACGCACAACTGGCTGCTTATGTTTTTCTTCTCCTCGGGTGTACCTTGTTTCCGGATAAGAGCGGAAACAAGCTCAGGCCACGCGACATAATTGATGCGTGTGAGCCCGACAGTGTTGGCCAGTTTTCTTGGGGGTCGGCTACGTTGGCGTATCCGTATCGCCAACTAGGATTTTCGAGTCGGGCTGACGCGGCAGGTATCACTGGATGTCTGACTTTATTGCAGACCTGGATATACGAGTATTTTGCTGCATTTCGACCACACTGTGACCCAGTTCCTATTGGTGATGGGATGCCCCGCGCCTGTGCGTGGAGTCCGCTGTTGGAGAAGAAGTCTGTTGACCGCCTCCAATCGATACGGTTATCGCTTGACAGGATGTCCCCCTTAGAGGTAAAGTGTATAAATTATTTCTAAATTTGTACTGTAATGCATTTATTATATGAATCTTACTAATTTGAAAAATTTTGTGCAGGTGAACTGGATGCCTTTCAGCCAAAACCCTAGTAATAGGGTACCCAGGACCCTCTACACGGAACTCATACAGTATCGTGAGATCGTGGAGGCGTACATGCCCCAACACTGTCTTCGCCAGCTTGGATTCGTCCAAGTTGTCCCTCCTCCACCAGCATGGCCGAGTAAGGCGGTCCGATCTGCATCGTCGAAGGAGTACGTCGTCCAATGGCCGGATAGCATGATTGCCACGTGGGAGCAATTCCCGATGGTTGCCCGCTTATGGACTGCGGAGCTGCAGAGGCCGCCTACTGGGTTGTCTCCCATGTGTGACCAGCACTACATGGAATGGTACAACCGGTATTCGCACCCGAGGTTGATTAGAGACCTCGACCATGGAGACGACGCCGATGATCATGATATGCCACCGCCAACTGCCGTAGATGCGATATGTCTGAACAAAAATTTATTGTTGCGTTTTTTTAAAGTTTTATATATCGTTATTCAATTTCATGTTTTATTTTTTGTTGTGTGTAGTGGATGGGAAAGATAATGCAAGGCGTACAAAAACTCTCCCTGGGGAGGGACAACATGAGTGCAGCAGGGAGAGCTGCTGTTGATGAGTTGGAACAGACCCTTGCGCATTGAGAGTCGGCGGCAAAGAGGGATTACTGATGTTTTTGGCATTTTGTTTGTTGAACATTTTTTACATTATCATATTAGTTTGTGAAATAGGACATTATCTTTGTAGTTTGCAGAATTTAATACAATCGTTTTAGTTTTTAACATTTAAAATTATCGTTTTAATTTTTAACATTTGAAATTATCGTTTTAGTTTATAACATTTGACATTATCTTTTTACTTTGTAACGCGCAAAGTATGCATGCAAGATATAAATGTAGTCAACAGTACAATACGAGGATAATAAGCAACGCAAAAATAAGGTTACATAGAAATAGTGTACCAATGAAAAACTAAAAAGTTGTTAGGGTGTTCCATTGATGGATCTGGTCATGATACAGCGCATCCCAACCCTCTACGCTTGCTGTGCGAATGTCGTACCACCGAGGTATGATCGGTGGGACAGGAAAATCGGATGACAGGTCCAGTCGGATGAAATGTTTGTGTGACGACCCAAGAAATGCAATAGCTGTCTCTCTAACCGGTGTAGTGACGGTCTCATGCGAAGACCAAGGGAGAACCGTTGTACAAGGATAATAAGCTCGACTATGCAATCCAAATTCTTGTTAACCAGGGCTCGATCGTACTCTGCCTCTGTGGTAGTTTGTAGGATCTTCCGCCACTTACCATTCACCAATCTCTTTGCCATTTCCAAATTCTTGTTGAAAAGGTTGTAGGCTTTCACTTTCACACAGTTGTTGATGTGCCATGTGCACAACAAGTGCTTCGATTGTGGAAACAACTCTGCTATATGTGCACAACAAGTGCTTCGATTGTGGAAACAATCACTGACGATGGCTGATGGCTGAACATTAGGGTTGATGTAGTTTCTCAGCTTCTCCAAGACCCAATAATAACTCGCAGCCGTCTCATCCTTGATGACTGCATGACCAATCAGAAAGTTCTTGTTCGTTGGAGTCATCCCAATCATCTCAACCACTAGGAACCTGTACTTGTTTGTCTTGTACGTTGAATCGATCAAAATCACAGATGGCCAAGACTTGATCATATCAGCACAATCAGGATGCACAAGGAATAGATGAGTCACCTCCGCTGTATCTTCATCAGAATCATACCAGAACAGGTAACCACGTGCTTGTGCCTGGTGTAGAAGTTGTTGTATAGGGTTCCTTCCCTCTGACCGTTCAAACCTCAGTTGTTGTCTGACGTTGTAGATGTGTCTTCGGTTTGGCTGGTCTTCAGCAAATTTCTCTAGCACAGATGCTAATATTTTAGCAGGCTTCACTTGAGCATCACTCATTTCTTTGACAACCAGTTTTGCAGCAGGACTTAAGCCGCTCAACTGTCGATGACCACTTCATATACTATCATCTCATGGTTGTGATACCCCCATTTAGAGTAACCCTTCACTTCCCAACCTTCACGACTCTCTAGTTGCCAAACCTTTACTCTGAACTCACACCCACAACCTTTCCGCTTTGTATCAAACCGAGTGACTGTACTGAAATCTCTTTCTTCTCTTTTGCGATAGCGGTCGCATCTCAAAATGTGATCCATTCTACCATCCTGTTGAGATTTATGAGTTGTTACTACCAAGCAAAAACCAGAAGTAATTGCAACCTATTTAGCCCAATCAATCGCTTGTTGAGCATCTTCGAAGGGACCATCATGTACAAATATCCCTCTGTAATCATTTCCGTCTCCACCATAAACCTACATCAATTCATTTCCGTCTCCACCATAAACCTACGTCAATTAGATACTTCCTCCGTTCTTTTAATATTGCAACACTTGCCTTTTAGGGAAATTTACAAAATATTGCATCAATTCCATTTTAGGATAAAAAATATCTATGTTCACACTGCAAATACCCAACATACCCTTACTTTTTCACACTTACCTTTTATTTTATCTTACATTACATGGACAATTTTGTATTTTTACGTTTCTCTCTCTTACTTTTTTCCACTACCAAATTTTGCCTCCAAAATCCCTATGATGCAATAAAAAAAAACGGAGGAAGTATTATATTTAAATACATATAATTATGTAAAGCGTAAATTAATACATTTAACACAACATTAACACATAATTAATATCTACATTTTTTATTTGTAAATTTCATTTCAATATTTAACGCATAATACAATTAATTTATATATTTACACATAATTAACACAAAATTAAAAACATAATTATGTATAACAGTATTCATACACATACAAAATTAAAACATAATCATTTATAAAAGTATTCATACACATACAAAATTAAAACATAATTATGTGTAAAAGTATTCATACACATACAAAATTAAAACATAATTAATTTTTTTGTAAATTATTAACACAAATCTAATTTCCACACACAAAATTATAAAATAAATTTATTAACAAATATATAAAACATAATTTCAAGTTATACATTTTTTTTTACAATTTAAATTTATCAAATTTATAAACAAAAAAAAAAGCAAAAAAATTAAAAATCTAATTTCCACATACAAAATTATAAAATAAATTTATTAACAAATATTTAAAACATAATTTCAAATAAAAAAATTTCCTTTTTTTTTTTACAATTTCAATTTATCAAATTTATAAAAAAAAAAACAAAACAAAAAAATTAAAAAAAATCACATAGGAAGTGGCGTCTGACTGGACCACCACCACCATGGCAGTGGCGCCTGGCTAGGACGCCGGCACCGTGGGAGTGGCGCCTAGCTTGGAAGCCACCACCATGGTTCCGGCGTCCTGGCCAGGCGCCACTCCCACGGTGCCGGCGTCCTGGCCAGGCGCCACTCCCACGGTGCCGGCGTCCTGGCCAGGCGCCACCGCCATGGAACTAGCGTCCTGGCCAGGCGCCCCGACCATGACGGTGGTGGTCTAGCCTTACGCCGGCCATCATACCGTTAAAACGATGATGTTTTACCTCGTTTTGCTGCGACGACGACGACTCTTCGTCGTCCCTCGGCTCTCCGGTCTCCCGCAGGGACCTAGTACGACTTCACATTTTTCGATGTCAGAATTTTTCGTTTTTGGTAAGATTTCATAAATGGGCAAAAGTGTCAAATCAAGTGAATTTCGTGGGCTTTATGTAGTAATTTGTGGGTGATGTTTAACAAATTCCATCTGGAATACCCGAAAAATCAAGGGATGGAGGGAGTATTTTTTTAAGTAATATGGAGTAATTGCTAAAGTGTTTGGAGATGAATAGTGGAAAACAACGGTAACCACTAACCAGAAAGCAGTAAGCAGTAACACCCCACTTCTCTCCTCCACCATCGTCGCAATTCACTATGCAATTCCTCGCTAACTCTCCATCCCTAATTCTCCTACCATCTTCCAACCCCAAAATTTCTACGAATTCTTACTTATTTTCTCAAATCAAAACAAGAAGTCATAATTTTCCTTGTTTTTCTACTAAAATTACCGATACCCAGTTCAATTTTAGTTCACGGGATCCTCGAAGTTCTTTTAAAATTTGTAATTATAGCTATAAAAGTATAAATTTAGGGTTCTATGGCACAGAAAATCACACACCAAGTGAAAAATTTAGGGTTTATTGTGTTAACTCTGGGAAAATGGGATTTGGGTTTAATGGGATGGAAAGAAAAAAGATGGGAATTGAAGGTAGGTTAAGAGCAGTGATGAATGTTGATGAAACTGTGGAGAGAGAAACTGGTGAAGGTGTAGAAAAAGAGAATTATGATGCAATTGTGATTGGGTCTGGTATTGGTGGGTTAGTTGCAGCAACACAGTTAGCTGTGAAGGGTGCCAAGGTTTTGGTTTTGGAGAAGTATGTGATCCCTGGTGGTAGCTCTGGGTTTTATGAGAAAGCTGGGTATACTTTCGATGTCGGTTCGTCGGTAATGTTCGGGTTTAGTGACAAGGTTTGTGCCCTATGATTCTCTCTGTATTTTGATTTGCATTGCTTTGAGTATTTCAGCATTGAGGTTAACTAGAATTTAGTGATATTATACTGTGGTGTTGGAACTTTGAAGACATTGATGTGAGTTGATTAGACTATAAGGTCCCTTTTTCGAGTTTAATGATTATTGTGCATATGTGCTCTAAATTAAATATAGATATGAAAGGTTATGATGGTAATGATGAATTGTAATAGTGTAGAGAATTGGATCAAATGTTATGCATTTTGCAAGAGCAACATGGGATTGATGTTCTATTGAGTTTGATCTCAATAAATATGTGCTTCATGTGTTAAATCCTTAATATAATGATCCCTTGACAATGGACATAGCAGTTGGCTTGTTGATTCCATTATGTTTCATATTCTGCGCTGCATTGGCTATAGTAGCATTACCATAGGTGTGCTGCTTTTATGCTAATCAGTTGTCACAATTTTGTATCATTAAGATACAATGTGACACTGATAGATACTATGTTCTTATTAAGCATGCTATTTTGTAAAAATCATTTCCTTACATTGATTTCCATCGTATCCTGTAATGCTTTGGCCTTTTTGCCTGCTTTTTAAAGTCTCACAGACACCAGATGGGTCAATGGGTTAAAGCTTGTTTATAAAGTTCTGTTTGTTGTTTTTATTCCAGTCTTGGAATTTGATGTTAAGGGTCTGTTCTATTTAACTTACGAAGTATTTAGTTTGAACTTTTATTGATTGAATTTTATTTTTACTTATTTTGTTTAAACTACTACGTATTTGTAATTGTTTGAAATTGTCCTAATTTTCTCTTAATTTATTTTTCTGAACATAAATTATTTATCCTGAATTTATTTGAACTTAATTTATCCGAATTTAGTCAAATGGAATAGGGCTCAAGTGAATTCTCTTGCAATCCCAGATGAATTTGTGTTGTATGGATTTGGGGTGGGGGTTGTGAAGCACGAAGCTTAATGTTACTATGTTTATTTGTGCATAAGCGATCAATTTTGAGCTCAAGTTTATGAGATGATGGTAGTAAAATATGATGATTTTGCCCAATCCAGATGATGATTACAAGGGGCATGAGATAGATGTGGAAGATTGGGAGGGAGAGAAGACATATAGTCGGGTAGCTAGAAAAGAGATAGGAAAATTTGTTGCATTATGTTTTTTTATTAATAATGTATTTACCTTTTCATTTGCTATTTTTTAATCTGTCAGTTATCTTCCCCAGTACCTCTTACTCTTTATTAATGCCTTAAATTGGACAGGGTAATCTGAATTTAATCACCCAAGCATTAGCTGCAGTAGGATGTAAGATGGAAGTCATACCAGACCCAACTACTGTTCATTTTCACCTCCCAAATAACCTTTCTGTTCGAGTGCACAGAGAGTACAGTGACTTTATTGCTGAACTAACTACCAGATTTCCCCATGAGAAGGACGGAATTTTAAAATTTTATGGAAAGTGCTGGAAGGTCAGTTTTGAGTTATGCTTCTGTGGCTAATCTTGAACTTGGGTTCTTCCATTGTTGACCATTGGTGTTATTAATAGTATGAATTACGTAGATCTTTAATGCCCTGAACTCATTGGAGCTGAAGTCACTTGAGGAACCAATCTACCTTTTTGGGCAGTTTTTTCAGAAGCCCCTTGAATGCTTAACCCTTGGTAAGTACTTACTTGAGATCCTAGAAACAATTTCATTAAATAATGAAGATAAGTTTAAGATGGTGGAAGTGGAACTATAGGTTTCTACTTTGTAGTGACCAAAAAGATCTGATATGTTCGGGTGGCAGTATAACCAAAAAAGATATCATGTGCTGAGTTATTCTGATTTCTTCTTCCATGAGTGTTGAAACTTGAAAATAATTTTGGTTGTCTTTGCAACTAACTCTATGCTACGAAAACAATTTAATTATTGTCCATGAAGTTTTTGAAAAAAAATAATCATGACTAGTGGCTAGGTCCACTCTTTGATTGATTCACTTCACCTCTTGATTGATTAATGTAAAGTGTGTTTATTGCCTAGTAAACATTTTGCCTAGTAAAGCACTACCCCCATTTTTAAGTTCACTCTTAGTTCATTTTGATACTATTCACGCACACCTCTTTGATTGTGTTTTGTGATTAATATTCAAGGAAAAATATAGCTTTATGTGGGATCTTGTTGAATTTAATATTAAATTTTATTGTAAATATAAATAATTATCAAATAGGAATATTTAAAGCTATATATTAGCATTCAACAAACATGAAAATCAAATTGAGTAAACCAATAATATAACACAAACGTTTAAAAAAAATTCTGTGTACAATAAAGGTTGTACATTGAAAGAAAAGTCTCCCTAGAATAATCAAAAGTTATCTTGATAAAAAAATAAAATTTACCTATTTTTTTCCAAATAAATTTACTCTCTTTACAAGAAATTGACCTTATAAAAATCAATCATAATGCATAAATGTAATCATGTTACCCTAAACAAAAATGATTTCTTATAAATTACTTTGTAATTTCCAATAAAAAAATGTAATTGACTATAGTTACCTCAAACTATGTTAAAAGTTATCTAAAATTGGTCAAAAGTTATCTTGCAATTGACCGATGTATAGTAAAATTATTGTACACCCGGTGAGTGTAAAAGTTTTTTTTACAAAGGGATATTCGGTCGTTGGACAAACAACTTAAAACCAAACAATATTTCTACCTAAATCAACCTAAGGCAAGTCTAGGGCAAGTAAAGGATCGTATCCACAGGGAATTTGTATGAGTACACTAAGAATATGAAACGGTTATAAGCTAGTCCGGTCACAAGATTGGGATTTTGATTGATTAACTACTATGAAGACAAACACTAGGGGGAAGCGGGATTCGATACCAACCAAATCGATAGATCAATACAATAGGCAAACATGAATCAAACTTCGGTGATGAAATGGGAAATCAACATTGTCTTCTTTTGAAGTCACAACACTAAGCATTCCTAAACCAAACTCAATTAACAAGATATGCCAACCAAGTCTCATAGAAAGTAGACTACTAACTCGGGTTTGTCTTTTGATCGGTTCGAGAAAGCAATAAGGCAAATTAATTGGAATTACTCACCTAATTATTGCAACTAAGACTACTACATCATCTAAACAAAGATAGGAATTTAGTCTAATCATACAAGAAAAGGCTCTCAACTAAACCTAATATTTTAATGCAAGCATAAAAGTGAATACATGAGCAATAAGTGGCCATCTAATTACACATGCAAATAATCAATCCTTTAACAATCAATCATCAACCCAAATGAACATGCAAGCACAAATAATAATCAATCCATGGCTTGGTTGGGTCTTCACCCAACCTCTAGCTAAGAGACTACTCACACATCATAGTGAAGAACAAAATAGCTACAAGTTCTAATCCTAGCATTAATCTAACAAGTTGAGAGAAGTGATAAGATGGAAGTAGATTGAACATGCAACAATAATTAAACAAGGTTAAGAGAGAAATTAACAATTCAAAGTAAATAAAAACAGAAAATTAAGAGAGATATAGAGATAGAGATTACTAAATGAAGCTTTAAAGTTGAGAGGAATTGTTGAAAGTAAGAACACAAGCTTCAATTAATCTACTGCAATGATTGAGTTGGGAGAAACTAAGCTAAGTAATGAGAGTTTGAAGCACTAACTAAGAAAGTTAAAGAGCAAAGAAGATTCGTACATATGAAGCTAAAGGTGGTATTTATACCCCCAAAATTTTACATGGGAAAATCCGTAAAAAAAAACTCGGGCTCATAGGAAGGAGTGCCCGCTCCTTAACATAGGATCATTTGCTCCTTAAAGACCAATGGAGTGCCCGCTGCGGCTTCTCATGCATGCCCGCTCCTAGTGCTGTAGGCCGGGGCAGTAACTTGGAGAGTACGGAGGCGCGCCCGCTCCTGGTAATGTAGAGGGAGGCAGATTGTGGTTCAAGAATTAGGGGCGCCCGCTCCATAAGAGGTGCACGCCCGCTCGACTTAGATTAGGTGCACGCCCGCTCCTTGAATGGTGTATGCCTCCTTAAAGTAGTCCTCATGTTCATGCTAAATCCTCGATTTCTCGTTGCATCTACAAACACGAACACACACATAATCGGGTTAAAATCACCATAATAAGTGGACAAATAAACCACTTTTCATTTTTGATAAAGAAGGGAGTATTTTTTTTGCTAATTTACTTATCAATTGATTAGAGTTGAACTTAGGCTTGTCTTTGTGTCTGATCTTTTGAAAGATATATAGAGAATTTCTTGGCTTTTAAGAGATTAAATTCGGTAATATGGAGAAGATAGCCAAAATATAAATTAAGTGCCACTTTGCATTGCTCTTGAATTTTATGCTGAAGAAAAAGACTTCAATTTTCATACCATTCTTTGCTCATAGACATGTAATTACCTAAAGCTATAATGACATTCTCACTCGCTAAGAATAAATCATGGTTTGTTGGAATTAATTTTTAGATGCCAATTGCATTTGCAGCCTATTATTTGCCTCAAAATGCTGGAGCAATTGCCCGTAAATACATCAAAGATCCTCAACTGCTGTCTTTCATAGATGCTGAGGTAACTCAAGTTACTTTGTTACCTTAAAAATTCAATCCATTGGCATGCCTTATAACATAGTGTAGAAGATTACAGTTTGATATAATGGGTAATCATGTGTATCTTCTGCAGTGTTTTATCGTCAGCACTGTTAATGCTATGCAAACTCCTATGATAAATGCAAGTATGGTAAGATATTTCATTTTCCTTTTCCAATCCTAATAATTTTGTTTAGTTTCTTTATCTTTTAATATGCTTTATGACAGGTTTTATGTGATAGGCATTTTGGAGGGATCAACTATCCTGTTGGCGGCGTTGGTAAAATTGCCAAATCCCTGGCACAAGGTCTCGTTGATCAAGGGAGCAACATTCTTTACAAAGCAAATGTTAAAAACATCATTCTGGAGCATGGAAAGGCTGTAAGTTCTGAGTTAGCTTAAGATGCAGGAATATTGTTAATGATTGGAGACTTGGAAGGCATACTAGGAAACTCAGATTGGTGGCTTTGTGCTAATGGCCTATATGTATAAATTTTACAGGTTGGAGTGAGACTGTCTGATGGAAGTGAATATAATGCCAGGACCATCATATCAAATGCTACTAGATGGGATACCTTTGGTAAGTATGGAAAAGGAAGAAGGAACTACCCTTTCACTTCTTTAAATGGACGTTGGCAGTTTAGCTTTTGCATCAGTAACATTCACAAATATCTTTACTTTAGGCAAACTTCTAAAAGCCGAAAATCTGCCAAAAGAAGAGGAAGATTTTCAGAAATTATATGTTAAAGCTCCATCCTTTCTTTCAATACACATGGGAGTCAAGGCTGAAGTATTACCTCCAGATACAGATTGCCACCACTTTGTTCTTGAGGTGATGAGTCTGATGACACACATTTAGTTATGGACCTTATGGTGCTACATTGAGGAACAAATCAACTGATGGTGCTGTTTCTTTGCTTACAGAGTGATTGGAAAAATTTAGAGGAGCCTTATGGCAGTATATTCTTGAGCATTCCCACCATTCTCGATTCTTCATTAGCCCCTAGTGGACATCACATTCTCCATATATTTACAACTTCCTCCATTGACGACTGGCAGGTGCACCTCATGACTTTGTTGATTATTCTTGACTTTTTTATTTCCTTTTTTTTTGAGAGGAGATTGCATCTTAATTAATTAATTTATTTATTGTGATTGTAATTCTTTGTTCCTTTTAAATTCTAAAGTTCTAGAAGTACTTGAACATATTGAAATCTTAATATTTGTGAAGGGATTGGGTGAATCTAATAATCCAGTTTTTGATGTCACAGGGACTATCTCCATCAGACTACAACAAAAAGAAGGAGCTCATTGCTGATGAAATCATAAGCAGATTAGAAAAGAAACTTTTTCCAGGGCTTAAATCATCAATACTGTTTAAAGAGGTATTTTTATTGAAAAACCAGCTTTCCGCAAAAAATATGAATTGAGGGCATTAAACTAATAAGTTAACTCCTTTCTTAAATTGTAATGCTGGTTTAGTGTGTGCCCTTTTCCGAGTATTTAAATCAAGCCCATGATCATTGCCCCTTTTCTGCTTGTATGCTTCCTTATTGGGTTGGTTTATTTTAATTGAGTAGTCAGTAGTCTGATGCAGTAAAGACTCTGAATTTAAGAAGAGATTGATGAGGGATAAAATAATTTGATAGACATTAATTCTGACTGTTTTGAAGGTTTAATGTTGTTAATCACCCTTCTATTTAGATTTTTTGCCTTTTTTTTTTTTTTTTTTTTTTTTTTTTTTGTGAAGTTTTATTTTACATACAGTATATAAAAATAGCTTTTGAAGATATAGACTAATGCACATTTAATTCAGGAATATTTCAGTTTCGGTAGCTTAGCTATGACAATTTTCACTTTAAGATCTGTGTTTTCACATTCTCAATTTAGTGACTTGAGATTGAAAATGGAATCTTGTTTGACATGTCACCCTTTGAGCAAAGATTCAACGTTGACATGGCGTTAGTGTTAAATCATCTAAGTGAATTTGTTGTTACTACCCTAGGTCACCAACGGGGGAACATCATTATGGAAATTAATATATATAGGTCTCTATAGTGGAGTTTTGTCACACAGCAAAGCATCAACATTGAAAATCCTTTATTGCATTTTCCTTGCTGCAGTATTGGAACTTCATAAATGCAAAAATAAATTTATACTACTTCGTATATCGTTTTCTCTTTTCTCTTTCCTAGTTTGCTTTTAGAATATTGAAATGTATCCTCATTGCAGGTTGGCTCTCCAAAAACACACAGGCGGTTTTTGGCTCGTGATAGTGGCACATACGGACCTATGCCACGCTCAGTTCCTAAAGGCTTATTGGGAATGCCATTCAATACGACGGTTAGCTGAAAGTTTAGGGCTTGACACTTCATAGTTACACCTGTATCTTGACTTGTGAATGAGTCTCTGTTGTTGTAATTGCAGGCTATAGATGGCCTTTACTGTGTTGGTGATAGCTGTTTCCCTGGGCAAGGGGTCATAGCTGTGGCCTTTTCAGGAATAATGTGTGCTCATAGAGTGGCTGCTGATATCGGTTAGTATTATTTGAGCACTAGTAGATATTAGATGAAAATCTAGTATCAGCCCTAGCTGAATAATTGTAACAGAAAATGCGGAAAATTGACCTGCATATCTCCATTCATTCTGTTTGTATTCAAATGAATACGGGGTAATAAAATGATTTAAATAATGTTCTTTTGTATGTAGGGATTGAAAAATCCTCCCCTGCATTGGATGCTGCTCTCCTTAGCTTGCTTCGCTGGTTTAGAACATTGGCCTGAATACTCGTAAAACTGAAGCATGGCTACTGGGTGCATTGCATGAGCTGCATACTGATTCTTTGTTCAAGTGAAGGTGAAGAAAGTTTTGAGGTGCTTCTTGCAAAGAATATGGTTTTTGGACCAGAAGAAAGAACATCGCAGGGCTCTGAAACGATTCATTTCACATCGAAAAGCAGAGGCCCAGCTGCAGAGGTGAAATCATGCGTACAATTATTTTGTTTGTTAATAAGTCATCAAACAAACTTTTTTTCTCTTTTTTTTTTTTGGTTTGTTGATATAGTTGCTTGTCGATGACTACACGGAATAATCACTTTTGGTTCATGTAGCCGACCCTACTTATGAAATTAAGGCTTTGATTGATTGATTTAATATAGTTGCTTATACTTGATTTTTGTACATGCACCCACCTTGAAGTGTACTTAATGCTCTACGTATACTAGATTGTTTTTTCTGCTTCAACAAGCTTAACTAACTAATTTTACTTCAAACTGCTTTTCCATTACTCAGAAGCTGTTTACATCAATTAGGGACTACTAACATTAAACTTGGGATAAAGTTGAGAATTTGAGACTGATATTACTAGAAAAAAAACTTATCTCAAGATATATTTGCACATTATCACTACACTTATAAGCAACTGAATTTAACTACTCTATGCTCTTTGTTGGATTGGTTGAAGTGATAGCTAAAAGTACTTAGAGAACTGGAGTTGGACCATCATCTTTGCTAGGCTGGCCTTTTCTCATCCTTTCTGACAATCTGACTATGACATGATTCTCCCTGGTAGGCATTTGGAATCGGATATTTTGAGGGTGCCTTGCTCGTAATCCGATGAATATATCCGTGGATTTAATAGCTTATCATTGAAGCCGCATTCTCCTAAGGGCTATGTATGCTAATAATCGGTAGCCAAAGACCATGGCAATCAGAGCACCAACCTCCATCAAGCCACTGTCAAATTTCATCCAATTTGTGGGTTGAATGTGATTCTCGTAATGTACTTTGAGAAGCAGCCGATAGGTGTGGTAGTTGAACGAAAGATAACGGATCCATGATATAAATATCGGAACTTTCTGCAGACAAAGAACAACATTATTAATGGTCAGTAGGGTGCAATTGTCTTAAAGGGTTGGGATTGCTAGTGATCTTGATGCAGCAAAACTAAAGTTGTTGCTTTTGGATTTTGTTGTCTGTCCTCCATAAAGCGGTACTACATCTGTCCCAATATAATAGTCGACATTTCCTTTTAAGCTGTTTAAAAGTAATAGGCAACTTTCTAAGTTTAGTAATTAAATAATGATGTAATGTGTCCTATTATTTAGGGCCGGAGGTAGTTTTCTTTTATAATCTAATGGTGTAATAAGGGATTAGTGAGCTTCGTATCAGCTTACCTTTACAAAGTATCCACCAGCCAACATGAAGGCCATTACTGTTACAGAACCTAGAGTTGTTGCCTTCTTAATGTCCATTAGAGAAGCTCCTATTGCCAATCCAAGTCCCTGCCATTGCAGCAAGTCGTAAAAAAGTGATTTTTATCAGATAACGTTAGGAGATTTCCTGACTGAACTTTGTGAAAAAACAGTTGAAGAAAGATACCTGTGCAGCTACAATGCAGAGGAAAACTGTCAGTACTGTTAGAAAAAAAGTTCCTGCATCAAGCCTGAGGCCTGCCATGAAGTAGACTACTATTAGGAAGAGAACTGGAAGGACAAGATCGAGTGGTAGGTCACTTGTTGTTCTTGCAAGGAAATAGGCACTTAATCGATACATGTCAGCTGCTCTTTCTTTCTGAAGCATTGCTCTCTCTTGAGGGAATGCAAAAATTGCTGTGGACACTGGAAAGAAACCCCAAAAAACAGCGATAAAGAAAAGCAGCCCTGCCTGCAATGGTTGAAAGATCTGTCTGGTTAGAATGTCAAGCTGTTGTATGATAATGACTGACTTCATGGTTTTATATACCCTCTAGTAATTTTCATGATATCATTAAAGCTGTAAAGATCATTCTTCATTATAAGAATACATACTCTTGTTAAAATTTAGGAAGGAATAAGATATGAAATCGTGGAACAAGATTTGAGTATACCTGATCCTCTAGTCCCTTCTCAGTTTTGCTATCTGACTGCCACCAAAGTAACCCTAGTACAACAGCTGTGGCCAAAACTTGGGTAACCCGCAGCCAGCTAAAATACTCATGCCTTCGCTCCTTAATTCCCCGCTTGAATAAAATTGAATATTGTTGAAACCAGCTTGCTCCC
Source organism: Chenopodium quinoa (assembly GCF_001683475.1). Taxonomy (NCBI): domain Eukaryota; kingdom Viridiplantae; phylum Streptophyta; class Magnoliopsida; order Caryophyllales; family Amaranthaceae; genus Chenopodium; species Chenopodium quinoa. The sequence goes on along the minus strand of NW_018743514.1, from coordinate 978,754 downwards.
CATTCTCGCTTCACAGAAGATAATTTTAACTTCATTTCTTCATTTATTGATATAGGAATTCCAAGCTTCCTCTTTTCTTTCTCTGCTACTCGTGATTCGTAGGATTCCACAAGATACTGCAATGAAGTCTTATATGAGATATCTTCTGTAATACCTGACTCTAACTCTCTTCCTTCAAAATAACACATTCCTATAGTTATTATGTCATTTTTAATGTCTTGTACTTTCTTTCAGTATTGGATATACCTTATACCTGTGCAAATAGTTAAGAATGTGACACCGTTGTATTTCAATGGAGAAGCCTTATCAGAATTATCACATTCATTCCATGTCATTAATGCATACATATAGAAAATTATTAATACATCCTTTCATTTTAGACTAGAGGTGTGTTTCTATAGTGGAGCTATATTGCTTAAGTTGAATATAGCTTTTTTTCTTGATAATTCTTTATGTTTTAGATGTGATTTTACTTTGGGATCCTTTAATACACTGTCTACTGAATTCAAAAGACACTGTCTATTGAATTATATTAAACCAATCTCGTGAGGGCAGTATGTGTGACTGGTTTTTTTATTTGTTGTTCGGTCTGTTTGTGTATAGTGTGTCTGAGCGTCAGGGATGACTTACATCGTGGATAACTGCAGCAGATGGTTTACCATTCGGTTTTTCAGTTTCTGGGTCGTCCATGTGTACTTTGTCATCTAATTCTGATGGTACAGTTACGTCATTTATGTTCCCATTAGCGAGGTCTAGCAGGAATTCTGCTGGGTTCATGGATATCAGAGGGGTACACCCTATGGTGGCGAAATAGCTCATCACGTTTGATGCCTTTCCAAAATAAAGCAAGCTTCCTTTTCCGAGAAGGATCAGTTTGTCGAACTTGTGAAAAAGTCTGCTTGATGGTTGGTGGATTGTAGTAATGACCGTCTTCCCATCCTGTAACATGTTAAGAACCAGATGAGAGGTAGGACTTTTGGTAACTACATCCACAATTATGCTTAAATTGTCATAAAAATGCATCAATTGGGAAGGGGTGTTATATCTTTAAGTTTTGAAGATTATGATATAAGTGTCAACTGTCATATGTTTTCTGATAGATTTGTATTTGAACTCTTGTTTACAACAAATTTGTTAGATAATCAAAAGTAGCATGTGTAACTTTACCTCGGCTATATCTTGCAACACCTGGATGATCCTTAAGGCGGTTGTAGAATCCAAACCTGAGGTTGGTTCATCTAGGAAGAGAAGGGAAGGATTGATTAAAATCTCATTACCAATACAAACTCTCTTCCTTTCTCCACCTGAAACTCCACGAACAAAGGAGCCGCCTATCATTGTGTCCTGACATCTGCACATATATATATGTAGTATTTCAGATAATCAACAGCTCTTCTTTGCAAAGAATTGGTTTAAGGAATCTGCAATTCTCCCTAGAATGCATTATTCCTTTTCATCATATCCACAAACCTTTGTAACAAGTGAAGGTTACCTCTCCAACCCTAGCTCGCAAATGACATCCATAGCTCGTTGTTCCTTTTCTTTCTTCGTTAATTTTTTTGGCAGCCGTAGGTATGCAGCATATGTGAGGGTTTCTCTCACAGTGAGGTGAGGATATAGAACATCATCTTGAGTCACAAACCCTATCCTGCAAGTGTCATAAGTTGGTATATGCCTTTAAATTTGAATATCTCATCAATCTTGTTAATATTATTATTAATTAGTGAATTATTTAACACTTGTACTTGCCTGCTTTTCAGGAGTTTTGAGTATGGCTGATCATTGTACGTAACGGAACCTCCAGCTTTGGGCTGAGTTAACCTTCCTCCAAGAACATTCAAAAGCGTTGTCTTCCCGCTTCCTGAAGGGCCCATCAAAGCCAGCACTTCTCCAGGATCCACTGAACCTGTGATTCCATGTAAGACTTGTTTTTCTTCTGTATTAGAAAATCCTTTGAGAACAACCTTGTATGTAACTTCTTTAAACTGCAAGATATAAGGCAACAGTCAACTCGTATTAGTATTCCTCTCATAATTAATCGATAATAGCATCACACTGGTTTTGAAGGAAATCTCATGCACAAAAATAGGCACCAGAGGTTTCTCTCTCGTTTCTTCTCTACCCTCCTTACGAGTAAAAGGGGCATTATGTTCTAGCTCAGTCTTCCAAACTAGTATTTTATGTGTGATCTAATTATGTTGTTCGGGAAATGGTAATAGATGTCTTGTACATACTGTCATACAGAACAAGGTCTGTACAAGACTGAACCTGACCATGATTAATTAGCCATATTCAATGCATTGGGATTTCGTTGATCTGTGTGTAGCTATAATCTCCAACCCCCGGGCCTGTTCAGATACATAGGTAGTAAGTGAAAGAATACATGCTGCCTTTTTGTAGCAAAAATGCAGGATGATCAACACTATGGATAATGCTGGTTTGCTGACATTTTGAGGGAAGGCAGAAAAAAATGACACCTGCAACATATGGTTTAGCAGTGTTAGTATATATGAGATTTTACCTTCAGATGGATTTGAAAAGTTGGCTCTGCTTTGAGTCTCTTCTTACGTGTTCCCGCTTCAAGATCCTCAGCTGCAACAACCAAAATGCATGTTCTTTTCAATTTCACTTGTTAAAAGCCACCATGTAAAATTGCTTTCCATTTTTTAACTATGTCATTATTCTGAGTTTATTGAGGGTGTAATCTATATGTATGTTGCATTAATCTATTGTAGAATCATCTGGGTTTTAGACTGAAAAACATTCAATAATGTACAAATGAATAAATGATATATGATTAATCAAGCTTAGAGTCTTCAGCCCATATCCTAAAATATTGGTAATGGGCATGAATCTGCAGTATACTTGATTAGGGGATTTTGCTCCCACCAATCGGAATGCGCCACGTGGGCCAATCAGGTCCTGCCAAGTGTCCCCCAGTTGGACATCTCAGGGCTTGCCACGTGGCATACGCTTATTCGTCCACCCTGGACTTATTATGTCATGACACGTGGCATACTCCATGCCTAATGGAGAAGCCGGTCACCTAGGCCCAACTTCCGAGGGAAGCTCAATCAACCCAAGGTTAACCTAAACCTAGTTTGGCACGTTTCCCGAGGTTATAAATACCTCCCTTAATCCTCATTAAGGGAGAGGACGCGAACAACGCAGATTACACACATTAAACACTCTCACCTAGAGAGACCCAATCACTTTAATTTCCGCATTAATTACTCCTTAATCAAGTACTAACTTGACCGTCGGAGGCGGATCTCCAACCATCCGGAGCATCCGTTTGTTTTGCAGGTACAGGCGTCCGGTTCCAGTCTCGGAATTGTAACTCTCCCGCAGGACATCAGAAAACCCCGAAACAATACTGTTACCATCCATATAACTAAACACCATGATTTTACTTAAATATATGGAGTATATCTTTTACACATTATAATACGAAGTACAAAGTAGTTTTTCTTCTATCCGTACTCTTCCTACCACTTTATTTTATTAAGTGAGAGATAGGAAATTTAAGCATTGTCTAATTCTAAGTTTGAAAATGTGACAACTTTTTCCGAACATTTTAAACTTCAATTTGAGAGAGCTTTTGGTGTTTCGTACCATTTTTATGAAGTGATTTTGGAAGGAGGTTTTTGAAAAATAATGGTCCACTATTATCTCATGAGTCACCTGGTAGGTTGAATTGTTGATATCAGTTGATGATATTTGAATCTAAATAATTGGCCATAATAAACCAAGCTTGAGTGGACGTGTGTAAAGTTTGGCTTGATTGGCCAAAGTAATGGATTCCATTTTTCTCAGTGGATTTCAGTTCAACAAGTTAAGATGGATTTCAAAAATTGTTGGGGAGCATACCACATAGCACTTTTTTATGCATGATTGGCTTTAATGGTTTATGTGTCAAACAAAAGGACTAAGGTTGGTACATATTGACTATGAGTTTCAGAAAAAGATGGATGGCTAATTATATTGTTACTTACCACCCTCTTGTCTAGAAATAATAATCACATAAATATAATTTTTAGCATATTTATAAACTATGTTAGATAGGACACGTGTAAATAGTTTAGTTTTTATTTAGATAAATTAGATGTAATTAACTTGACTTATAAGAATTCGAATGAGTTTGAGCTTGACTCGAATAGACATATTTTAAGATTTATTAATTTCATTGGCCTATGGGATGTATGAATTGGCAATTCAAGTAAATAGTTACACTGTAAGATTGCTTTTAGTCACGATTTTGTTATTTATTTTGTTGGTTTTAATGCATATTTTCCAGCCTTTACCCAAAATCAAACAAAAAAATAAAGTCAAAATGACAGCTTCCCCCAACAAAAACAAACCAAGACAGTTGTGAAGATGTATATATATACTTGATGATGAATTGATGATAAGGCTCAATATTTGTTTTGAAGTGAACGATAAATCAACCTCAATTAGTTTTTGAAATAACGACAATCAAGCTTCCCTCAGCTATCAAATGCTATGTAAGGATAAAGGATTGCAATATTTTCGTACTCTCTACATATATTACTTCCAAAAGGTAAACAATCTAGTGGCCGTAATGTAGAGGATAAATGAGTACGTCATTAAATGATATCTCCATCCAGTCATTTACGGATGGTCTAAAACATTAACCTTAGGTATACCCATACTCATATATTGATCGTACTCTTATAAATAAGATAAATTCAACGAGTAGTCGAGTAGTGAACGTACTACCATGGACAATGCAGTACATGTATAGCAAAGGGCATGTCCTAGTCGGTACTAAATAGAATCCAAGTGGGTGTAGCATAAATTATAAAGAGGTCCCATAACATAAAGACTAGAGGTGGAAAACAAAGGTAAACGTTTCTACTAACAAAGATCTTTGTCTCCTGGGGTGTACGTTCTTTTGTTTTGTAGATCAATTAAGGTGTTTATCATTGAATAAAATCATGAAATTTGACATATCATATAAATAAACTTGGAAAATATACATTATAGTATTATTTTTATATGGTCCATATATAACTTTTACATTTCTTGGCCATATATTAAACGTTAATATTGGGAAACGAAGACTACCAGAAGTTTTTCTTTTAATGTGGACAGTGGACCCCCTATTTTACCATGTAGTTGCTGGTTTCACATTAAAGTATAGTGATGGTCGTTCATGTTTGGTAGGTTGCTATCAACTGTTTCTCTCTACTAGCTACTTGACTACTTGTGTTTAACATCAATTAGGACCAATCCATCATTTGCGGAACACTAATTATTGGACAATTAGTATTAGATGACTCGGGCTGCGGATTTAGTCTCACAGAAGTAAGTTGTTGTAAGTCCGTTTCATTTAAGATTTTTGAGCTGCCCACATTAAATTTTTTTAGGAAAAGGTCTTTACCTTCTCTAATCATTTCCTAGGGTTTATAATATAAGTAAAGTATTAGGGATATTACTCTCATAGTAGTTTATACTGATGTTTGGATTGGATATCATCATGAGTGATTCACTGCTTATATTATTGACTCCTTTAAAAAAGTCTTTATGTTTTTATAATAAAGTTATGCTGTACCTTTGTATTATCTTTTGAAATAAATAAATAAATAAATAAAGCAAAAAAATAAAGAGCTTTCTGATTACTTTTTTTTTTTTTTTTTTTTTTTTTTTTTTTTTTTTTTGAAACAGCTTTCTAATTACTTTGTATTATATAAAATGTCCTTATTTTGGAACGCTCCTAAGTCCTTGTCTCAAAAGTAATAATCTATGAGTATTACAAATTTAATCATCGTAACTAAATGTTTTCTATACCTGATTTTTTATAATGTGAAATAAGAAAAGAGGAAGGATGCTTTTTTATAATTAGTAATTTTTTGTAACAAAAACTTGAAATTAAAACTACCTAATCATTTTAAGGTAATTTTTTAGGAGTGAATTTATCCAGTGATTCACCAATAATAACACATTAACAACGAACCCTACTTTTTGACAATTTCTCTACTGTTATCAAATTATCATATATATACAATTTTATGATTAAGGTTAATGGAATAATTAATAGTGAACCAATCTGTTTGGACTCTATATTATTTATTTCTAATTTTATTAATTATTACTATGTATATATTATGGAGTAGAATTATCATTTTGATTTTCTTATAGATTTTGTAGGATATAATTTGGCTCTATTATTGATTTGAGAAATAATCTTTATAAGCTCTCTTTTTCCATTCATTAAAATCTAAAAGAAAAGATGATGATAATTGACTAAATTTTAAATAACATTCACCCAATGGAAAATATATATTTCCACTTGTCAATACTAGAAAAAACAGAAAAGGAAATTTACATAGCCCTTTTTGAAGTCATTATGAGTAGTAATAGTCATTATTTAAACCATGCACAAGTTGTCATCTAAAAGATTAGTTTGTTCTAGCATAATTCACCTAAATATTTTCATTGTTTTCTTTACATTATATAAGTTTTTAAAAATTATCCAAGTTGGACAATAAGTAAACTATAATTATATATACGTAGTTGATTATTTACCACAAATTCAATAAAATTTATATTCTGCACAATGAAAAATACCTAATTAGTACTCGACTCATGCTCAATTTTCATAATTAGCTTATATTACAATAATTGATTAAATTGGCTTATTTTGACACAAAAAAAATAAACAAAGTCTACATACCTATTACTCCGTAGTATTCATTAAGATGGAGGAAAATGAGTATATAGTCGCCGCCTTTATTATAATACTTTCTCTGTTTGTAAATGTTATTTTTAATTTGACGATGATTACTTAATGAATGAAAAAAAATACATTTAAGAACAATATTTAGAGATAGATGGGGTACAAGTTTACTAGACTTACGAATATCATCGTCACTGAAGGGCTTAGAATCAGCAATATCCTCAGGAGGAACGCTAAAGCCAGTGAAGGAGAAGGAGAGTCCCAAGCTGGCACTAGAGGCTCTACTTAGGGCTGCCCCATTGCAAAGATCATCAATATCAAGTTTTAACTGAGCACTCCTTGTCTTTCTAATGTGAGTATTGTTATTGTAGTTCCTACTACTGCTATTAACTCCAGGGGAGGTGATCCTACGGCTCGATTTACGCGATCCATCCGCCGTAGGCACCATACTCCCATCCCCTGATGGCGGTGATTTCATTGCCGCCATCGCTGCTGCCATCGACTCCACTAGTTGGTCCGATTTTGTTCGGACTAGTCCCATCGTGGAATTTACCTTGTCCATCATTTGTGCTTACGCACTAGTTTAATAATTTCCTACATACAAGAATAATAAGAAGCGTACGCCATACATGCACATAGTTAGTACATGATGTTATTATATGCATGTAATAACATAGTCTAACATGTTACTATTGTAACAAAAACAAGAAAAGATTAAATTATATGTATAATCTTGAAACAACCAAATAAAGAAGCTTATATTAAAAACCAAAAAATTGAGTGTAGTTAGTTATGGGAGTTACCTTTTTTAGTTATATTGGTAAGTTGAATTTGCAGGTGGCAAAGTTTGAAAGATGAAGAGATTTAAGAGAGGACAGAGAAAGAGGAGGAAGTGGTGATCTCTTTGAAGAAGGAAACTGAAAGAACAACTAAACTGTGACAACTTTAGTGGTGCAACCCATCATTTATAAAGGTGCATTTATGAAGAGGGGACCCAAGAGCTTTACATATACATTACAATAACACCCCTATAATTTATACAACTTTCCGGTATATCATGTACAAAATACAACTAATACATGAATGTATGTTTTATTTTTTTATTTTTTTGTAAATAATAAAATATTCCATTATTATAGATAATTTACAAGATAATCATCAAATATTAATTGGAAGTACTAATATAGTAACATGATGATAAATCTAACTCTAAGGGCATGCTTGGATTGCGGGAGATGTATTATTAGGGTAATAAAAGTCAAACTAAGCAAAATGAATGTGAGCATAGGGTAGAAGGAGATAGTGATAGTGTGATTGTTAGGAAAATTATGTAGTGATGATGTGGTATGAGGTGAAGTAAGAGGAATCAATACCCTTATTTTGGGGGTAATAGTTACACAAAAGGAAGGGTGGGTAACTATTACCCTCATTCTGAGAGTAATAATTCCTCCACCGACCTATCTCTTTTCCTCATGGCACAACTACCTTATTTCATTTGTAAACACCAAGTTTCCTACAACAAACACCTCTAATTACTTGTGTTTTTTCAAATTTGACTTTTATTACTCCCTTAATATATTACCCCCAATCCAAATATGCCATAAAGATGATAGTATATAACACTTCTATATGCTCTTTATTGTTTCGTAATCTCATAATGAATCTTTTTTGAGGTCAAAAGATATGGTATAATATGTCCTTGTAATGAAACAAAAAATGATTCCTTGGACTATGTTCGGATATTAGATACTTATTGAAGTAATAATTATGTGATAGTCGATAATCAAATTAGCCTCTCAATAGTTATAATCATAAAACCTAGTGCGTGTAAATTTGAAATTTTTATGGTACAACCGTCTGTACCAAGCTTGGTACTGACAAAAAAAATGGAAAGAATATATAGCTATTTATTAAAGAACATATATTAGTAGTTGTTTTGTAAAGAACGTTCAGCTTTAAGGGATTTTTTTTTTTTTTTTTTGTATATCTAAAAAACATCTATAATATTAATAAAAAACATGATAATATTATGTAATGAACATTATTTATATATACCCATCATAATCTAAAGACAAAATTCAAAGAACATTTCACAATAAACAATGAGCATTATGTCACAAATAAAAGTACATTACACTGACAATCAATGAACATGGACATATGTACTTTTCACTCTTTTTTGGTACAAGTATGTTCTTTTTACTCTAGGTATATGTTCTTTACATTTTAATAGCATGTTCTTTTCACTATAGCTATATGTTTATTATATTTCTATAATATGTTCTTTCCACTTTTTTTATTTTCTTTTTTTTTTTTTTTTTTTTTATTTTAATAAAACGTAGGAACCATGCACTGGTGTAAATTGAAAGAATAAATTACTCGATCATTTATGGTAGGAAATAACTCACATGTAAAGATAATATTATTAAGGAAAAAAAATACTAAAAACTACATTGGTAATGTGATGCATTTTAACACATCCAATTGTTATTTTGTACACCCTGAATCGAAGCATAATACACATTATTATGCTTCCAATTCATACTCAAGCTAGATACAAGTAAATTATATTGAACATATACTTGTATATTAAACACTAAGAATAATAGACAAGTAAACATGTGTATTTTAGGTATAAAAATGTAAATATTTGCATAAGGTTTTATTTTTTAAAATTAAAAGAAAAATTTTTTTGGTAAGGAGGACCTGACCAAATCTCAACCCTTATAGTTTTTTTAGTCCAGTATTTGCAGGTCAGGCACTTGAAAGTACAGGGGAGGGTAAAGGAATCTCTACCCCAAGTACCCTCACTTGATAGGATTCAAACCCTAGACCTCTAGGATTTGAGGTAAAAATCTTACCAAGTGAGCCAACACTTTGTTGGTATTTGTATAAGTTATGTAGATATGCGTTGGAACATAGCAAAATGTTTACTCCATGCATGTCTCCATACACATGTATTCAAGTTTGATGTGTTTTTTCTCTTTCTTTTTCACCAAAAAACTGAATTTTTTTTCTCTTTGAACAAATATAAATTTAGACTATATAATACTCTGTGTTCGAATTTTTTTGGATTTTGTATTATTTTCCTTTTGTACACATATTTTCTCCATTACTTTGATTGTTATCAATGTTTCCACCAACTCTCCTGGCATATTTCTCTCTTTAGAAGACTTATCAGGAATTTGTTTTGGTCGATCTGCGCAACAACATGTCATATTGGCATAGTTTATGAAAGAGATCATAGAGCGGATTATAATTACAGTAAGGGTGATGTCGGAATGAAGTAAGTTGATCTATCAATATAGTTCACCTCTATTTAGATTTTTTTATTTTATAAGTAAAATCAATCCTTTAATAAAAGTCATATGACATCATCTACAAAATATATTCGAATTTAACAAATACAGGGTAATATTATATATTGAATCAAATATAGAAATAATCCTACATATAAACGACAATAGTCAAGTAGATATTACATTGCATATGGAACATCTTTCGCTTACATCGACTGCTGGAATCTACAACCTTTTGCAGAGACAATCTAGCGATTTGTTGTAGTTGTAAGGAACTAAGGATGATTTTCATCTGATTCACCTAACTATATATGAGAAATTGAAAAAAATTTGCATTCCCGTATAACTCGTCACCAATGAAACAATTTCATGATAATCCATCAAAGTAAAAAAGGCAAACTTCCTTCAAAATAGAAAAAGAAAAACCCTCAAAAAAGAAAAAGAAATAATACGTCTAAAGAAGCACAAATCCTAGTTTTTTCAAAGGAAAAAGTTCCTCCTAAAAGAGATGAGTTATTGTGAAAATCTAAAAGCAAACAAATGTAAAGATCAGAGAAAAGCATGCAAGAAACAAAATTTGTCACTTTTCACCGGTAAAAACCAATGAAAGCCCCCCCCCCTAAAATTTAATAATGGAGGCTTAGGTTTTAGAGAGACGATGAAAGGATCGAGGAGAAGAAAGTTTTCTCTATTTAGACTTTATTCCCAATAATTAGGATATCGTCCCCTTGTTAATATTAGTTAATAAAATAAATACAAAGGGCTTGTTTGGTAAATGGCTTTTGCTTGGATTTTTGGTTGGCTTTTGGATTTTCATCTTGGTCAAACAGCCAAAACAAGTATTTGGTAAAAGGCTTTTAAGTTGGCTAAAAAGCCGACTTTTCCGCCAAAAACAAAAAGCTAGTCTTACTAGCGTTTTGGTATTGACTTTTGGCTTTTTACCATTAAAATTACTTTCCTATTAATAATTAATAATTAATAATTAATAATTAATAATTAACTATTTATAACTGATTATATTTATTAATAATGATACTTAACTATTAATAACTAATAAATAATTATTAATTAAAAAAATTAATAATTAACTACTATTAATTATTAATTAGTCAATAATAATAATAATAATAATAATAATAATCATAATAATAATAATAATAATAATAATAATAATAATATAATAATAATAATAATAATAATAATAATAATAATAATAATAATATACCAATGTCCTTAAAAATCATTTTTATATAAAACAACCAATAGCCAACTTCCAACTTTACCAAACATATTTATTAACAGACAATATAAAAAGCCAATACAAACACCTGGTTAGACTAGGCAAGAGAAACAGCCAACAGCCAACAGCCAACAGCCAATTGCCAAACAAGACCAAAGTATTGGTGAGTCTGTTTCACCAAGTCTGATCATCCACCCAATACATACACATAATTCCAAAATTTGATGTCTTATAACTTACTCGTATAAATATCATAAACTTATATATATAACGTGCAAAAATTTATATTATCTAAATTTCAGCAGTCGAGATGTTTAATTACTTATATGAGGTATCTAAATTTCAAAAGCCGAAATGTTGAAAAACTTGTATGTCGTATGAAATGTTCAATAACTTATATCCATATCCACCTCACTGCGAGTCCATAATCTCACAATACTTTCCCGAATACATAAACACTCTTACCACCTTGATCCCTCTTATTGTTTCCACCGTCCTCCTCTTTGAAGACGATACTCCCATGTTTTTCCGCCACAACATTATTAATGAAATTTGTACTTTTCTTTGAAGGCATGATTGATTACTCAAAATCGAAAAAATTCTTGATAACTTGTATTTAACCTGTGGTTATGTATAATTGAGTTGTAGTTAGGGGTAGTTTAAATTATTTTTCATCAAGATAGTGACACAACAATGATTTTCTTACTTCACTTAACAACAACGATTAATATTATTCTTAAACAACATCGTACATAACCTAACATTAAATATTCATGCATCTAGCTACCATTATATTGCATGGTGTCTTGCTTTATTTCTATTTCCTATTTTCTATCAATTAATGCTTCAATAATACTCCACTCATATATATAGCATTAAAAATGAATTGACTCACTAGCTTACTACTAGCATTGACTCATTTATCAAATCCTTTTGAAAAGCCAAAATTCCACTAAGATATGATGAATTTCCAATCAATCATAGTCAAGAACTAGGGCCATCTATGTCGTACACGTGTTCGGACAATTAAATAGAGTGTTGTGTGTGTTTTCTCATCATAATCCTTGATTGTCATGTCAAACTCATAACAATAACAAGTTGGAAAATAACTCAATCAATCAATCAATAATAATAATAATAATATAAATATATAAAATAGCCCCTTTTGAATTTAATGTCATTTAACTTTATTAGAATATACTCAATTTTGCCGCCTAATCATCAAATTTGGACAAAAGAATGAATTGAGTAGCTCCAAGACATGCAACTCTCTCTTACGTTGCATGCATTATAAGTTTGTGAATATCAAGAGTTTGGATTCATTTTTATCATCACCTAATACAATTACCTTCTAACTAGGGAATTTCTATTAGGAAAGAAATATAAAGTATCCTTTGGATTTTAGCTTTAAACTAGTTTTTTTAGACTTTTCGGAATTTTATCTCCCCGACCTCTTTTAGATATGGGAGGACGACATGCATTGTATGCCGATTTTAATTATGAGGATTGTCATTTTATGAAATCGCTCATTAGCATCATCAAACTCATCTTCATTGTCATACTTTCATCATAATTAATCTCTCAATCATTTCACCGCCGATAATTGAAAATTATTTATACTCAAATTCGTGTATGTATCGTATTAATATGTATTACTATGCGTGCCATTGTTACAAAATGGCGCCTTGCGAAAGGCTACAACTTTGTTACAAAACTAAAGGACCAAAGGAAAAGTAATGATATACTCATAAGTTTACAATGCCAACATTGATGAGAAAAATGGTTGATCAGATCATGTCGATCAGCATTGTGTCACAAATCACCATTACTCGAAAAGTGGCACAGCGTCAAGTTACTTGTACAAACTTATTATTTTGTTTCTTCACAAAAAATGTACAAAATAATATCATTGATGCCACTTGAACCCATAACACCATGCATGGCTGGTAGAATATAACTTTATTACCAAGTTATCCAATTACATTTAAAAAAATTAATCATGGTTATAAACTCTAAAATGTTGATATACACAGTCACACATTTTAATTTAAGAACAATATATATTGTCTCCTTTTCTTCTTCTTATCTCCCTTCACATTTAAATTGCTAAACCCTAGCCTCCATAAGTGGATCTCGCAGGAATTTTCATTAATTTTTACAAGTGAAAAGCCTCAATCTCTATAATCCTCGTGATTTTTTTTTCCTTATACTTTCTCTTTTATGAAAAATAAATGGTTAGAAACCAATTGATCATGCATTATTCCGTATGAATAACTCACACATGCATAAATAACCTACAACCACAATGTATCATTCAAGTATAAGAAATTGGGTTAATAAGAGCGTGACCAACCGTCCAACATGTAGGACAAATATATATATACAATTTCCATGTATCTTTATTTCAGCACAGCCACTCACTCACTGAGTCACTCACTTCAATTTTTTTTTTTTTTTTTTTTTTTTTTTTAATTTCAAACTCTACCCTACACACTAGGCCTTATTTACCTTCTTATTATTGATAATTGAAACAAAGAAAAAAATAAATAAATCAATGGTTGTACTTCACTTTTGATTTTTATGAGTTGTGATTGTTCAAATATTTCCACTTGGTTGCTGCATATTTCAACTTTAAGATGAGACTAGGTTGAAAGTGATTGTTTGGTTTTATAATCTCGTAACATGATAGTTTGGAAATCACTAAATTGATTTTCTCTTTCTTAAATTTAACATTTTCAGTACTTATATAAGATACTCGAAAGTTTATTGCGTTGTCATTATATGTCATAAATTAACCTAAAAATAAAGTCATCACCTGGCCTATTAGTAGAAGTATGTACGGACTATTAAAGTCTTGTTTACTTCAATTTTTAAATAGTAATCACTTTTAATAAGTTTATAATAGATTCAATGGGAAAAAAAAATCATATTAGGTCATGTTCACTTCACCTAAAAAAAATAATATTTAGTAAAAATAATTTCAATTTCGTAAAATTAATTTCATTTCAGTAAATATAATTTCTGTTCAGTAAACATAAGTTCAGTTCAGTAAAAATAATTTCAGTTCAATAAAAATCAGTAACTCTAAAGAAGAAATTTAAAAGAGAATCAATAAAAATAATTTATGTTCAGCAAAAATAAGTGCAGTTCAGTAAAATTAATTTTAATTCAGTAAAAATAATTTAAGTTCAGCAAATATAATTTCAGTTCAGTACAAATAATTTTAGTTCAGCAGAAATAAGGTGAAGTCAACAAGGCCTTATTCCGCAAAATTTTGTTTTAATTATTAGAGTTCTTTAACTCTATATTTTTAAGAAAAAAAAACGAGGAAGTCCCAGTGTATCTCCTTGATAAACAAAGCAAAATCGTAAATAAATCAACAATTTTGTTTAGTCAGAATGACATTTTGGTAAATAAATCAAAAAACTGTGGGATCCATATATGACAAAAAAGTTGTTGATTTATTTACATTTTTGCCATTTTGTCTAGTCATCATGACATTTTGATAAATAAATAATAAACTATGGGACCCATATATAACAAAAAATTGTTGATTTATTTACATTTTTGTCATTTGATAAACATACTTTGTTCAAGGACATAAACTTGTATTTTCTCAACAAAAAAAAAAAAAAAAAAAAAAAAAGGGTTAGTTATTAAAATTAAATTAATCAACAATATAATTTCAAGTCAATAAAGGCAAGACAAAGTGAATAATGTTTATCTCACCCTTATTTTGTACTTATTCGTTAATACTCAAGACTATGTTTTCTTCATATAACTTATAGTTAAATCAATTTACTATTTATGGCCTTTGAAATTATTAATTTTTACCTAGCTTAGTAAACTTGTTTTTATTAATGATTTTCTATTAAATTTCTAAAATACAAATATTTTGGGGATGATCATGGGTTGGGTTACTATACCGAACCAATATTTTAAACAGATCAAATAATCGATATCGATAACACTAAAATCATACATATTATTAACCCACTGATAAGTTCAAATATTTGAACTTTAAGTATTTACGATATTTTTATTTTTTAGGGAACAATGAAATATTGTATAGGAACTTGTGAAAAGGCAACAAGAATGAAATAACACATGCATGCTATTAGCTATAGTTGCCTCACTCTCTCTTTTCTAGCTACTCTCAAATACTAGCCCCCACTGGTTAATTTTGGAAGGGCTTTCAGCTTTAATTGGTAGAAAGTCTACATTATTTATCATATTATATCATATCATATCATATATCACTAATAAATAAAGCCGGTCTCACAGTCAGGCCACGAGACAACGATACTTGACATTCCAGTTTTTCGCCAAGTGTCGCGCCATGTAGGAGATAATTAGGTATTATTGTGTCACTTATGATGCTAAGTAAGTGATTTTTGAATAGATTTTTTAAGATAAAATTGTTGTATAGTGCTTTATTATCGATAGAATTCTAATATTTCATATATACAAAATTAATCCTAACTTTTAATAAATATCCTATAACTCAATTCTATTTCCATCATAAAATTCGTTTTAAGAAGTCCTTTAAAATAAGACCCATTTATAATATCTTTCAAAAAAAAAAAAAAAAAAAAGACCCATTTTTAATATATTTAATTTATTTAAAAAATAATAGAGAATATTGGTAAAAATACTTTCAGTTCAATGAAAGTAATTTAAGCTCAATAAAAATAATTTTAAGTTAATAATAACATAGATATCTATTTACAGACAAAACTAAAAAAAAATACACTATTATATAAATAAGCGATATGATATGGTATGTCTAAATATCCTACATTATAAAAAGGGATTATATGATCGTATTTAACATTTAAGCAAAAAGTTTATCTTAAAAGTTGATCAACAATCTGGGCCCAGACATAAAACTAGTCCCATTTCGATAAGTAGGTGAGGGTTAGGTCGTTGATTAACTTCCTAATATCAAACAATATTTATAAATTCCTACCTAAGCACCAAGCAAGCATAGAGGCAAGTTCGAAGTTAAACCACAAGGACTAAGTATATTAATTTGAGCTAATTAAACTAGTAGGAAGGATGAGAGGTAGAGAGAGGAACAACTAAAACACTACTTTAAGCAATCAACAAAATACTAGGGAAAGGGACATAATGAATTCAACAACAAATTGCAATTAGATGCATGATCATGATCTCAATTAGGAACAATCAACACACTCAACTCACCCCCAGGCAATTAAGCATGCTAATTTTCCTACTAAGCTAATTCACTCCCGTGCAACTAGCCTAGCATAGGTATGGAAGAATCTAGACTCTTAATCAACTCACTTCCGCACAATTGATTGAAAGCACAATTATAAACCTAGAATCAATCAGCTAAAAAGACTCTAAGCAAAGTAAACATCATCCACACACAATAATCAAGAATCAATTGCATGCAACACTGCTAAAATCCGGGCAAATAACGACAGTTTTTCTACGACAGCTATCAAAATTGTTGTAATTTTTTAATTCTACGACGGTTTTAGTGGCTGTCGTAACATTACGACGGTTTTAAACTGTCATTGATTTATGACGGTTTTTGGTAATAAAACTGTCGTAATAGACATTAAAAATAATTATAAAAAAAATTAAATATTTACGACAGTCATAAACTGTCGCAAATTACACCGGTTTTGAAAACCATCGTAATTTGAGACCGTTTATGGCTGTCGCACAGTTGTTTTATTTTTATTTTTTTTAATTAGGGGTATTTAATACGGAGTACCCAACAAGCCCACAAACCCTAATCTATTTCTGTCGTATCTCTCTCCTCTCTCTCGGTTTCTCAATTTCTCTCTCTTCTCCTCCTCCTCTTTCTGGGTTTCTTTATTTCTCTCCCCTCTCCTCTTAGTTTCCTTACTTCTTTCTCCCCTCCTCTCAGTTTCTTTCACCTCTTCTCTCGGTGTTACTCACTCCTCTTTCTTCATGATTGAATTTCTTGGTTGAGCTAGTTGGATTTTTAGGTCCAATTTCGGGATGTTGGAGATCATTTGGTCAAATTTGACCATAAAAATTCCAAATCTGGAGTTTTTATGGTCGAATTTGACCATGAAAACCCAAAGAAGAGGAAATTTTCGAAGGTATGTTATTTTTTTTTTTGTATTTTTCGTTTTTATTATTGTGGTTTTTGTTTATTTTCTGATTTTTTGGGTCTAAATTCATAATTTTATGCTTGTAATGCCGTTTTATTTTTTTATTTGATAACTTTTATTGTTTTATCTTGGTTATTTGTGTTTGTTTTCATTTATTTTAAGTTAACTTTGATTTTTAGGGGTGAATTTCCTTTGTTTAAAGGTTATTGTTGTTTATATGTTTGATTTCTTTTACTTTTGTTTGATTTTTCAGGAATATTTTGTGGGTTTTTTTTTGTTTGATTTTTTGTGGCTTTTTTGGTCGACTTTTGTACAATTTTCAATAATTTCTGTTGTTTCAATCTTTTTTGTTCGATTTTTTTGTGGGGTTTTAATTATATAATGTATAATTTGTATTTCTTGTTTGATGTTTTCGTTTATCTTTGTTTATTATGTTGGGTTTTTTTGTTAGATCTTTGTTTGTTGGGGTTTATTTTTAGATTTGAATGTTTTTTTTTGTAAGGTGAGGGGGTTGTCGGTGGTGGTGGGAAGGGCTAGTTGGTGGGAAAAGTGGTGGTGGTGGTGGTGCAAAAGTTTGCAGTGGGTGGGGCAGGGGCAGGGAGGCGGGGAGCCCTGGGGGGAGCAGGGGAAGGGCGTTTTTTATTTTTTAATATTTTTTTTAATTTTTTGCGACAGCTATTAGCGACGGTCAGCCATCGGTAAAACCTTTTTTTACGACTGTTTTTTTCTATCGTAACTTGCGACGATTTTGTTTCTGTCGTAGATTAGTTACAGCGAAAAAATAAAAAACTGTCGTTGAAATTAGTAAAATTGTCGTAAAAACTCTTTACGACAGTCAAACTGTCGTAAAAATATAATTCTGCGACGAAGTTTTCTGCGACAGTTGACTGTCGTAACTATTTTTTGCGACAGTTTTTGCTATTTTTTGCGATAGATTATGTCTGTTGCAAAATAGCTTATTTCTTGTAGTGCAAATCATAATCAATCATTCAATTCATCAATATAACATTCATCTATCTCCCTAGAACAAAATCTAAGCAATCATAATGAAGAAAAACATGGAAATCAAGGTAAAATAAGAATTAAAGCAAGAATCAAACAAGTAATTTATTTATCTACTCTAATGAACAAAGAATTAAGCAAAAACAAGAATTAAAGAAAGCAATAAAGGTGAGAGAAAGTTAGAAAATCTCATTGAATAGTTGAGAAGATGTTCAATACAATTGTCACTCTTGAATCTTCAATCTCTCAAATCATCATTGAAATCTCTCACTTTCTCTCTCTAAAACTACTCCTAAATCTACCCCTAAACTAGAGAGAGAAGCTCTCAACCTAAGCCTAATTATGAGAGAGAAATTAAAAATGAAGTCTAAATTCCCCCTTACAAAGGGAAGCCCCGAGCTATTTATAAGAAAAAGAAAGAAGGCGCAAAAACCGCAAAGCATAGCTGTTCGGGCTAACACATCATCTCGGCCGAGCAAATACTTATGCCCGAGAATACCCTCTTTTGGCTTGAGATTTGCTGAAAAAAGAAAACCGCTGCACCACGGTGGCAACTGCCGCGCCACTTTGGTGCTTGCCGCGCCACGGTGCTGAGCTTGGTGCGAAGAGATGTGCTTTGCGGAGGGTTGTTCGGGCATGAGGGGTTGCTTGGCCAAGCACCCTTTGTATGCCCAGCATAGACGCAAATTAGTCTTCTTCAATGCTTGGGCATGCATTCTTGCCCAAGCCACTTGCCCAAGTCATTATGCTTTGACTTCCAACTTGATTTGCTCGCGCTTTAACTTCCTGTACTCGGTTTTGTTGACTTCCAAATTAAAGCTCGTGTTGGGCTTCCTCTTCGACATTTGAGCCTCAAAAAATCCCGACACACCTAGAAAACAAGTCAAACAAAACGAAAAACAAGAGAATAACAAAGAGATGCGTAAAATGATAAGAAAGCCATTAAAAGCACGCATTTCACAAAACTCACACACAAGCACGCAAATTAAGAATTATTTTATAAAAAACACAACTAAAAAGGCTAAGAAACGAGCATAAACTAAAGAAGAAATCTACCCTATGAGTGCCATAAATGACACTTTGGCATTCCAGTTTTTCGCCAAGTGTCACGCCACGTAGGAGATAAATAGGTATTATTGTGACACATATGATGCTAAGTAAACGATTTTTGGATAGTTTTCTTAAGATAAAATTGTTGTATAGAGTTTTATTATCAAAAGAATTCTAATATTTCATGTATACAAAATTAATCATATTTTTTGGAAAAATTCATGGGAATAATAATCCCACCTTTGGATTATTATTTAATAATCCGACCTTTGGGTGCCTTTAATTTTTATTGGTCCCAACCGGTCATGTAACACGTGGCGGCCTGTGATTGGTAAAAAAAATTTGATAATATCTAGAAAAATTTTAAAGAAAAAAATAAATAAAATTAATAATTATTTACAAAACCACCACCACCCAAGCCTTCTCCGCTGCCCCTGACACCCCTGCCCCGTGGCTCTGGTCACCAGGATCCCAACGACAGCGCCGGCGCCGAATTTGGCCTGAACCCCCTCGCCTGAAGCACCAACCCGCCTCCTGCCCTCACGAAACCAGGCAACGTCACCTCGAAAATCCAGGCTCCGACCGTCGTACCCCTCCCCCTGAATGCGCCGACCACCGTATCCCTCCCCATGAACCACCAAACACCTTCGAAACCATTCCCTGTCCTAATCACGACCTCCCTCCCCCTTCTTACCTTAGATGATGCTTTAATGGAGGGGAGAGAAAGCTCAGAAATTTCTTTAATGGAGGAGAGAGAAAGCTCAGAACTCGCTTCAATGGAGGACAGAGTGAGAGAACGTACAATCAAGACAGTGACCTTCTCTTCGGTGGTGGTCGGAATCGTGGCGGGGGAGGGGGGGAGGCTGGTGAGGTGGTTTTGGGGTTCGGGTTTGGTGGGATGGTGGTTCTAGGCTTTGGGTTTGGGTGGTGGTGGGGATGGTGGTGGGCTGGTGGCTGAAATGGATTTGGGTTTTTTTATTTTTTTTTTACTAATTATGTAATGACACGTGTATTTTAAACCAAAAAAAAAAAAATTTACCTCTTCAACCGATTTCTAGTCAAATGAGACCAATAAAAATTAAAGGCACCCAAAGGTCGGATTATTAAATAATAATCCAAAGGTGGGATTATTAAAAAAGATTGGCCTAAAGGTCGGATTATTCCCATGAATTTTTCCTAACTTTTAATAAATTTCCTATAACTCAATTCTATTTCCATCATCAAATTCGTTTTAAAAAGTTCTTTAAAATAAGATCCATTTATAATATATTTAATCACAAACTTTTATACATAGCTGATCAAACCGTGTCACCAACTATACAAGAGTTACTTTGTTAGTGTTATAGTGGTTACTCTATCAGTGTTATAGATAAGGGTTACTTAGTTAGTGTTAGAGGTTACTCAGTTAGTATTACAGGGGTTACTCGGCCAATTTTAATGGGGTTACTTTGTCCGGCCAAATGGTGTGGTTAGCCGCATACAAAATGCATTGTTATTTAATTTATTTAAAAAGATATTAGAGAATCAGTAAAAATAAGTTTTAATCACTAAAAATAATTTTAGTTGGTAAAAATACTTTCAGTTGGTAAAAATACTTTCAGTTCAGTAAAAATAATTTAAGTTCAATAAAAATTAATTTCAAGTCTATAATAACATAGATATCTATTTACAAACAAAACTACAAAAAGTACACTATTATATAAATATAAGTCATATGATATCATATGTCTAAATATCCTACATTATTAAAACGAATTATTTAACCGTATTTAACATTCAAGTAAAAATGTTTTCTTAAAATTTTATCAACCATCTGGGCACAAAACTATTAACTAATATATAAAGCTAAACTTTTAGCCAGGCCACGAGACATCGACACTTGGCATTTCAGATTTTTGCCAAGTGTTGCGCCACGTAGGCGACAATTAATTATTAATATGACACGGCGAATCTATTTAAATATTTTTTTTTGTAGAATCAAATTAAAAAGTTGGATAGATTAATTAGGATAAAAAAGTTATTTTAGAGTTTTATTTTCAATAAAATTTGGATAGGTTTAGTAGGATAAAAAAGTTATTTTAGAGTTTTTTTTTAAATAAAAATTTTGGTTTAGAATTTTATTTTCAATAAAATACCAATATTTCAATTCAAATGACAGATCCAGAGACATACAAAAGGAAAAAAAAATAAAAAAAATCAAAGATTCTTGTGATTATATATAACCGTTCTCTTAAGTCCTAACATGCAACCGGCCTTTCCCTATAAATTCAGAGAAAATGAAAAGAGATAACTACTTTAAACGACCTTTCTTTTTTTGTTGTACATTACTAATAATTCCCACAAACGGCAAGTATGATTGTCAAGCTAAGTAGAAAATTCAAATAACATATATATATTAAATATAAAGCTTTATTATAAAATTCGATAAACTAGTCGGGCATCGCACGGGACACAAAACTAGTTTAATTATATATTTAGGAAATAATTATGCTTCCTCCTTCGCCAATGAAATGTTCTATCTCTTCAGAGAAGACAAGTTTTTTCTTCTTTTCTTGTCAGAGACATTTCTTGCTTTTTATCTTTTAGGGTTAAAGATATGTTAGATCACCATAAAATATCAGCTGATATATTTTAATTTGTTGGATCTCAAAATATAGTAATTTTATAAATACAAATAATTAAATTAAATTAAATTTATATTTTCACAACTATAATAAATCGTTAGATTGTTCTTTCTTCAAAAAGGTTGTATATTCCAGCAACACATGTAAGAGAGATCCCACGATATAAGATCTATTCAATGATCATCGTTTTGATGAAGTAACCATTTATTTGATTCACTTTGTTAAATATTTTGTTAGATTTAAATTTCTTTTTGTAGATTTAATTAGCTAGTACACTGTATGTCCCTTTAATACTAATTTTACTTTATAAATAAAAAAAAAAATCAAATGTAAAAAGCAAGAGAAACAAAAGGTAGCAAAGAGATAGGGTTTTAAAACAAAAAAATCACCTCATTTCATTGTAGGGCTAATTTATTTATTTATCACAAATTCTTTTGTGTGGCTGGTCACACGGTGTGACCAATTATCATGAGGGTTACTTCGTTAGTATTATGGGGGTTACTTGGTTAGCATTATAAGGGTTACTCGTCGTTGTTATAAGGGTTACTCAGTCAACGTTATAGGGGATACTCGGTCAAAATTACTATACAGAGGTTACTCGATCAATGTTATAGGGGTTATTATGTTCTTTTACAAACTGCCACATGGTGTGGCTAGCCACACATAAGACGCACTCTATTTATTGGGTGACCAAAATGATTTTGATTTGGACTCAATTTATTAAAATTATTGGATATTATTGCTAGCTTTAGGTTTGGATTATTATTAGGAAAAATGGAAACTAATAATCCTACATTTGCAACTTTAGCTCAAAAAAATCCCACTTCTTCGAAATCTAGAAACAATCCTACCTTTTACCCCCATCTGCTCAAAATGATCCTTTTACCCCATAACCTGTTTAACAAGTTAATAATTTTTTTTTTCATTTTTTGTTTCTCAAGCTCTCCTCCCTAACCTCTTCAATGGCAGCTCCACCATCATCACCACCCCTCCATAACCACCACCTCATCAACACCACCACACCACCACCTGACCCAAGTCCAGCAGAACCCTCCATCCAACCCTGCCTAGTCCAGCAACCCCCCCAACCCATCCTCAAAACCCCGGAATTCCCTCCCTAAAAACCCGACCACCCACAAATCCCAAAATCCGATAGGGGGAGGGGGCTCTCCCATTTAACCCCCGCAAAACCTCACCTGTGCTCTCCTTACCCTAGTTGACCCCCGCCATCTAACCCCACCTAACCTCGGCGACCCATCTGACCTCCACCATGTACTCCCAACCATACTCCAGGCCATCAAATTGGCAAATCCCAGCTGATGACTCATGCAAATCCCTACCCCCTCTCACCCAACAACCTGTGAAACACCACCCAAACTAAACTCCCACCCTCACTCCCACCCCTAACCCATAACGAACCACCGTTAAGCCTTAAGCCGCTTAAATGGGGAAGGTCAAGAAAGCTCACGTGCCACTTTAATGGAGAATAACACATAGTATGCTTAAGTGGGTTGGCTCCGGCAAGGGGAGGGTGGTTCTGGCGGGCGACTAGTTCGGTAAGGGGAGAGGGACTCTGGCAGGGGAGGAAAGAAGAAAGAGGGATTAAATTTTTTCATTTTTTGCTTTTCTTTTTATTCCTTTATTTGTTTTTTAAATTAATTAAAAAAAACCAATCGGAAGGTGACATGTGGCAAGTCACCTTCTGAAATGCACAATTTTTTTAAATTTATTTGTTTTTTATTTCCTTTGTTAATTGTTATTTAAACAGGTTACCAATTTTACAAACCGGTAAAAGGCTTGTTTTGAGGAGATTTTGGGGGGGGTTTAAAGGTGGGATTATTTTCAGATTTCGTAAAGGTGGGATTGTTTTGAGTAGAAATGGCAAACGCGGGATTATTAGTTTTCACTTTTTCATATTATTATTCATACAATGAGCCAGTATTTATTTATTTATTTATAATATTTGTACATATGTAAAAGCCGCTATTAGTAAATGAAGTTAGAAGGATGACTTTTTTTTTGAAAGAAAAAGTACACGCATTAGTGGAAAAAATGCTATTAGTAGTAGCCAATTAGCAACTGGTGTAAGTACTCTAGTTGCTAAAACGCTAATTGCAACTGACTAAAATAATACCAGTTACAAATACTATGTCATTAGCAACACGAAATAAGGACAACAATTTTTTTTCTCAAAACCAACTTATCAAAATGAATAAATTTAAATAAGAAAATTAGTTAGAAGAATGACATGTAGTTGCCACTACGTGTGCCCTTTCCAACTTGTACTCGATTAACCTTAACTGTATTACACTAAAAGTCTTGTATAAAGCGCGATTTCGTTAATTTTTTTGAAAGATATATGGTTAATGTGAGGTAAGTTTAACAATTTTTTGGTAAGTTTAACCCATTTAAAGATAATTTTTAATTTGTAATGAATTTGATTATATTTTAATGTGTATTTTCTTATAGATCAGATATGTGTTATAAAAGATAATATGATTAATCAAATATATTATGAGTCTTTATTACGGTAAAATATGCTTCTTTATGTAAAAAAATAAATAAAAAAATAAATAAATAAAAGTACCCTTAATTTTTTTTAAAATAACTTTAAACAGTATTATAATAAGTTTTAGAAGATCCCCTTATTCAAAAATTTGTGTTAGAGAAGTTTGTCTTTTCCCAAAGAATTTCCATTATCCATTATTAGTGAATATCTCCGATAACTTTCACAAATACAGTTCACAAATCCTTTGTACTGGTGTAAGAGTAATTAATTAATGATTGAATAATGTTTAACTGTAGTAAGATTTAAAATTTGTGCTGCGTTTTAGTAGAGGTGGTCATTGGGCGGAACGGGCTGAGGCCAAAAAAATCAGCCCATTTCTCGATCCGGGCCGGAAATTATTATGTGTCTAAATTCGCCCAAAATTGCAGGGTCGTGCGGGCTTTTTGGGCCATTTTCAGACCTGGCAAAAAAAAATCAACCAAAATTGCATAAAAACACATTGCCAAGCCCGCCCAAAAAGTTTTAAAAATCTGACTGGGCCTGACCTGATTTCGAGCCGAAAAAATCTACCCAAAACCCGCCCAAATTCGAGCCGGGCCTACAGGTCGAGCTGACTTTGATCAGCTCTACATTTTAGCCTTTTAGGCTCAAATTTTGTGCTTTGTAAGCTAATTTAATTTTATATGATTATGTAGAAGTCAAATAGGTTTAGTTATCATTGTTATTTACAAATCCATTCAAATTAAAAATATGTGTTTTAGAAACACTATTTCATTGCGATAGAAATATGGGTTTGAATTTTGTTCTAAGTTCAAAAAAGCTAATTTATGTTACTACCTTCGTTTTATATTATGTGTAACATTTATTAAAACGGATACTACACATAATGTGTAACAAATGTTTTCTTTCTTTTTAAATTGTCATTTTTCTCTATATCTTTTTTCATCACATGTGTATTAACTTTTTCTCTTCATTTGACACTCACAAATAAATTTTGTTTGAAAATTCGTACAAACTCATTGGTGCAAATAATATGAAACAATGGAACTTAGGGTTACAAATATCAAAGTGGAGCACGCATGCATTCACTACAATCCTATACAAGAATATATATTGAGAGTAAATAGTAGATGGATCGGTGGTACAGTGATGTTATAGAGGACATCTTCATGGTGTAGCTTGTTGTCGGTTAGCTTTGCCAGATGGTCGGATCTGAAACTTCCACTACTTCTCTAGAGAGACACCGAAGGTTCTTCACTCCAATTCCTTAAGCTAGCTATCCTTACAAACATAGTGATCGAATATTATAATTCACATCCTTATATGTAGAATTTGTATGAACTTACGGCTTTTTTATCATTAATGAATCGATTACAATATATAGGTAAAGCTAACCCTAGAATTACCATAACATTGGTCACTAGAGATTAGGAAACAATATAAAAGATAACCCCAAATAACTATTAAATTTTCCCACAAAATATATCATAGAATATATCCTCAATACCCCCCCTCAAGTAGGAGCATGAGTGTCAAAAATGCCCAACCTTGAGAGAAGATAATCAAACTGGGACTTCCCAAGAGCCTTCGTGAAGATATCGGCCAATTGAGAAGTAGTAGACACATGTGATGGAGAAATTAAGCCTTCATAAATCGCATCTCGAACGAAATGACAATCAACTTCAATGTGTTTGGTTCTTTTATGGAAAACCGGATTCTTTACGATGTGCAAAGCAGACTGACTATCACAAAACAACTTAATTGCCTTTGGGTGTTGCACACCCAAGCTCAACAACATGGCCTTAAGCCACTTTAACTAACAAGTGATATCTGCCATAGACTGATTTCGGCCTCAGAAGAAGACTTTGAAACAGTGGGTTGCTTCTTTGTCTTCCAAGAAATAGGCGAATGTCCAAGAAACACCAACCAACCTAACAAAGAATGACGAGTAAGAGGACAAGCCGCCCAATCTGAATCACTCCAGCCTTGCAAGGTTAGATCACTGTCAGCACTCAACAAAATACCCTTACACGGGGCACCTTTCAAATAACGAACGACTCACAGAGCCGCTTCCCAATGTTCACTGCGAGGTTCGTGCATAAACTGAGACAAGATATGAACTGAGTACGCCAAATTAGGTCTAGTGACCACAAGGTAGATCAAACGGCCAACTAGTCTACGATAACTCTCCGGATCCGCAAGAAGCTCACTTGTAGCAAGACCGAGCTTGTGGTTTTTCTCAATGGGAAAACCACTCGTTTTTCCCCCAACAAACCTGCTTCAGAAATAATATCCAAAGTACATTTGCGTTGGCACAGAAATAGCCCTACAGAGCTACGAGCCACTTCTATGCCCAAAAAATACTTCAAGGGATTAAGGTCCTTCATTTTAAAATAATCACAGAGATAAGCTTTAAAACTAACAAGTGTA
This sequence comes from Chenopodium quinoa, assembly GCF_001683475.1. NCBI lineage: Eukaryota > Viridiplantae > Streptophyta > Magnoliopsida > Caryophyllales > Amaranthaceae > Chenopodium > Chenopodium quinoa. The sequence continues at coordinate 951,787 of NW_018743514.1, read as the reverse complement.
GTGGAATGAGTCCCAGAAATAATAAGATCATCAACATACACCAAGACATTAATTTGAACATTGCCTTTAGTATATGTGAAAAGAGAATAATCAGAGTAAGATTGTAAGAAGTCGTACCTTTTCAAAGCCGCAACTAGCTTTGCAAACCAATATCTCGGTGCTTGTTTCAACCCATACAAAGAATTTCTCAAACGACATACCAATGACGGATCCGAACTTTCAAATTTAGGAGGAAGTTTCATGTACACCTCCTCATCAAGATCACCATGAAAAAAGGCATTATGCACATCCATTGAAGTTCCCAGTTTTTGGAGGCCCCAATTGCAAGAAAAGCCCGAACTGTAGTCATCTTTGCAACTGGAGCAAACGTTTCACCATAATCTATACCTTCCTGCTGATGATTACCAAACACAACCAAACGAGACTTGAGACGTTCAACATCACCATTAGACAAATATTTTGTCTTGTATACCCATTGACTCCCTAGAGCACGTTTGCCCACTAGAAGATGCTCTAAGGTCCAAGTTCCATTGTCCTCCAAAGCTTTTATTTCTTCCTTCATAGAATGTCGCTAACTTCATGCTTCATGGCCTCTTTAAAAGATTTCGGATCATGGCCACGAACAATAGCTGCGAGAAACTTACGGTAATTCATAGAAAACTTGTCACAATTTATAAAGTGTGCTAAAGGGTAAGGCGTACCTAAGGAGAATTGGAAAACGGAGTGGACGGGGATGGATTGTTAGCAAAAATTGAGTGAGTCACATAATCCCGAAGCTTGACTGACGGAATTTTATCACGAAGACCACGACCCAAGGGAGGCTGTGCCGTGGCTTGCTGTTGTGTCGGGCTGCTAGCCTCGGCAGTCCCAACCAGTTGCTTCTGCTGTGTTGCTGGGCTACTAGGCACGCCAGCGCCCACTGGTTTTCCATCAGGCTGACCATTGGCGTGGCTGTGCTGCTGCCTTACTGGGCCAGCACCCGCAGGGTCCCCGCTGGTGGACTGCTGAGCAGGGGCCTGCTGCGTGGGCTCTGTGTGATTAGGGGTGGCTAGCACATTTTCATTATTTACCCCCGTATTATTGCCTAACAAAAAATCAGCATTGCCACCACTATTATCCCACAAATCATACTCAACAAAATCATCATGAATATCATAATTTGACTCATACACTTGTGACTCAATATTAACATCTTCCGGAGAACTAAATGGAAACACATCTTCAACAAACTTAACATCCCGAGACACAAAGATAACTTTCAAATCAAGATCATATAATCTCCACCCTTTCTTCCCAAACGGATAACCCACAAAAACACACTTTTGATTCCTACTTGCAAATTTATCCCCATTTGTTTTCTGATTATGAGTGCAACATAGACACCCAAAAGTACGTATAGCATCAAATAAAGGAGGTTTATTAAAAAGAATTTCGAAGGGAGTTTTGTTTTGAAGCAAAGGAGTAGGAGTTCGGTTGATTAAATGAGCCGCAGCAAGAACACACTCACCCCAAAAATATATAGGTAATTTGGCTTGAAATCTCAAAGATCTCCCTACTTCTAGAATGTGTTTATGTTTTCTCTCTACCCTTCCGTTTTGTTGCGGTGTACCCACACAAGAGGTTTGAAAAATAATTCCAGTTGCAACAAAAAAAATCAAGCAAACAATTAAACTCGGTACCATTGTCACTTTGTACGAATTTAATTGTTTAGGAAAATTGTCTTTCTACCATATCAACAAACGACAAAAACATACGAAACACCTTAGTTTTATCAATCAACAAGTGTATTCACACTGCTCTAGAATAATCATCAACAATTGTCAAAAGCTCCGCACGACGAAACATGACGATATGGACCCCATAAATCACAATGAACTTTCTCAAATATTCTAGACGCTTTATTATCACTCAAAGAAAAACTATCTCTAGGATGTTTAGCACGCATACATACTTTGCACCCCTTATCAAGACTATCTTTGCAATTAACAGTAGGAAGCAACTTAACTACTTTCTCGGAAGGATGACCCATACGACGATGCCAAAGCTCCAAATTAGACCTTGCGTCAATAGCACCCACACGATGCACGGAATCCGATTTGCTAAAATAGTACAATCCGTCCCTCCTAGCTCCCATTCCAATCAACTCCTTCGTTTGGTCCTGTATAGCACACATATAAGAGTTAAATTGGACAGTGCAATTAAGCTCATCATTAAGATGTGAAATAGAAAGTAAATTACAACTCAAATTAGGAACATAAAGCACCCCAGTTAGAGTAATTTTGTCAGACAATCGTACGGAACCAACAAGAGAAGTCAACATTGTTTCACCGTTTGGTAACCCTACAAGACATTCAAAATTCTTTGTGTCAAAAAGCCAAGATTTTACTCCTATAACGTGGTGTGTGGCTCCGGTGTCAATAATCCAAGAGGTATCATCAAACTTATTATTCAAACGATTTTCGAAAATTGTGATATTGCCCACCAAACCTGTAATATCTTTCCATTGTTCATTTGTAAAGAACTGACAATTATAACTCAAACCAAGACCATGATAAGGCGATGTAGCATCAGACGCGCGACCACTATTGCACTCAATAATTGATGGTGATGGTGTTTTGCAGCCGTCCACCATGATATACCGAAAAAAATATTTTAAAATTAAAAAGTTGATCTAGGCTCTGATACCATGTAGAATTTGTATGAACTTACGGCTTTTTTTATCATTAATGAATCGATTACAATGTATAGGTAAAGCTAACCCTAGAATTACCATAACATTTAGAGATTAGGAAACAATATAAAAGATAACCCCAAATAACTACCAAATATTCCCACAAAATATATCACAGAAATATCCTCAATATTATACTACCTTTGTTTCTTATTATTATTTACAATTCTAGAGGATTGCACAGATTTTCTAGACAAAATTCGTTTGTGAGTTTTAAATGGAGAGAGAAAATTAGAGACACGTGTGGTGGTGAGAGATATAAAGAGAAATGACAACTTAAAAAAAAAAAATAAGTACATCTGTTGCAAATAATATAAAACATTCATTTTTGGCAAATGTTGCAAATAACATAAACTGCACATAGTATTTGATCTTTCCCAAAGTATCTAATACGACAAACTGACAATCCTAAAATCTGAGATTAAAGATCAATTCTTATTATCCTCTTCTTTTATGGTTTTTATTTCTCTTTTTCGATTTCATTAGTTTTTCTAAAGTTTTCTATACACTGCTCATATCATACTTCCTCTTTTTTTTTCCTTATTCATGACATACTTTCTGTACATAATCTACACACATTTCTTTTTTCTTAGTAAATTAGAAACGACGATTGAAAAACAGCATATTACTTACTCCTAATTATGCATTGTATACTAGATAGATGTATTAAAATAGTAAATCAAGTGCATGGGAGAAAAGTAGTGCCAAAAAAAATATTTTTAGTAGGAAAGCATATTAATCATGTCTGGCAATGACTAACGTAAGCTTTCTCTCTCCAAATCTGTTTAAAAAGGGCGGTGCCGGCCTAACCAAGTAAAGCCACGTGACAGGGACGACTGTCTTTGGAACAAACACTTCCAATAACACTCCTACCTTTCTATTTTTCTTATGTTTGTGGTTTTTATTCGATTGAGTGTACGAATTTTAATGTTTGATACCAATTATATAGGAAAACTTACACTATTTTTGTGAAATTTAGGACGTCAATCGATATAATTATCTATATAATCTTGATATTGAAGTATAAATAGTAGAGATTGATGTCACTTTTTTCATTAATAGATAGACTAGTTTTTGTCATTGCATGTACAGACTTTTGGTAGAATTTATACTTTTGTTTGCTATTGTAATGGTTTGTGATATTAGTTTTAGTAGAGGTTTTAAAAATTGACCCGATTTAAAATCGACTTGATAAAAATCAAATTCAGATTTCAACTTGTATTGACACAATAATTTAGCATTGACCCAAATTCAAAATAGACTCAATCGAACCGATCAAACCTTGATGAACATTATGAGCCAGATAACCAAATTGACACCTCGGTCTAATTTTCACCTAGACATGTTGGTGTTAATTGTTGCGGCCATTTTCCTTTTTAAATTTGTATCAATGTGTAATTTCAAAATGTCATCATTTGTTAACATCCTCAAATTTTTTAATTCTAGCTAGTAAATAATACCCTTCATTCGTTTTCTTTATTTGCAACATAGCCTCAAAACACGTACTTTTAAGAGGTGATTAGAAAAGATAAATTAATCACGTTATCAAAATAATTTTAACATTATATTAAGAATAAGGAAGTGTTAGATATTATGTGTATAGATTATTTTGACTAATTTGTTTGTTTACAACTTTACATTATCTAATCTCTATTTGATATGTACAACTTTAAAGAATGCATATAACTGATAAAAGGCAAATATATTTGTACTCCCTATGTAACTTTTAAATGTTTCATTTTACTAGGTATGTATGCTGATGTAAAATTCTGAACAATAATATCTCTAACTATTATTATTTATAAATTATAACAATTGAATATTTAATATGAAGTACATAATTTATTGAAATGATTCCAACAATTACCCAGAAGACTACAATTTTAATTACATATAAATCACTTACATTGGTCAAAGTAGGTAAAGAGAAAAGTGCAAAAAGTCCAAATAAAGCTCTTAGAAAAACAACAAAAGGAGTTTGTAACTAAAAAATTGATTCCATTAGGCAACACATATGTTTATCATGTAGTCATAAATTTAAATCTTAGGATCCATATTAAATTCTCACAACAATTTGAATTTTACACAATCACTATATCAAATTCTACAAATATTTTTGATAATTAGGTTTTGAAATAGTCTCATTATTTTGTAATCAAATTTCAAATTTGTACATGATGAGTGTCATTTATGACACTATTTCATAGTCATGTTGCTTAGATATTAAGTTAGTTCCTTTAGTTTATCAGTGCTTTTATATATGTTTTTTGTATTTCGTGCTTTATTTCCTTATTGTGTGTTTTTATAGGTTATTGAGTCATTTTGGATGATAAAAAGATGAACTGAATAAAGGAGTCAATGTCAAATGCAAACGAATATATATATGTTGAGTTCCTTCGGAGGAACGGGAAGACAAATGTAGACGCAAAGGAACTTACTAGCAGTCCGAGATTTGTCCAGATTCATTGCAACGTGATATTTGGTTACTTGGAGAATAATTCTTGAATATTTACAGCTTGAAGGAAGATATATTTAATAAGAAGAAGATCCTATCATTTAGGAAAAGATTTGGAAAACGATAGAATTTTCTAGATTCTATCCAACTACTTTCCTTATTTTAGAATATCTTCCGTATTTTTAGGGATTTTACTCGGGGAATAATTCTATCATAATTCCATAAAGCCCCAGAGTTATTCGTCCATTCATCATCCATTCTTCGTTCATCTCTCACTTGTGCTCACGTTTAGAAGGAACCGCCTAGAGGAACTCGACAAGTTTTTCTCCAAAAGCTTTTCTTCTTTGCTCTGTAACATGGGTGAGTAATTCTTTATGCTCGGTAGTAATTAGAGGAAGCTATGTAATTCGTATTTGAGGCAAGTTAGTTTGGTTTTAATGATTATTAGTTACTATTTTGGGAATATTCTTGAATTACTGTTTATTTCTATAAATGATGATTTCTTATAAGTAGGTGCGCAACTATTTGTTTGGGTCTGATTTCTATTGCTAATTAATATTACTAAGTCCGTAATTGCTTGGGAATGTTAATGAAGTAGCAACCAATTGTAGAGGAGGACGTTCCACTCTATATATATTAATTGTAAAGTAATTTTTGATCTAGGTGAAACCGTGTTCCAATAATGTCATGGTTGTCTAGGCTTGATGTTTTCCTAGTTCCTAATGCTGTCAACACGTTAAATTTCATGCTCGTAGTATAGGGGTTATTTGTAGGTTAGGGTTAGTGAAAGTCGTATAGGATCTAACCATTAATAAGGGAAAACGGAGGAACTTGTTTCATAAGTCAAGCTATTCATAGAGGGTTAATTAATGTGTCAATGATTTTACGAAGTTCCATGGCTGGAATCTAATTATCTACCGAGTGTTTTCTCCATTGATTGTTTGTTCTTTAGTTATAACCTGTTTTATTTATTATTCCTGTAGTTATTTTAGATTAGATTTCTCATATCAAATCCCCCCCCCAAAATCGTGTTACTCTTGTGGAACTTGGATCTGGTGACTTGTTATTTTAGACTTACTTTCCTCGTGGGATCGACTCTTACTTACCCTAGCTATTTGTTAAGATGAATAAGTTTAATTTTGTGTGTACTTCGACAACACACCAGTCTACAGTAAGGCACATGCCAGCTATCCCCCCATTTTTAAAAAAAATTTTTTTTAAAAAAAAGTGAAAAAAAAAGCAAAACGCGACAGAACGAAGAACAGCACTCAGTCTACAGTCTTCACTCCTCCAATTCGCCATTGCCTCCACTAGTCCACTGAGATCGACCGTCGAGGCGTGCGTCGCTGCTCCACCAACCAGGCAACCACCGCCCTGCGTGCGTTGCTGCTCCTCAGTTCCTCACCAGTCTGCCAGTCACCACAGCACCACTTCGGCAAATCGGCAGTTCGGAAGCCACTTCACTAGCTGCGTGCGCCGCCTGCGCGCTGCCTACGCCGGTACGCCCTCATCGTCTGACCTTCGAGCCTCGGCCGTCTTCGCTTCATCAAATCCATCAATGGTATGTCTTCCTAACCCTAATTCGAAATTCCCAATTTGAAATCCCCAATTGTTAACCCTAATTTCCAGTTTTTTGTTGAATCATTGTTAATTTTAATTGCAATCTTTGTTGAATTTTTATTTTAATTGCAATTTTAATCTTAGGTTTTATTAGTATGCAATGATGTGAATTGTGGAAATTGATATATATTTTTCAATTTAATTAGGAAATGTCAAATGATTCACCTAATTCAAACAAATCCAAGCCTACTAGAAAACAACCCGTCTTCGACAATTCATGTTTAAAAGAAAGAAATTCCATGAAAATGAGTCCAATAACTCCCCTTCATTAAGCTCCCCTCAAAGTCAAGAAGATGATTTGAAATGGGTGGTTCAAGTACTTGTAATGTACCATTGGAGGAAAATTTGGTATACGATGTTGAACTTCTTCCTCATGATCCGGGAAAAAGTATAAGCATAATGGATTACCCCCCAAATGAACGAAATGCAGTTAGGAGGGGTTATATTCTTAAAAAACCTTGCCAACCAAAAACACATGACTTTCCTCAAAGACAAGTGTCTGGTTTACGTCGCTTTAGTGTTCATTGGTTCAAGAAATGGGATTAGCTTGAGTGTAGTATTGAAAAAGATGCCGCATTTTGTTTTGTATGTTACTTGTTCAAGAATGAAGTTGATAGTTATTCGGGGGGTGATGTATGTTACTAAGTATTAACCAATTTGTGTGTTTGAGTTTTTTTTTTGTTTTTATTTTTTGTTAAGCTTTTTGTAAGTTAAGCATTTTGTCCCCCCGAATTGAAAATCCTGGATCCGCCACTGGATCGACTCTTACTTATCCTAGCTATTTGTTAAGATGAATAAGTTTAATTTTGTGTGTACTTCGACAACACACCAGTACATTACAGACAAAGCACTACAAACATTTAGGGCCAATACAAGAATTAAATATGAAGTAAGAATAAACCAAATTTATATGTTTGGTTGACAAGGAAAGGTAGTGAGGCTGGGTTTCATTCTATTGCAGTTTGACACTTGTGCAAACTTTTAAAACAGTGGTGGTGCATGTCATCCAAAATGACGGTTTTAAACAATAAATAATTAAATTGCTAGTGTATACGCTTCCACGTAGGCAACTACAACATCGGATCACACATTTGGCATGTGCTCCCATTTACGCTGTTGTTAATGCTAAATTACCAATCACTAATTAGCTGGCATGTGCCTTACTCTTTATTAAGAAACAAGAAGCTGGCACGTGCCTATTTAAGCTTAATTGATAAAGGTAAAGATAAAGAGGTGACGACATATAGAAAGATAAAAAGCTATTTCCATTACAATTTTTTTTATTATAAATTTACCGCTTTTCAATTAGGGATGACAATGGTTAAGGTCTAGCAATACCCGAACTCGTACCTGAATTTTTTTTATCTATATCCATACCCTACCTGGACCTTATGGGTCTAAAATTTTTAGATTCTTACCCAGACCCTATGGGTCTAGCAGGGTCTGGCTAGGTCCAGGGTCCAATCGAGGTCCTTTACCTTTTTCTTCCCACTAATTTTTAATCGTACTTTTTAGTGTACGATTCCATATAGCACGCAAAAAAAACAAAAAAAACAAAAAAAAAAACCTATACATGAGAACACTAACAATTAATTTGACAAATCGTAAAACAATTATAAAATTGACAATTTGGATCGCTGCTTGCAAAGTCGGATCCAGGAATTTTAAATAGGGCGGGCCGTATGAAGTAAAAAGAACAATTTGTAAGAAAAATAAAAAAAATTACAAGTTATAGGATTTGAACACTTGACCTAAGGCACTTTGATGGGGATTTTAATTAACAGCTTAACTAGCACTCTTTTGATTTACGAATACAACATTCTAGTGTATTATACTAAAAATTCAAGGCATGGGGCGGACCATGGCCTAGGTAGGCCCGCCCCTAGATCCATCTATGATTGCCTAAGCCCGGCGACTGGGCAAAAATGCGATAAAGTACTAAAGTTGAGGACTTAGGTTTTTCTATTTGGAAATTGAAACTTTGGATTGGTGAAACAAAATATGGGATATGCTGCAAGGCAGCTATAAGCTTCTTACATACTTAGGGTTTTACAAGTATTATTTGATTTTTTTTTAAATTAAGTAAATTAGGCAGGTCTAAGTACGGGTCTGGGTTTGACGAGTTCGTGGGTAGGGTTTGGGTCTGAATACATTGTACCCGCACCCTTACCCTAGCTTCCTGATACCACCTATAACTAGGGCTGAGCAAAAGTACCCGAAAAACCAAAAACCCGAAAAACCGATCCGTAACCGTTCCGAAAATTAGGGTACCCGATCCGATAACCATAACGGTTCGGGTACCCGTTCCGATAATTTGTTATCGGGTATGGTTATGGGTATCATTATAAAATTAACGGTTACCCGATCCGATCCAATAAGCATTTTTTTTGCTTTTTTTCCCTACTTAAATCTATTAATATAAATCTAAACTTTTACTTTACTTCATAATCACTTTATAATATCAATGATTAGTAATATTATTAATAATTTGGTCAAGATCATATGGTATTGTTGTTAATTAGTTATAAATTATATCATAATAACTACATAATTAAGTTTAATCATAATTATTGGATATCTTATTGGGTACCCGATAACCGATCCGAAATTCCGGGTACCCGAAGTCCGGGTACCCGAACTTATCGGTTCCGGTTATGGGTATCACTTTTAGTGATTTTGGTTATCGGGTACCCGAACCGTTAGTACTAACGGTACGGGTACCCGTCCCATGCTCACCCCTACCTATAACCATACTCTTTCTGTATCCATATTGTCTACAAAAATTAGACCCATACCCGTATTTTAGGGTAGAGTCTGACAGGGTCTCGGATCCATTGCCATCCCTATTTGCAATACAGGCAATAATTTAACTTTATAAATAACGAGCCAGGAAATGTTTCGTTTTGCGTGCTACTTTTACCTTCAATTTGGATTCTTTAGGGCCAAAATGACCATCGAACTTTGACCAAACAATTTTTTCATAGCAAAATAGTAGCACGTAATAAATCGAGCCATTTATTAACAGGTAAAATGAGGCATTTTTATAATTTTTTTTGCTAATTTCGAGCTCAATTTAGGCCCATAAAGGACCAAAATGATCCTTAAAACCTTAATCGAAAAATTATTAGCACTCAATAAAATAACATCACGCAAATAGAGACATTTTTTGACAAACATGCGAGACATTTGCATTAACTTTTTGCTAATTTCGAGATTAATTTGGATTCATAAGGACTAAAATGACCCCAAAAACCTTAACAGAACATTTTTCGACACGTAAATCGAGACGTTGGTTGTTTAAAAGAGGTATTATAGTCTTTAATCTTAATTAGTTAACTTAATTTGCTAGTTATTAACGGTGTTAGTCACAGTTGGGACAAAGACTAAACCATAGGTGTACTAATGGGAAGGCAAAAAGTTAAGAATGTATCAATGGGAAAAGTCATTACCTGAGGTGTACCAATGATAATTTCTCCTATTTTATTAGAATATACGGTACGTTTTACATTTTGCGCACTTTCTTTTCTTGCATGAAACAATGGTTCAACTCTATATCTATAACTAATACTAAAATAGTAACAGCTGACATCATCACTCTCTCCAAAATATACACATGTTGCTTTCTCATGAAAAAAATTCTGCCTAAATACATTAATGATGTATTAATTTTTTTATTTTTTTTAATTATGATATCAAATTACTTTTTTTTTTATTAGAATAGGTGATATTAAATTACTTAAATTAAGGGTGTTGAATTTTAATGAGGAATTTTGTGGTTGTTGTGTTTGAATTGAATAATATATTCTTTAAACTTGGTGATTAAAAAAGTTTGTCTGTTGTTCTCTAAACCAGCAATATATGCTTTTAACCTATATTAAGATTATTTAGTTTGAGTTCTAATTGAAAGGATTTTACCAGACATTTGATGAATTTGAATCTCAAATCATCAAGATTTTATTTGGGAAATTTTTATTTTTATTTTCAAATAAAACTTTTTGAAGGTTAAAAATCAACTAATGGAGATTAAATATTTTTGCCTAACTTGAATTAATCCCTCGTATTGACAAATTTTCCATTCCTTCAACTTTGAACTTTTTGAATAGTCCAATTTTATTTATTTATTTTTTTAACTTTGGGTAAATGCTCCTTAAATTTTCAATTTTGTGGGCTTAATATATTTGACCAGTTGTCTAATTTGTTATTTTTGTGGGTTTAATATATTTGAGTTTGTACAATGTCTTAGAAAATATATGCAATTATAGAAAATTCTTACAAATTCTTTGTGTTATATAAGTGCATCGCACGGAAGCTAATTTAGTATTGTAATTTTTGTGAAAGCAGTGAACTATTTATATATTGCTAAAATTGTAATTAACACATACATTGTTTTGCCACATGTCATCCCTATCGATGCATGAGATGATGCTATATCTTTGATAATGTAAAAAGCTTCAATATTATTCTCTAAAAAAAGTTTCAATATTAATTATGATCACACTAAAAATGAATAATTTGTCAAGATTTTACTCACCTTATCTCATTTGGTTTGTAAAGGTGTTGAGGTGTTTTAGGGATATCTTATATTAGCAATTAGATTGGGTTATTGACATGAATCCAATGGGTATATCGTAATACCTCTATCCCTAATAAGTTAATGAGTTTATTATATATATATTTTTATTCCCTATTTCATGGTCATATTTGTGCTTATTTGAGCTCTAAGGAACTATTACTAATATATGTTTCTTAGTGTTTTTATAGAGTTGATATTATTTTGTAGGAATTGACAGAATTATGATAATTCCCGAGCTTATTGAACCAATACGAAAATATTAGAGACGAAGCGTATTTTATGACCAAATATTTAAAGCCCAAGACCGAGTTAGAGAAATTTAATTCGGTGATTAAGGGCTTGATACGCGAGAAGATCCAAGATTTTACAAGTTATATGTTATTACGGACCAAGCAATAAGGTCACGAATTACAAGACAAAGGTTAAGTTATTGGCGGCCCAAGTGAAAAAGGCCCGAAATCAAAAGTCAGCTGGGCGTAAATTAACGGGCCGATCGGGTGGCCCATTGCCCGATTGCCCGATCGGGCGAGTGTGCATTTGATGTTTTAAGTCGGTTTGGGTTACATGGCCTACACGGGCTACACCTATATATTTCCAAAATTGCTGGAGACGAAGACGTCATTGATTGGCAGTAGTTTAATTTTATTAGCTTTGATAATTGGTTTTAGCGGGGTGTTAGTAGCAGCTTTATAGGATTTTCGCTTTTCGTCAATTTTGTTTGTTTCCCTCCGTCAAATTTGTTTTTTTTTTTCAATTAGAGTAGCTGACTATTTTTTTGAGGGATAGAGTAGCTGACTATTTGTTTTCTTTAAATTCTTATTCTTGCTTTTAAATATGCTTAGTTTAAGTACTTTGATTAGTTTAATTTTTAAATATGTGTAAGTAGTTAATTCTTAGGGTTTTTGGGGGATCCATACTTAATATGAAGGGATGAATTATTTTGATTGAATATTGATATTGCATAATAATTTCGTATTGGATTGTTTTAATTCTTTACAATTAGATTATGAATTGATCAGATGTGATTTGATTGTAAAAGTATAGCAATATTGAATTGATGAATCGAGCAGATGTTAATTTGATATTTAAAGCTATTTTCAATGGGAACTTAGATCTAGTGATTGCGAGAGCCTGTCAGATCTATATTGATCAATAAATTGCGAGAGCTTGTTAATCATGTTATTTGCATTGTCATTTGTTGATTCTTATGTTTTATCCTGGAGTATTAATTATTGGTGAACCTGTGACCCTAGGCTTTTTATTATTGGTTATTCCCTTAGATTAATTCATACAAACCTTATTTGTTTCTTGATAATTTAGATTATAATAATTAATTAGGAATAAAAGAACGCTATTTCCATGTGAATTCGACCCTACTTCCCTATCTATTTTAGTTAGTGATCTTAGGAATTACTTTTGATTAGGTGATATGACTTTAGCCTGTCAAAATTTGTGGCGCCGTTGCCGGGGAGACGGTTTTATTTTTATTTCTAATTGTTTGTAGTCTAGATTATTTTTCTTTCGTCTCAGAGAATGCAAGTTCTTTGGGACAATTTCTCATATTTGTTTGTTTAGTTCTGTGTTTATGCCCAGGAGTTCTAGATTAGGTTACATTCCATTCGATCCTGAAATTGAACGTTCTTTTCATAGATAGAAGAACCTTTTCAGACAAGTACGAGCTACTTCCGAGGGGAATACACCTTTGGAACCTCATCGGATTCTAGTGATTCGGAAGTTTCTTTAGACTCAGAACCATAGATGAATCCACCACCACCTCCACCTCGGAAGCTTAGCAATTATTCGCAGCTGTCCCTGACGAATTTTCCACATCTTGCTCCTACACCTAATCTCGAGGGAGTACAATTCGAGATTAAACCCCGGTTTATTACTATGATTGAGAGGAAGCAATTTAGCGAAGCTAAGGGTGAAGATCCGAATCTTCATATCTTAGATTTTTGCCAATATTTTAAAACTATTAGATAACCTGGGGTCACGCAGGACCAAATCAAGGAGATTCTTTTTCCCTTTTCTTTATGTGGTAAACCTAAATTATGGTATAATGGATTTAATAGAACTACCCTTGGTATTACTAACTAGAATACTCTTGCTTTGAATTTCTATAATAAATATTACCCTGCAGAGAGGACAACTTTATTAAGGAGTACAATCCAAAATTTTGCCCAAGAAGCTGATGAAAGTCTATATGATGCTTGGGGAAAGATTTAAGGATTTGCAGAGAGAATGTCCCCATCATGGATTAGCGCAGTGGCAGATAATCCAAGTCTGGGGCATGAAAATTCATCTAGATCAATCTTGACTTAGCAGCCAATGGAAGATTTATGAATCTTCAAGTAGATCACGCAGGAACAGTTATTGAAGAGATGACAATTCATAATTTCCAATACGGGAATCCTAGAGGTTTTATAAACAAGGGGAAACATAATGTCGATTCCGTATCCTTTGTGCAAGCTCAATTAACCTCTATTTGCCAGAAATTAGATAATACTAGTATTGCTATTCCTACTTCTGTAGCTAATGTTTCCGCTGTCAACAATACTAACGATGCTTTTTGTGAAAATTGTGGAATTGTAGGTCACTGGGCACATGATTGTAGGAGTTCCATGGAGCAAGTTAATGCCTTCCAAGCTCATAGGCAAAATAACCCATACTCTAACACTTATAATCCTGGTCACCGGAACCATCCATATCTTTCCTACAGGAGTACCAATGGGCAAAACCCTCCACCTCCACAACAACCACAAAAACAAGCACCACAGCAAAAATACTATCAACCACCCAACCAAAGTTCCCAACCACAAACTCCACCTCCATCTACTGACCCTGCCTTGTCAGAAATTAAAACTATGTTGGCCGGTATGCAAAAGCAAATGCAAAGTAGAGATGCGCAAATTGACACATTGATAGCACATAATAAAAGTATAGATAATCAAACTACGCAACTTTCCTCTACTCTACAAGTTCGCCAGCAGGGAGCCCTACCATTTGTTGGGTTTCGTAGTGTCCGAAACTACGCGGAATGAAACCCTCCCAAAATCCGTACACAAATTAAAGTAACTAAACATGCATATTAATTAATTAACAATCACATAATTAATTAACAAGGAGAGAGAAAGAAGAAAAGACGATCTTACCCTTGATGCGTGTTTCGCTCTTTCTAAGATCTTGTACTTGAAAGCGTAAAGCTCCGCAAATGTGCAAACCTCCGACGGCTCTCACCCTCAAGACCCGACCCGAACGGCCCCTACCCCAAAGCTTAGTCGGGGTTAGACTAAAATAACTTAGAGTATTAGAACCAAGGTATTCTCTTCTTGATGATCCCTTAAAGTTCACAACTCAAGTGTCCCTTCCCAATGCCAAATGATTGGTATTTATAGGGAAGGAAGCCCTTGAATTCCAATCTTCTATCAATGTAGGAGAGTTGGTAAAATGCATTTTATTCAATTTAATTTAACTCAAAAATCAAATTAAAAAGCAAGTGAATCAACAAACGACAAGTTTCAAGTGGTGAGCAAGAGGTTAGGTGAGGACCACAAGGGGGGACCACCCTCTCCTTGCTCCCCAAGCAAACCCACACACACTCTATGCACACGCCCCACATGCATCATCCAGCTGGCATGACCTGCCTTGGGCACCAAGGCTGCCTTGCTGGGGGTCTGGGCCCTAGGCTGCTGGCTGGTAGCGTGCGTGTGCAGCCCAGCAAGTATGCCTCGCATGCATGCGAGCTGCTGCTAGGCGTGCTGCGCTGCTACCGCAAGCCTTTGCGGACTAGCTGATGTTGTGCTGCTATCGCTTGCCTTCGCTAACTAGCTGCTGCTTATGCTAGGCGCTGCCCAACACCCAAGCACGCACAACACACGCACGCATAGCGCATTGCTGCTGCTGATGCGATGCTCGTGCTAGGCACAGTCTAGCTGCTGCTATGCTTCTTGCTGAGTGCGAGGTCCAGCACACTAGCATGCTAGCATGAATGGCGCGCCAGCTGCTAGTTTGCATGCGACCAGGTGCACCAGCCCCGCAAGCATGCTCGGCCAGCAAGCCTAGCACGCACATACATGCTTGGCTTGCGACACATCCATGCGGTGCAGTTGGTGCCCTATGCTAGCCTAGCCTTCGCATGGCTAGGCTAATGCGAAGCTACGACTTTGCTTAAACTTATAGTTTGCTTAATTTCTCGTCTCGTCGAATTCTAAATTCGACTCGACTTACAACGCTCGGTTTCGACGCTCTAAGCTCGATATCCAATGTCTTTGTTCGTAATACTCTAATGACTCATTTAATCCTTCGGACTAATTTGTCTTTTTGGTTCGGTTACTTGATTGGGTGTGACCCGAAGGGTTCAATCAAGATTAAGTTGTAATATTAATTATACATTAATATTATTGATTGGAAGCGGCCTCCAGCTAAGCATTCCGATCACTTGACCTCACAGAATAACTAGTTTTCTAATAATTCCGAACCCTCTAACGGAATAATACTCTTGTTTGAAGGACACCATTCCTTTCAATCTCCCACTTGTCCTTCCGGACAAGTGCACTTTTAGTGTATAGCCCATTTCCTATGTCACTTAATGTCTCTTCATGAACTATAAGGTAAGATTCTTCTTCATCCTTATTACATCCAGAAGTTTTTTTCGATTTCCGAGTTCGATTGTTAATAAGCAGATGATTTCTAAAATCCATCTAAGCACGGCCATGCAGTTTCACAGTCTCGCTCTTCGTGAGGCCTTGTAAACAACAAAGACATATTCCCTATTGTTAATAGGGGGACATTCCCAGTCTTGTATTGTTAGCTTCCCTTACGAAGAGGAGGTAGCCGCCCGAGTGTTACTGTTATAATCCCCATTTACGGTAGACGTTTGAAACATCGAAATGGACTAGTACTCAAACAAGAGAACTTACAATACTCATGGTCAAGGAAAGAGGTTCCGATAGCTATAATGAGAAATATACTTATGACGATTTTAAATCTCTTAAAGTATTCTCATAGGTCGATCCGATATAGTTCCAAACAAATACCTGTGAAAATAATTTATGACAATCATGTCCTTGTAGCACAAGAAACGGTGCTATAATCATACTACACACTGATCTCAAGTGGTCATTAATCGTCCACCATTTAAACGACCTTGATTAGGGATAATTTTCGATTAAAATATTCAATGTTCACTTAACAGGTGTTTCTTTAGTCAAGACATTGTCTTGATACCCTGTTTTGAATATTCTCAAAATCGAATGGACTCATTATTTAATTCTAAACCACAATTAAATAGACATGGAGTGATGATAATTTGTAGAAAATTAAATTACTACAAAAACCGAATGGTTCAACATAGTGTTTGACATTAAAATCCTTAAAAATTAATCAAAACACATGAACAGGGAAATCAAAGCCAATCTCCAACGTGCTTGATTCCCATTGCCTCAACGTGTTTGTTGTGTTTCACTTGAGGCAAAGGTTTAGTGAGTGGATCGGTTACATTGTCGTCCGTTCCAATCTTACAAATTCTGATTTCACCCTCGGACTTCCATTCCCTTATCACGTGAAATCGCCTCTTGACATGTTTGACCTTCTGATGTTCCCTTGGATCCCTAGCCTAAGCAATAGTTCCATTGTTGTCACAATAGAGGTCTATCGGACCCTTGATTGAGGGTATAACATCAAGTTTACCAATGAACTTACGAATCCAAACTACTTCCTGCCAAGCATTCGACTTCAGTTATAGAATCTGCAGTTGTGCTTCGCTTAGCACTCTTCCAACTAAACGCTCCTCCATTTAGAAAGAATATATACCCTGACTGCAACTTGAAGTCGTTTCTGTCAGTCTGGAAGCTTGCGTTGGTGTAACCTTGAACAACCAAATCATTACTCCCACCATAGACCAACAATTTATCCTTGTTTCTTTTCATGTACTTTAGGATATTCTTGGCCGCAGTCCAATGCACCTCTCTTAGGTCTGATTGGTGTCGGCTCGTAGCACTCAAGGCATACGATAGATCCGGCCTAGTACATATCATGGCATACATGAGATCCAATAAGCGAAGCATATGAAATCTGATTCATCCTCTCTCGCTCATCAGGTGTCTGTGGACACTGCTCTTGCTGAGAGTTATACCATGTGACATGGATAGGTGCCTTCTCTTGGTCTCTTCCATGTTGAATCGTGCTAGTACCTTATCTATATAATTACTTTGGCTCAATCCAATGATCCTTTTAGATCTATCCTGATAGATCTTGATGCCTAATATGTACTGTGCTACTCCCAAGTCCTTAATTGAAAAACACTTTCCCAGCCAAGCCTTTACGCACTCTAACATTGGAGTGCTGTTTCCAATGAGCAATATGTCGTCGACATATAAGACGAGGAATGTGATGTCACTCCCACTGACCTTCTTGTAAACACAAGACTTATCTGGATTAATAAAACCAAACTTACTAATGGCTTCATCAAATCGCAGATTCTAACTTCTGCTTGCCTGCTTTAATCCATAAATGAACATCTTAAGCTTGCATACCTTCCCAACATTGCTTGGATTAACAAAACCTTTTGGTTGTGTCATGTACACAGTTTCTTCCAAATTCCCATTAAGGAATGCGATTTTGACATCCATTTTCTATATTTCATAATCGTAATATGCGGTAATTTCTAGGATAATCCAGACGGACTTAAGCATGGTGATTGGAAAAAAGGTTTCATCATAATCAACGTCGTGAATTTTCCTGTAACCTTTTGCCACCAATCTAGCTTTTTATACATATACATTTCCATCTTTGTTGGTTTTCAACTTGAAAATCCATTTGCAACCGATAGGTGTGTAACCTTTGGGCAAATCAACCAAGTCCTAGACTTGATTTTCAAACATGGAGTCCATCTTGGATTTCATGGCCTCTTGCCATTTTGTAGAGTCGGGGCTCGTCATAGCTTGTTTGTACGTCGCTGGCTCATCTTCATCCATAATTAGGATGTCTTGATCTTCGGTTAAGACAACACCGAGGTATCTGTCTGGTTGAGATCTTGGCTTTTGCGACCTACGCAGGGTAATAAGTAGAGCATTTGCATTGTCGGTTTGAATTTGCACATTGTCGGTTTGACTCTGACCAATGTCAAAAGCTGCTTCTAAAGCACTTTGATTGTCAGATTTGTCAGGTTGACTTTGTTGCTCGTTTTCTCGAACTTCATCGAATTCGATTTTTCTCCCACTTGTCATTTTGGAAAGGTGCTCCTTCTCCAAAAAGACACCATTACGAGCAACAAACACTTTTTTCTCGGATTTGTTGTAGAAGTAATACCCCTTAGTTTCTTTTGGGTATCCCACAAAGAAACACTTGTCTGATTTTGGCTGAAGTTTGTCAGAAATTAATTTCTTGACATTTTCTTCGCAACCCTAAATCTTAAGAAAAGACAACTGTGGAGGTTTCTACGTCCATAATTCATATGGAGTCTTTTTGACAGCTTTTGACAAAGCTTGGTTCAGTGTTAGTGCCGCAATTAGAAGTGCGTGTCCCAGAAATAGATTGGAAGATCGCTAAGACCCATCATTGATCGGACCATGTCTAAAAAGATTCGATTTCTCCTCTCGGACACTCTGTTCCATTATGGAGTTCCGAAAGGTGTCAACTCTAAGAGAATACCATTTTCTTTCAGATGATCGTCGAATTCATGGCTCAAATACTTTCCACCTTGATCCGATCGAAGCGCTTTGGTTTCCTTGTCTAGCTGATTTTCCACTTCACTCTGAAACTCTTTGAATTTCTCAAAAGATTTAGATTTGTGTGACATAAGTTAGACATATCCATATCTACTTTAGTCGTCCTTGAAAGTGATGAAATAGCGATAACCATTCCTTGCGGGTGTACTCATTGGTCCACATACATCCGTGTGTATAAGACCCAATAAGTCACTAGCCCTTTCTCCCAACTTGGAGAATGGGTGCTTTATCATCTTGCCTAATAAACATCCTTCGCAATTTTCAAACGACTCTAACTCGAATGAGTTAAGAATACCTTCGTGAAGAAGTTTCTTAATGCGTTTGATGTTAATGTGGCCAAGACGACAAAGCCACAAGTAGGTTTGATTCGACTCAATTGGTCTTAGCTCTTTTAGTGGTATCATTAACATTTGTCTAGTCACATATAAAATGTGTAATATAATAGAACATATAAGCAAGACATTAAAAAACAACCATTGTTATAATCTTGTGATCAAATAATCGGCGTCCAACGCCATAGATCAAAATATGTTCAATAGTAATCATGGTAAACATTCAAGATTTAGTTCATTACAAGACAAAGACAAAAGATGTGCCTACAAGCATGACGGAAAGACCATCTTCATCGTCCGCTCGTTGTTGCACATCCACTTGTGAAGCCCTCTCACTTGGTCCCTGAAAACGGGAGCATAAAGTGAGTTAAACATGGTATCCAATACCTATGAATAGCTTTATACACAAGTGTTAATGAAGAAACATTCCTCTCCTCCTCATCTGTTAACCTTGCTTAATTGTTGTTGCATGTTCAATCTACTTTATTCTTACTACTTCTGTCAACTTGTTAGATTAATGTTAAACTTAGATATTGTTGCTAGGATGTTGAACACAATGATTAGTTAATATTTTCTTAGCTAGGGGTTGGGCAAAGACCCAACCAAGCCATGGGTGGATTAATATTTGTGCTTGCATGTTCATTTTGAGTTGATGATTTATTGTTAAAGGATTGGTTAATTGCATATGTAATTGGATGACCACTTATTGCTCATGTATTCAATTCTATGCTTGCATTGAAAGATGAGGTCTAGTTGTGAGTCTTTTCTTGTATGATTATGCTAAATTCCTCTTGATTACGGTTATTTGTTTGGATGATGTAGTAGTCTTAGTTGCGATAATTAGGTGAGAAATCCCTAATTATTTATGCCTTAGTGCTTTCTCGAAATGATCAAAAGACAAACCCGAGTTAGGCCCTGTTCTTTTGAGATTCTGGGTAGAGCACAACAGAGTTTAGCAAAGCAGAGCAGAGTAGATTTCAGTAGAGCAGAGCAGATTTCAGCAGAGCAGGGTAGATTTCAGCAGAGCAGGGAAGGGCTTCCACACACTGTAGAGCAGGGCAGAGTTGGACAAAGAAGAGCATAACAGCTCAAAAGAACAAGGCCTTAGTAGTCTACTTTCTATCATTGAAACTTGGTTGGCCTATATTGTTGGTTGAGTATGGCTTAGGAATGCTTAGTGTTATGTTGTGGCTTCGAAAGAATCCAATGTTGAGTTCCCTTTCTATCACCTAATTTGTGTTCATGTTTATCTATTGTATTGATCTATTGGTTTGGTTGGTGTTAATTCTCGATTCCCCCTAGTGTTTGTCTCCTTAGTAGTTAATTAATCAAAACCCCAATCTTGTGACCGAACTATCTTACAACCGTTTCATATCTTGGTGTACTTATACCTGTGGATACGATCCTTTACTTATCTTAGACTTGTCTTAGGTTGGTTTAGGTAGAAATATTATATGGCTTTAGGGTATTCGACAAATGTCCGATTTATCCCATATAAAAAGGCATTAAGGGTGAGCCATTAGAATGTGAAATAAAGTTTAGGATGTTCAATACCGAGAAGGTCCTAACTTTAATTAGATTGAACGAAATCTTCACATGGCCCACCACAAACCAAGTGTACGACCCTAATGGTACTTACTTCTCTAGCTACGAGGAGCAAATTTGGTGGAATAACATTATCCACTCCGTCCTTCGAATCTTCATGAGACTCATGACCTATGCTTGTTTCTCTAAGCAAGACATAGGGAAACTAACAAAAGAGGTGATCCAATGCCTCTTCATAGCTTCAAGATTTGAGGGCAATGTGGAAGGGAACATGAACATGGGATACATGGTCATTAAGAGATGTATAGACATGAGGTTAAAAGGAGAGATGAATGGCGGGATTAGGTGTAGGGGAATGATTTCAATCATAGCGAGAAACTTAGGATGTGGTGCTTTTATAGACCAAATGGTCTCGGTCCATGGCCCTATCTTGCTTGACATCAAGGGACTTTAAGATAAGAAATCCCTTGTTCAGATTCCATGTCGGGTCCCTCGCGTTTGTTGGAGGTCAATGGGAAGCATTATTGCACGCTCCCAAATGCAGCAGTCGCTAACTTCGTGGGGGACACGTGGCAAGTGCCACGTGATCCACTCCTACGAGGAATGGCTGACGATGACGAGGATGTACCTATACCTCGTCGTATGAGTACATCCTCCATTCGCCGATCTAGGGGACATGGTTCATACTCCTCCTCCTCCCTCTTTCATGTCGAAAATGCTTTCAACCATTTAAATTTAACCAACAAAAGAATTTTAGAAGTAAATGAATATCAAAGTTTTATAGCGGACAGAAACTATCAACATTAAGTTTAGAGGGGAGACTTTCTCCCTTACCTCAACTATCCTAACTCATTAAACAAGGGCCGGTTCTGGTTTGTCTAATGGCCGACCACCAACCCTTATTGGCAAGGCTCGCGTAGCTTTATTGACAAGCCACACCATTATCCCCCTTATGATTGCACACAACCCGGGGGTAGTGATTATAAGGGTGACCCTAGCTATTACTACGACCCAGAGGTTAGTGGTGATAGTTCGTCTACAGTGGTACTTGATCACCCCTTAAGGAGGCATTACGGGTTCCCACCCGGATATGATGGTGGTTGGGGTGAGCACAATGTGCCGGATTTCGGCCATTACCGTACTTGTCCCAACTACGATCTACCTCCCTATGTAGACGCCCCGACAGCTCCTAGCGATGTAGATATTAACTACAACTTTCATTATTCGTCGGGGCAGCAACATAACTAGATGGATTAGGCATTTCATTTACCGTTTCATTGCCCTCTTAATACTTGGGACACCGAGGGAGGTTCCAATCCCAAGCTTGGGGGAGGTTATTTCATTGCCTATTCTCTTACTTTGAAACAGTAATTAAATGTCTAGTTTAGGGGGATACTTAGGCCTTGTATAGACTTGGGATTTGATGTTTGTTAGTTTTTGTGCTTAATTTTATTATGCTCCGCTTAGCTAGGTTGGTTAATTAATGGTTGAATGTTTGCATTTTAATGAATATGGCTTGGTATTATGTTCTTCCCATTGATGATGATGTTTGTTGATGAGCCTCCTCTCCTTCCCAAAAATCGAAAACCCAAAAATCCAAAACCCTAAATCCAAATTCTTTAGTTAGTTCCTCCTCTCCTCTCCTAATCTTCTTTAGTTAGTTCCTTTTCTCATCTCCTATAGTTAGTTCCTTTTCTTCTCTCCTAATAGGGAAAAAAAATCTTGAAAAAAAAACCGAAAAAAAGAATAGTGTTTCCTTTTAGAATAGACTTTGTATATATTATTTTTGCTTGTAGTTATTTGGATTGGTGTCTTTGATAGTAAAATGAAACTAAGTGAGAATGTGATATAATTGCATTAGTTTTGTAAGTTATAGTTCATCGATGAATAGTGGAATGATTGTTTGACTCTTATCTAGAAGATCTATTCATGATATGCTCTACTTAGTTTACTACCAATCACCTTTCTTTTATCATCTTGTATATATATATACGAAAGACACTACTATACCAAGATCAATGGTAACCCCTCTTTACCTTTTATTCTTGCATTTAATTTAAAAAAAAAATCATTTTGCGTTAGATTAGTCCTCAATGATGATATTGGATTGCATGTGATGGATATTAACTTTCTTTTGGTAATAAAATTTCGAGCATGGTTTATATGCCCTTGGTTGAACGTAGAATTGGCTAGTTTAGGCTAGTGTGTGAATAAGCTTACCGAATGTACGAGACCTAAAGTCTAGGATTGTGGTAAGAAGGTGTCGCCCATGTCAAAGGAATTTGAACCCCGAAAGGTAGTAATTAATCCCACATTGTTCCCAAAAGTGAGGTTTTAATATTTTTCAAGCCTACTACATTTTGAATGAGTGGCAAGGATCCTCTTCTACCTAGATCGAGAACTTGAGTCCCAACTCCTGAGATCGCGGCCTAAACTACTCGTAGTGTTGATGAAGGTTGTTATGTATGATTTATTCACTTAAAAAAAAGAGTTAAGGCATACCATCCTTGTTTCTTTAGCCTTTCCTTTGTTCATTGTAATTAGTAGTTGTGATGTAAATGTTTAAGTTTGAAAAAAAAAATGAAATTTTTTTTTTTGAAAAAAAAAAAGAAATCAAAGTTGAAAAAAAAAGAAGAAGTGATGAATAGCCACCACACCCTAGCAATTAAACAAGCTTGGGGGTGCGGTTTTGTTTCGAGTAATGTGGGTTAAAGTTAGAAGCCTCCTTAGGTTTGCTCTTAATGTGTCACATCTTAGCTTGACTTCAAATACAAATACTTCTAGTTTCTTTTATGCCTTAACTTTGTGTCGTAATATTCAAGTTGTGTAATTTTAGTAAGAGTAGTTGAAGCCATTGTCGGTGGAGGGAGTTGGTTCACAAGCATATGGAGAGGGTACTTGTCATTGAGATGTCGAGTGTTTTAAACCCTCCTTATTTATTTTCTTCTGGCTCGTTCGAGGAGTCATGAGACACTACCATTAGGGGGAATTTAAACTTTGTGTTGGGGACGCAGTAAGATTGGTTGAATAGACCAAAGTTGAGTACATTCGGGAAGGTTAGCTAGGCTTTGTCTAGTCATGACCGTGGTTAATCTTAGGCATATACTTCATGCTCGAGTTATATTACTTAAGGATTCTTTTATCTTTACATGTGCTTTTCTTTGAGTAGACTAATCTATTGTTTTCTTTTGCGCTAAGTGAATTGCTTAGGGACAAGCAATTGGCTAGCTTGGGGGAATTTGATAAGTGTTTTATTTGTCCACTTATCATGGCATTTTTAACATAATTTTGTAGTCATTTCCCCCCTCTTTAATCCCTTTCTAACTCCTTTTTGATTATAAATGTAGCTTGTGTGTTCCCGTACCTCTTTGTTATATGTTCATGTTTGTAGGTGTAAGAGTAGATTTGAAAAACTTACTAAATCATTGAAGAACTTTATTGGAAGCAAAGCACAAGAGGAGAGGGCGTGCAGGCCCCGAGGAGAGAGCGCTCCTCCATCCTGCTGAGTTCCTTCCATCTAAGGAATTCACAGAGGGGCGGGCGTGCACTACAAGAGGAGCAGGCGCTCCTCCCTGAGCTTCAACAAACTGGCCAGCTTGTAGCAACAGGAGTGGGCTTGCATGAGAAGCAGGAGCGAGCGCTCTTGTAAGAGGAGCGAGCGCTCCTGTAAGAGGAGCGAGCGCTCCTAATTATGAGCCGGCGCTCCTACTGTTATGGAGCCCAATTTTGACGGATTTTACAATGTAATCCTTAGAGGTATAAATACGACCCTTGGCTTCATTATTAGGGATCTTCTTCCCTTTAGACTTCTTAGGCCCTTAGTTTGTTAGAACTCTCATTAATTAGCTTAAATATTCTCAAACTAAATCATTTGTACTACTTTAATTGGAGGTTATTCTCTTGATTTCAAGTATTTCTCAACTTTGAGGCATCTTAAGTAATCTCTTTCCTTTATCTCCTTTAATTTATGTTTTTATTTACTTTGAAGTGCTAATTTCTCTCTTAACCTTGCTTGATTGTTGTTGCATGTTCAATCTACCTTGTTCTTAGTACTTCTCTCAACTTGTTAGATTAATGTTGAACTTACATATTGTTGCTAGGATGTTGAACACCATGATTAGTGAGTAGTTTCTTAACTAGGGGGTGGTAAAGACCCAACCAAGCCATGGGTTGATTAATATTTTTGCTTGCATGTTCATTTTGGGTTGATGATTGATTGTTAAAGGATTGGTTAATTGCATGTGTAATTGGATGGCCACTTATTGAAAGATGAGGTCTAGTTGTGAGCCTTTTCTTGTATGATTATGCTAAATTCCTCTTGATTACGGTTCCTTGTTTGGATGATGTAGTAGTCTTAGTTGCGTTAATTAGGTGAGAAATCCCTAATTATTTGTACCTTAATGCTTTCTTGAAACGATCGAAAGACAAACTCGAGTTAGTAGTCTACTTTCTATCATTGAGACTTGGTTAGCTTATCTTGTTAGTTGAGTTTGGGTTAGGAATGCTTAGTGTTATGTTGTGGCTTCGAGAGAAGGCAATGTTGAGTTCCCTTTCTATCACCCAATTTGTGTTCATGTTTACTTATTGTATTGATCTATATATTGGTTTTGTTGGTACCGATTCCCATTTCCCCCTAATGTTTGTCTCCATAGTAGTTAATTAATCAAAACCTCAATCTTGTGACCAAACTAGCTTACAACCGTTTTATATTCTTTTTGTACTCATACCCATTCCTTGTGGATATGATCCTTTACTCACCCTAGACTTGTCTTAGGTTGGTTTAGGTAGAAATATTATTTGTCTTTAGGGTATTCGACCAACGACCGATTTATCCCCTACCAATGATCGACCTACAATTGTACAAAGCAACTTAAATATGGATATTTGCATCTGGCCCTCTTCCATAAAATTTATATTTTAGGCAATCCTTGTGGAATTATTTCCTTAAGAACAATGTCCATATATTTAAGGAGAATTTTTAAAAACCAATGTTTTTATGAGTGAGAGATATTTGATATGAAGTGGGGAAATATTCAAAATTATCTTTTGATTTTATCACAATTCTTTCTGATATGTGAAGGCACCACTAGTGGAAATATTTTCCTTCTTGTTTTGGGAGTTCCATTACGATCCCACCCTCCTCTTACCAAAATAATGAAATGATTAACCATTATTTAATCCTTAGCTTTTTGTAAGGTTATATCTGATTTGAATTTCAGGGTATATTTACATACCTATTTATGATAGGGTTTCCACTATTGAGCATAGTAATCTTGACTTAATCCATACTATGTAGAAGGTAAAATCTTGCCCTTTTCGTATTATCGATCCTATGAAATCACCTAACTTGATTGGGATAATCTAAGTAGTATCATCCACTATTTCATTGTGGAATTCTTTAAGAATGACTATTTTAAATATATTCTACTCGTATCTCTCTTATCATCCCTAAGATTGATAGTCCTTCTTCTTTGTCTGATTTCAAACCTATTGGTCTTTATAATACAAGTTACAAATTGATCTCTAAGGCCATTTTAGATAAGAAAAAAAAAGCTAGGGTTTTGCTCCATACTCTTATTACCCTCTTCAATCAAGATTCGACTATGGTTGAGGTAATGAGAATTATGTGATACTCAATAAGGAAATTGCTCATATGTATAAAAAGGCTAAGAAGAATAACAATATTTATACGTCCTTTAAATTGGATATTTTTACGACTTATGATAGTTTAGAATGATATTTCATTAAACACCTTAGTTGGCTTTAATTTTCCCTCTAACTTGGTTGACCTTGTTATGAGCCGCATCTTTACCCTTAGAATTTCCATGTTGTAGAATAGGAGATCACTAAACCTTTTTCAACTACTAGAGGTGTAATATAAGACAAGGTGATCCCATGTCCTTTATATGATATAGGATGACAAGGCATAATATTTTTTGTTTTTATTTTTATTTTCTTGAAAGACTTTCCTTGATGGTTGAAAATAGGGTTGATGAGGGTGAATGCAATGGAAGTCCATTTGCATTTCTCCTAATATTAGTACTCCATATTTCTCATTTATTTTATGCTAATCAATGATGTCTTCTTATTTGGTAAATTTTCTTCCCTTAATCTTGCTAAAATAATGGATGTCATCCAGCACTTTTGGAATTTGTTTGGTCTTATTAAGATTAATCTTACCAAGTCTTGCATATACTTCCCTTCCAAATAAAACAACACTCTTAGATTTGATATCATTCAATTTGAAGCCCACTTCTTCATTTGGTAAATATTCGGGGGTTGAAATATTTCCTAGCAAACTTAGAAAGTCTTGTTATTTTGATTTAGTGGAGAAATCTTGGAGTTGAATTAAAGGCTGGCAAGGTAAGTTGTCGAACTTAATTACTTGGAAGATGCATGGACCCTTGTTAAATCTGTATTTAATTATTATCCTCTCTATCTCATACAAACTAATCTCAGGAATTTTTTCTCAAATGTATTTGTTCTCAAAGATATTAAACCTGAATATAAAAAGTTCCTTTGAAACAAGGTGAATCAGAGTCAATATTATTCTCTTAGAATTTAAGTCTTTTGTGATCAAATCTGATCTTTAGGTTAGGGGGTCTTGGTATTAGATATCTTAAGGAATGAAATATTGCCTTTATGGCTATGTTAGGTTGAAAGAAGTTAAACAATCAGGAGAAACTTTAATGTTAACTATTTAAGGCATTCTGCTTGCCTTGACTAAATTCCCAAACGCTATCGTTACCCAATTTAGAGAGATTTTTTTGAAAGAAAGATTTTTCGTATATCTTTTAGCTCCGGGATTAATTGTTGGAATTAGAAAGGGAAGACCTAACAAGATCTAGTATCATCATTGGATTGGTGATGGACCATTATACCTTTCTATTAATAAGGATGTTTCTTCTTCCAAGGGCTATTGGAATGTTGCTAATAACATTACAAATGGAAAATAATTTCTTGATGACATACATTTCTCACCTCATTTTTCCGTTACAACAATTATTCTTGGCTTCGCCTATTGCTAATGATACTGATTTTAAAAATTATTACATTTAAAGGAATTATGTAGGAAGAATAGATGTTTCATTGTCAAATCTGCATTAAATCGCTTAAATAATGATAGCCTTCCTCTTGAGCCTAGGCCCATCTCTTGAAAGAGCCTATGGAATTTAAAAGCTCCTACAAAGTATAAAATACTTTCATAGAACTATTGTCTTTCAGTTCTTGTTGTTGTTGAAAACCTTTCTTACTATTGATTTGGGTAAACATACCCATGTTACGTGGCCCAATGAGAATGGGACACATGTCATCCCAGGAAAGGTCCAAAAAGGGCCACTCGCCAGTTGACATGTGGCACCCCCAATCAGCAAGGAAATAGACAATCTTCAAGGCCCAATTCCCGAGAAAGCCGTAAAACGGCGCAGCCCACCAACTTTAGGTCAGAATGACCTAGATAAGGGCACATGTTCTCATGACCCTATAAATAGGGAGATTCCCCCCATTTTGGGTACACGTTCATTTATTACACACAATTAATTCTCTCACATCAGAGAAAACACCTAATTTCGGGATCCGAGAAAATTTACTTTTACTTTCCGCACTTTTTGCATCACTCCGAACACTTTCTAACTTGATCGTCGGAGGCAGAACTCCGAACACCCAGAGCTTCCGTTGTTTTGCAGGTACAGCCGGCGGGAAATCAGTCTTGGTGACGTAACTCTCCCGAGGGACACAAAAAACCCCGAAACATTTGGCGCCATCTGTGGGGAGAGTACCTCTGAATTGGTTTCTTAAGAGACTATACCGCCTCCGTATCCAAAGACAAAGGAGGGGACCCGGCCTTTGATTGATTGGACCAAGTTCTGCCTCCCGGAGCCGGGGAAAAGGAAGGTCACCCGGCATACACAGCCGAATGGCAATAAAAAGACTATCTTTGATGCTCGACTTATTATTGATCAAAGGAGAAATCAGCAACTGTCTGACTCAGCTTCAACATCAACGTTCCCACACAGCTTTAAGAATACCTCAATGAGGTATTCTTAATTTGTACAAGAGAGCCTGTCAGGCGGCCCGTCCGTCCATACAGGTCCTCAAATGATCGGCTCGACCCCGTATGTGCCCCAGCAGCCATATAGGTCGTATTCCCAACCTTACATGCAGCCTGCTCTCTTTGGGGGTCAGGCGGCATATAACGTCCAGCCATTGGATTGGCAGCTCCGTCTGCTAAAACTTGGAGAGCAACCTTCTGCGTTCTCGAAGGAGATAACCGAGGCGGCATAGCCGGCCAAGGTTAAGAATGTCATGGTGGGTACTTATGATGTACCACCAACCTAGAAGACCACCTATTGGCATACACCCACCTCATGTACTTGTAGGGACTATATGACAATGCATGGTGCAGGTGTTTCCCAGCTACACTAAGGGCATTTCCCAGCAATGGTTCGACAATTTTCTTGCTAGGTGTATCAACAAGTTTAGGACGCTTGCGTTCTTGTTCGCCACAAACTTCTCCATGAACATACCCGCCAAAAAGAAAAGCCTTGACTTAGGCGTGGTACAACAGGGAGACAGGGAAGGGCTCCGCTCATATGTCAGACGGTTCAATCTGGTGAGAATCCAGATCCAAGGACTGTCTTTCGATGTTTCTTACATAGACTTCTTCAAGGGTCTAAAAGACGGGTCGACTTTCAAATTCGACCTCATCCGGAAGAGAATCTCCACTATTCAAGAAGCGCTGATGGAGGCGGAAGCCTATATACAGGCGACCGTGCTTTGCTCCACCAGCAAGCAGTCGGACTCAAAGAAGTCCGACAAACAAAAAGGGAGTCCGCAAGAGCAGCCGGCTCACAAAGCTGAAGAAAGCAAGAAGAGAAAAGAAATCTGGGCGGTTAACGACTCAGCTCAGCCGTCCCAGAAAAAGAAGAAAGAGTTTAAACCATACGTCCCAAAGTATGAGTTAACCAAAGACTACTACTCCATCCTCATGTAGATTAAAGACTGGGTGATTATTGAGAAGCTCGCAGCTATGAAGGGTCCGGCTAAAAGCCGAAACAAAGACAAGTATTGCCACTTCCATGAGGATATTGGCCATGACACCAACGACTGTTTTAGCTTCAAGCGGTTGTTGGATAGATAGGTTGATAAGGGGGTGTTGAAATCTTACATCCTCAAGTCTAAGGTGACCCTAAAGACGGACCCTAGGTAGCCTTAAAAAAGCAAGCAAAGCCTACTCGTAGTTCGGACACCGATAAGGAGCCGATCTACACCATAGCAGGCGACTTTGCCGGAGGGGGCCCAACAATCAGAGGCACCAAGGACCATGTCAGACGGCTGGATGTTAGCTCCGTCGATGAGGGGCAGGCGTCTACCGACACATTCCCTAAGGTCATCATCACTAAAAAAGGACCAGGGCAAAGTCCGTCGGCTGCATGATGACCCCATTGTCATTAAATGCATGGTGGCCGACCAGAAGTTTGGCCGAATCCTCATTGATAATGGTAGCTCGTCTGACATCATCAGCTAAAATTATCTATCCAAGCTGAAGTACAGGCCCGACAGCATACACAAGGTCACTCACCCCTTAGTTGGTTTTGGGGGTGGAGTTGTGCACCTAGTCGGACGGATTGATCTACCCATCCGGCTGGGAGAGAAAGGAGAGGGGCGCCACATGGTCGTCCGGTTCTTGGTCATGGAAGAGCTGACCGCCTGTAATCTGATTTTGGGTCGTCCGACTCTGAACGAATCAAAGCCATCATCATCCCATCCCTCATGCTGCTGAAAGTTGAGAAAGATGACGGCTCTGTTGGCTCCCTGAACGGGGACTAGAAGACGGCTAAAGAGTGCTACCTCTCAGACGTCAAGCCCACAGTGGCCGCAGCCGGCCAGGGTGAGGAGCCAATAGACCTTGACGATGTCAACACTAGTAGGGGAAAATGCGCATCGGTTCAAAACCGACTTTTCGCACCGATCTTGAACCAGTTTAGATTTGAGGGATGCGAATAAGTGAGATTATTCGCACCGATTCAAAATCGGTGGTAATAACAATTATTAGCACCGGTTTGGTTCAAAATCGATGCCCTTAATGCCCCAAAAAAATAAAAATAATTTTTTTTTTTTTGCATTTTTTTCACTTAAATTGAATATGAACACTAACACACACACACACACACACACATATAAACACACACACACACACACACACACACACACATATATATATATATGTATGTGTATATATATATATATGTATATATATGTATATACATACATACATATATGTATATACATACATACATATACATATATACATATATATATATATATATATATATATATAAAGTTACATATTTTCATTAAAAGGCTGTAATATTACAATTTTTGTCCAAAAAAATAACCGGTGCGAATAACACACGTTATTAGCACCGACTCGGTTCAAAATCGGTGCCCTTAATGCCCCAAAAAAATAAAAATAAATTTTTTCTTTTTGCATTTTTTTCACTTAAATTGAATATAAACACTAACATATATATAAAGTTACATATTTTCATTAAAAAAAAAGGTTGTAATATTACAATTTTCGTCCAAAAAATAATACAAAATAAAATACAAGGTTACACACAAATAAAATAAAATTCTGTTTATGGGAAAGTTTCATCTAAATTACCCTTAGACTTCACCAATTCCACCTACACACAAAGAGCAACATATGCAGCTGCACAACAACACAGAAGTAGCAACACAATAGCACTAAAGCAGCAGCATCACAGAAGCAACAGCAAAGAATTGCATAGTAGCAGAACAGCAGCATTGTCACCCTCCATTCCTTCTTTTATGACAACTTAAAACCACGTTGATGTACCCTAAGCCAAGTGTAAAAAAAAAAAAAAAAAACCACGCTAATTCACTTGCTCACACTGATTTTCTCAATACAAGTTCACGAAAACTACTACAATAAACACATAGATTACCTCGTATACCAAAGGAATTGCAAGCTGCTATGTCAAAATTCTATCCTTTTTAAACCAAATAGCCCAACCGGATTGTAGAAATCGGCTCCTGATCATTACATACACACACAAGGAAAACATTGCAATTAGCAGGTGACCAATGTACACACATGCAACAGAAACAGTAGACCTATCTCCATGAACCATTATATATGTCAAATTTATAACTTAGATTGACTTAACAAATTTACCAAACCAAAATCTTAATTAAAATTGTAAGTTCAATGGGATCAAAATATATGCATACCATAAAGTCCATAATCAAGAAGTCAGTCAAAATATACCCAAAAAATCACATTAAATGACAACCAATACAATATTCACAATACATCCACAAATCAAACTACTGAAATTTCAAGATTCAAGTATCAAACACTAAAACAAACTCACAATTCCAAAAGCTCAAATTAACAAAATCCTAGATCAATCGCACTTATTGAAACAAATTAACAAAACCCTACATCAATCGCAATAAAACTGAGTTGTCGGTGCACATTTATCTTTTTCTACAGTCGACAGGAAGAGGGAAGCAGCATGGCAGCATATGTTCAACAAATTCCTCAACCCAAGCCCCCAAGACAAAGCAAATCAAAACCATGCAACAAATAAACTAATATAGGAACTAAAGCAGAGGAAACAAAGAGCAACACTAAAAATTCACCCTTAATATACATGACCTTTATAAACGTACCAAGAATTCCAACATAACCTTCAAGTACATTAAAGCAAACTAATAATTAAACATACCCCATAATTCCAAATCAATGCCAACATATTACCATGCCCAAACTTCAGTCAACACTTAATGTAGAAGAAAAACAAGTATACACAATAACTTAATTTACAAATGTACAAGTTGTTATAAACAGGTCATACCACTTCTTTCTCAATCAGGCCCTTTCTCTCCCTAAATTTTGTAAACCTTTTTTCCTGTTTTGGAGATATGCTCTGCAAAAAAAAGAGAAAATCAGATATCAGTGCCAAGCTAGAATAAACAAATTTGTTTCACATATGTTACGTCTAAAAAAATATGAGCAAAAAAAGTGATCCTTTAATGAAATCAGCAGTATATACTAAGAATCCAAACAGCATATAATTGCTTCAGAATTCTCCTGTTTCTATTACTTCTATCACTTTACAATTCTTAAATAAAAATTGAGAAAAATGTGTTTATTTTTATAGTTTGTAATCTAATGAACAAGAAGGGAGTAGTTGATCAATGGTAAATGTATTAATTATTACATGAATACACCAAGGACTAGCCAAATACTTATATTTGCTGCTCATTATCCAAGGAATCGAACAATTCTTTTTGAAACATAAAAGTAACAAAATCATAGAAAAGAGGGCATACATTCTTTTTTTTTCACGAACAATCAAAGATGATAACATAACATTCAAAGCAACTAGCAGCACTCCTAAATTGTTCATTTTCGTAGTTCCATTTTACTCCTTAACATTAAAGGGTTATGAGATGAAAAGCATGCAACTTTAGCAATCCAATTTGAGTCAACAACCCCTATATCTAGTATTTATACCCACATAAATGATAACTCAATTAGAAACTATGGGTAGAAAAAAATTCATGAAAATATCAAAAATTGCACTTTCTGATTCACACAACCTCATCATACAAGCTTAAAGAAGCAACTATATTAAATCAACTGCTCCCAACCCAGTTAAAATATCAAATAAAATACATGGCAAGTGTACAAAGATACATGGCATATGTATCAAATAAAATAGATGAAACACAGTTACACAACTCCCTCATTGACCCTACTCTGCTCCTCACACACAGCAACCTGTAATTTCAATTTAAGCAACAAGGCAGCCCCCACACCACAATCACACCACACATCATAGCAGCTCCAATTCACAAGCAAGTGCCTTGTAGCCCCCATAATCGTATGAATTTACATCCAAAATTATTAACAAAATCACATTAGATACTACTATACTCACAAAACCATTAAAAACAAAATAGGGCACCAAATCTGCACAACAAAACATTCAAACATTTATCATTCATTTACTTGCGTAACATACAATTCAATAATGCATACTAACAAAGAAGGAATCACATAAACCCTAGAAATTGAATCTTAAGAAGAATCAAAGTAAAATTTATGATTTAAGTACCTATAATTTGAATCGAAGTAAAATTCACACACTTCAATATAAAATCCTAAAAATTAAACAGAAACAAGAATTAACATTAAGGAGTACCTCATTTCAATTGAGCCTCGATGATTCGTATTAAGGAGTACCTCACCCTTTAATCACAATCCTCTACAAAGTAGCACAAAAATAATCAATAAATCGGCAAAAAATTGAAATTTAAAAATCAAGTTACAAAATATGAAAAGGAAAGCAGGATTAATTGTGAAATTTCACAAAAATTGAATGAAAAATGAGATTAATTGCATAAATTGAATGAAAATTATTTCAAAAAACCCTAGCCATCGATGGCGTTGTTTGCGGCGCAGTTATGGAGAAGGAGATCGAAGGAGAGAGAAAAGGAAAGGGAAAGCGGCGGTGGCTGAGGGATTTGGCCTGTAGTGGCTTCAAGATCTGGCCGGTGGTGGTTTCGATTGCATGTGACTGCGAGTTTGAGGAAAGAGAAGGCAAGAGAGAGCCTCTATTGTTGTAGATTCAAGAAATAGACGGCGGCGGCGATGATGGTTGTCCTTGGCTCAAATTGACGGCGGTTTTCGAAGGAGAGTAGCAATGACTGAGACTGAGAGCCAGAGATGAGAGAGAACGAGATATCGAGGAAAGAGAAAGAAAGAAGACGGAAAGAGAAAAAAAGAAGAGGGGCGAGGTTTATTTCTTTTTCACATTCGCACCGGTTCGAACCGGTACAATTAACTCAAGTTCGCACAGGTTCGGTTTGAACCGGTGTGATTTCTCTTTAATTAACTCTTGCCTTGTTTTTTCCGCACCGATTTCTAATAACCGGTGCAAATTTCTCGATGCTCATTTATGTTTTTTCTACTAGTGAAAGAAACAAGAGCCTGCTCCACCAGCAATCGACAAGAAAAGAAAGGTCAAACAGCTGGTGGCTGTTAAAAAAGAAACGCAATAGCAATCACTAACCAGGGAACGGTCAGATGACCTCTGTCCCCAACCAGCTGGAGAACATTTGGATATCATTCTGGATGACACACGTCCAGAGTGTACCGTAAAGGTTGGACGGTTGCTTTTGCAAAATTGGGTGTAGACTTGCACCATCTACTGAAAGAATTCAAGGACATTTTTGCCTTCGAAGTAGAAGAGATGCCAGGCATTAGCCTGGATCTCGCTGTCCACAAACTCACTATGGATCCAAAAAAGAAGCCTGTTAGGCAAAAGAAAAGAAATCACAGCGATGAGAGATCTCAGGCGGTAGCCGCCAAGGTCAAGAAGGTTTTAGACGCCAGGTTCATTCGGCAATGTCACTTCCCAGACTGGTTTGCGAATGTTGTCCTTATAAAGAAGCCGAATGGTACCTGGCGCATGTGTGTTGATTACACTGATCTGAACAAGGCATGTCCGAAGGACAGTTACCCGCTTCCAAAGATCGACAGTCTGGTCGATTCAACAGCCGGACATGCTTTGATGAGTTTTATGGATGCCTATTCTGGCTTCCATCAAATACCCCTATGGAAAAAAGACCAAGAGAAGATGGCATTCGTCACTGATCAGGGGTTATTCTTCTATAATGTGATGCCATTTGGCTTGAAGAATGTGCCTGCTACTTTCCAACGAATGATTAACTTGGTCTTCATTAATCACATTGGAAGGAATGTAGAGGAATACATTGATGACATGATAGTCAAATCCAAGTTACAGACGGACCATCTAGCTGACCTCTGAGAAACCTTCACCATACTCAGGTGGCAAAAGGTCATGCTCAATCCCAAGAAGTATGTCTTTGGTGTTGAGTTTGGGAAGTTTCTCGGATTTTTTATTGATCAAAGAGGGATACAAGCCAACCCAGAGAAGATATAGGCGGTCATTGACATGAAGTCTCCCCGCACTATAATGGAAGTTCAGAAATTAACCGGTTGTCTAGAGGCATTGGGGCGATTCCTCAGCCGGTTAGATGACAAGTGCCTCTATTTTTTTCCAAGCAATCAGAAAGAAGACCGTGTTTTGAATGGGGGGGATGATGCTGAGGTAGTATTTCAAAAATTGAAATAGTATTTACACTCTTTTCCAAGGCTTGTTAACCCTCTGCCCAAGGAGACGCTTTACATGTACTTAGCCATCTCAGATCATTCTCTCAGTGCTGTTCTCCTTGTTGAGAGAGACGACAATTAGCTCTCGGTCTATTTCATTAGCCATATGCTTCGAAATGCAGAACTCTAGTACTCTATGATTGAAAAATTTGGTCTCGCCTTGTTCATGGCAGCCAAGAAGTTGAAACCTTGCTTTTTGGCACATCCGGTGGTAGTCTATACAGACCAACCCCTCAAGCGGTCAATGACAACTTTAGAGTCATCCGATCGAATGCTCAAATGGGCTATTAAAATGCAAAGTCTTGAAATCACTTTCGAACCGAGGAAGGAAGTGAAGGGTCTGGCGTTCGTCGACTTCATTGTTGAAATGACAAGGCCGGTTGATTTGGAAAATCTTTATCAGATTTGGAAAGTGTATGTAGACGGGAGCTCTACTATAAACGGCTGTGGTTCAGGGATTATATGTCAGTCTTCTGAGGGGGAAAAGTATGAATATGCACTGTGGTTTAAGTTTCAAGCCTTAAACAATGAGGCTGAGTATGAAGCCCTGCTAGCCGATATACGCATTTGTAAGGCAGCATGGCAAGAAAAATTGACGCTTGCTCTGATTCTCAGTTGGTTGTTAGCCAATACCATGGTGACTATGAGGCCACCCATTCGGCTATGGTCAAATACTTGCAGGCGGTCAAGACAGAAGCTGGAACACTTGACAAATTCCATTTAAGTCAAGTACCCTGGTCAGAGAACAATCAGGCGGATACTCTGTCAAAGCTGGCATCATCCGCCTCCTATGATACGCCTTAGTCCGTCTTTTAGGAAATGATGAAAAAACGAAGTATTGAAGAAGATCCCATTGGAGTCTTGGACCGAAGCTCAACCTAAATGTATAGCATCCGGCTTATCTGCTCGACGACATTTTGCCGGATACATATCCCGAATTGGCTGCAATGAAAAAACGTGCGGCCAACTTTGAGCTCCGCAATGGAGAGCTTTTCAAAAAGGGTTTATTGCAACCTCTTTTGAAATGCATCACCCTAGAAAGAGGCAAGAGATTCTAGAAGATCTGCAATTGGGCTTTTGTGCCTCACACATAGGCGGCAGGTCTCTAGCAAAAAGGGCCAGGCGGCAAGGCTACTTTAGGCCCATTCTTGAGGAAGACGCCATGGAAATGGTGAAGAAGTGTAACAAGTGTCAAAGATTCGGCAAACTCATACACTGTCCGGCCACTGATTTGACAGTCATTCATAGCCTAGTACCATTTGCCACATGGGGCATGGAAATTCTGGGTCCGTATACGCCAACGCCAAGCGGACGCCGGTATATTATAGTTGTCGTTGACTACTTCACTAAGTGGGTAGAAGTAGAG
The DNA here is from genome assembly GCF_001683475.1 of Chenopodium quinoa. Taxonomy (NCBI): domain Eukaryota; kingdom Viridiplantae; phylum Streptophyta; class Magnoliopsida; order Caryophyllales; family Amaranthaceae; genus Chenopodium; species Chenopodium quinoa. The sequence goes on along the minus strand of NW_018743514.1, from coordinate 914,206 downwards.
GCGGTCAAAAACATTAAGACAAAGGATGTCATCTCCTTCATTTGGAAGAATATCATCACCCGGTTCAGGGTACATGTGTCTATGGTTTTTGACAATGGCCCTCAATTTGACACGCCTACCCTCAAGAATTGGCTGGGAGACCAAGGGATCTCCCACTATTTTGCATCAGTCGACCGTCCCCAAGAAAACGGCCAGGTTGAAACCTTCAACAAGCTAATCTCAGACGGCATAAAAAAGAAAATTGAAAGGGCTGGCGGTCTATGGGCAGAAGAGTTAACTCATGTCCTATGGGCCATCTGAATAACAGCAAAAGGGGCAACTGGCGATACCCCATTTCTCATGGTGTACGACGCTGAAGCCGTCTTGCCTATTGAACATTATGAGTTGACTCTTCGAGTCATGTTGTATGATGAAGAGGCAAACTGGGAGACCATGCGGCTGGCATTAGACTCACTTCTGGAACCCAGGGGCAATGCCGCCTTGCGTCATGAGATATAGAGTCTGAGAATGACAAGAGCCTACAACAAAAGAGTGCACAAACAGCCCTTGAAAGTAAGGGACTTTATGTTACGGAAAATGGAGGCAACCGGTAGGGCCAATGAGCAAGGCAAGCTGACACCCAATTAGGAAGGTCCCTACCGGATCTATGAAGAAATAGGAGGCGGCACCTACCGCTTGGAAACTCCAGACGGCAGGAAGCTAGCCAGAACTTGGAATGTAGACAATCTAAAGATGTACTACTTCTAAGACTTGTAATTTTTTTGTAAATAAGAAGCTTATCAATGAAAAATTGCCTTTTGTTTTCAATTTTGATTATCTATGCTTTATCAGATGTCTCCCAATGGGAACACCGTCTGTGCAATGTGCAGACGGCCAAATCTAAACCAACCGTCTGCTCCAAAATGAGTACGACACATGGCGACATCCATACGGGTGACTTCGTCGCAGAGAGAATCTCCCATTTGGGGGGCACATTGCTCTATAAACTCAAAAACAAGCGGCCAAAATTGATTGACTCAATAAGGGCTAACTTATAGCCGTTTGACCAGAACAATCTAAGGTGGAACCTAAACGACATAATATAACCGCATGTTTTACTGACACTAGCCGGTAACCGGTCGTCATTTCAACTTAGATTAAAACATAATGTTTTCATAACTCAAGAAATCCCCCCAATGGGGTAAAAGAATGTAAAAGTATTTTCATTACAGACAACCCAAGCGGAGAAGAATGCTTGCCCTAGCTTAGCAAACTAAGTAATCTTTAGCACCGTCTGGTTGCTAAAATTTATACCGTCTGAATCTTGGACGGCTGTGTACTTGGTTTGGGGCAATCCTAGTAGTGATTGATTGACTAAGGAACTTGTCATACTCTTAAAAGTATCAAAGTTCCTAAGCCAATCAATTAACCTTTTGAAACCAACCACACAGCTGCCCAGGGGCAAAAGGCCAGTCGGTTTGTTAGTTGACGCATGCAATTAATAAGTTAGGCAATATCGAAGCATGTATATAGCAAAATTGTTAAAATTGTCAAAACTGACTCTGTCGGCTACTTCATTAATAACACTCGACCTAAAGGCCGGGAGAGAAAATTGTCATACCGGATCCACATCCGGGAGAAAAAAAAAGATTGTTGAAAATACATTCAAATACTCGGCTCACAGGTCGGAAATACAGACGACTCAAGGTTGAAAGAGAAATGGTTAACTCTACTGATTCTGTTGAGGTGGGGGCACCGACTGGTCATGGCTTGAGGGGAGCTCATCTCCTGTTTGCTCTGGTTGAACTTGGTTAGGGTCAACCGACACTTGGTCCTCCTACTGATCGTTGAGCTCGCCCTCGCCCTCTTCTTGCTCCTCATCAGATGGCAATACCGGCCCATTTGTTAAACGGAGCCGGCTCTGGCAGACCTAGGGTCCGGGTATCATATACCTTAGTGGCATACTTGAGCCTCAGACCGAAGTAGTCCCAGTCAAAGTCCGGATGGATGGGGTTCCACGCTATCTTCATGCGCTCCTCGCAATCTTTTTCATTCTCATCCACCAGCCGTTCTTGCTCCGCCTCGAGCTCAACCTTGGACTCGCTCCGAATTCGGGTTATCTTGTCCTTGAGCCGGCCAACGTCTGATCAGAGCTCAGTATTTTCTTTGTCGGTTGCATCCAAAGCCTTGAGATTCGAATGAGCATTTTTAAGCTCGAGCTTGAGGTTAGACGTCTTCTTATTGGCCGTCTCTAGGGCAGCCGTCAGCTCCTTAATGATCTCCTCTTGTTTCCTCTCCCTTGCTTTAGACTTAATATCATTCAAGGTAGATCGATATTGATCAGAGTTAAGGGCTTCGGTCGCCCTTTTATTGGCGTCTCTTACCTCCTCCTGCTTTTTGTTAAATGGGGTTTTGAGCCCGTCTACTCTAAGCATTGCTTGCAAAACACAGTCGGCAAAAAGATAACTTAGCCGGCATACTGATGAAAAACAGACATTTGAAAATAGCGAAGTTAACTCAGCTAGCAAGGCGGAGATGCGATCCAGGTTGACTTGATGCAACCTAGGAACTAAGTCCTTCTCTGACCGGGTGAGATACCTCAACATCCGTTTAGAGTATTGCTAAAGGTCCGACCATCTTGGAGAGGCATCTGCACCATAAGAAGGATGTGGTGAGATAGCAGCATAAGCGGCACCTATATTGTACCAGCTACTAGACGAATCCCCTAACTGGGTTGCCTGAGATTTGACTCGCATATGCCCAAGCGGCCATGGGAGTTCAAAGGTGTTAGTTATACCTTGAGGTTCTAGCTGAGGGGTCTCGCCACCCCCAGCCGCTGTAGAACTGGATGCAGTGTCGAGTAGCACACCACTCTTTGGCGTCTTAGGGACGCCCGGCTCTTTGCCGACCAAGTCGGCGTTCAGGCCAAGATCTTTTAGGCTTTTGTCTCCAAAGGTTAGACGAACTTGTTTAGGCTGTAAGAAAGATACCGTTTGGGTTGGCTGAGCCTTCCTGACTTTGGAATCAGCTTTAGAAGATTCCTAAGGCTTCCGTTTGAGCATCCTTGTGATGGACCTTGGAATGTTCTTGCTTCCACCCTGAAAGTGGAATACATGGGTTACAGCCGGTGAAATGCCGTATGCAGACTATGAATATGTTTACACAAGTTGAAAGATACAAGCGGAACTTACCCCATCATTTTTGGCCGCCAGCTGGGCCTTTTTCTTTTCAAGCTTATCTTTCCGGATCTGGGCTTCCGATCTAGCAGGCGTCTTTGCAGTGTTAACCAATTTTAAAGATTTTTCTGCAAAAAGGAACCGGTTAGTTAGACACAAAACAAATCACAAAACAATAGAGGCGGCATCAAAACGCCGATTAAATGGTCAACGTACGTCTCTCAATCATGGTGTAAGACCACAGGAGGAGAGGAACTCCTTGTCTTTGAGCCTATCCGGGTGAGGTACCCAATTTTTTAGTACAATTATTTTGGTGCCATCATCCAGAGGCATGGAGGTTGTCTTAAAGAACTCGGGCTCCATTATCTGTGACCAAGCCTCCTCAGGGATATGCGGAAGGGCGCACCTCTTTTTCAAGAGAGCCGACTTCTTATTATACCGGTGGAGGAAATAATTTTGACGTCTGGTTGGAGAAGAAACCAAGTAGAACTTTCTCTTCCAGTTGCTCCACATAGGTGAATTGCCATACGCCTATCTCACAGCCCCTTAAAATGGCTTTAATTCCTTCATGAAGGGGAAAGCGGAGGCTAGCTTTGAATGCCGCCTCATAGAAGCCGAAATAATTATCGGCATGTTCAATCTCATCCTCCAAGACAATTGTTGCCTCTACAGACGGCATAATTATTTTCCACCTATCCCCAATTGGGCATTTGTCTACGAAGGCGAGAAAGCTTTCTTCCAGGGTAATTCTATCCCTGGCAGACATATGTGCCTCAGTCGGGTTGTTCCTAGATGGCCACGAGGATGCCTCATCCTCCTCACTGTCAAGATCCACCTGCAGTGAGCTCGACTCCTCTAAGTCGAATCGTTGGATGACCTTTTCGTCGTCTCCGTGATCAGATTCATCCAAAATGCCGTCACTCAGAGTGTTGGGTGCACCCGGAGGATGGTCATGCTCTCTATCAGTCGGCGCCTCAGCTGAGTCTTTTGACCTATAATCTGGGTCAGGTGCCATCCACATCGTCCGAGCCATATTATCCTGCACATGCACAGAGACGGTCGGACTCAAGGAGGAGCAAGGGTGGTCCAAACACCTATAGACGGCATCCCCAGTCCTAGACTCGGCCGTACCAGGAGAACGACTAAATACTGTCCTAGACTGTGCCATGTGTGTTGTGGGTGAATCCATTATTCAATGAAATATATACAACGGTAAAAATCTTGAAAGAGCTGAGAAGTGGTGTGACGGTTACCTTGAAGGTTGTAGCAAAGCAGTCTCAAGTGTTGACCGACTGTGTCAAACGGAAGTAACAGACGGAAACTTTGTGAAGATAAATGCAGCTGGATACCAGAGCCTTTCTCTCTAAAAACTTCTCTCTTTCTCTCTCTAGACTATTTAGAAGGTCAAAGATGAGGGGAGAAGGGGGGTAAAAGTCTATTTATAGAGAGATAAATTCAGGGGCATCCCTGTAATTTCCCTAGAAGGCGAATAGTATAAACCGTTCACCAATGCTAGAGTGACATGTGTCACAGGCGCCATGTGGCACGCCACGTCACCCCTGTAAGGGGCAAATGATTTGGGTAAAAATACCCATGTTACATGGCCCAATCAGAATGGGACACGTGTCATCCCAAGAAAGGTCCGGAAGGGCCACTCGTCAATTGACACGTGGCACTCCCAATCAGCAAGGAAGAAGTTGGCCTTCAAGGCCCAATTCCCAAGAAAGTCATAAAACGGCGCAGCCCACCAACTCTAGGTCAGAATGACCTAGATAAGGGCACATGTTCCCATGACCCTATAAATAGGAATATTCCCCCCATTTTGGGGACACGTTTATTTATTACACATAATCAATTATCTCACATCAGAGAAAACACCTGATCTCGGGATCCGAGAAGATCTACCTTTACTTTCCGTACATTTTACATCACTTCGAACATTTTCTAACTTGATCGTCGGAGGTGGAACTCGAACACCTGAAGCTTCCGTTGTTTTGCAGGTACAGCCAGTGGGAAATCAGTATTGGTGACGTGACTCTCCCGAGGGACTAGGGACACAAAAAACCCCGAAACAACTATAATGCTGAAATTTCTTCTATGTGTGGTAGATGTGGATTGTATAAGAAGTCTCATCTTCATATATTTAGGGATTGTTTTTCATCTTTCATTCTTTGGAAAGATATTTTTGCTAAGAATTCAACAACCTCTTCATCCTTTAATTTCAACTTTTGTAGTAATGCAGATTGGATAGTTAATAGACTAGATTTATTTCAATCTTTCTGATATTAATCAATGGAAAGTAACTGATAGAGTATAAAACATATTTCTAGGCCTCAACCATCAGCTTAAGTTTTTAATTGAGTAGGTCCTTTAACATGGTATCGGAGCCAACGAGACACAAAGGTCACGAGTTCGAATCTCATCTACTCCCACTTTCAAGTGGAATATTAAGTGTTGTGTATGAGGAGGGCTCATGCTGCATCCACAGTTCAAGCCCAATGGGATCTCGTGTGAGGGGTCTGATAGAGTATAAAATATATTACTAGGCCTCAACCATTAAATTAAGTTTTTGGTTGAGTTGGTCCTTTTAACAGTAACTTTCTGCATTGGTATGTGGCAGATTTTGAAAATGATATATTGTTGTTTTTTATATGTAAATGCATCATTTTAAAGCCATTGACAATATATTCATAGGAGATTATTTCTGCACTTAATCTTTTTTGTAGGGGAAAGGCCAAAAAGGAGATAGCCACTAAAATGATGCTTATGATTGAAGCCTCCTGTAGCGAGCGGAATTCCTGAAGCTTAACAAAGATGGGGCATGGAAGAATATCAATGACGAAGGACTTGGAGGAAGAGTCTTTAGAAGGGAGAATGGATATCGTTCATAGGATACTCAAGAAAATACAATGTTATCTCTCCTTTGGTGGCAAATCTGGATGCAATTAAGGAAGCTAAGGTTTATCCATACAATGGAATTCAACATTCATCAGGAGCTGGTTGTGATCCTGATGAATGAGGTGGCTTCTCTAATCAAGCAATTTTAGGCTATTGTGTTTAAGCATATTTGTCGTGAGAATAATTCACTAGCTCATCACTAACTGCTTGTGGGATGAAAATAGATGTAGGTGGTAAGCCACACTTCATCATTTTAGATTACTTTCAAGTTTCAAATAAACTATTTATGATAATGAACGAGGAGAGATTGGCTCGACACCAGCATAGCCACTCAAGTGTTTCTGATCATCATGCTAATTATAGTGCTAGTCTGTTGAACCATCTAACTAATATTAGCTTATATAGCTATGTAATTAATCACCTGTCTCAACCTTGCTCGCTTCGGTTGGTGATTTGCACAATGGGATATTTTTAAGTACTAGGTAGCTACCTTATTGGTTCCACACTACATTTTCTAATATGTATAAGAATGTGTAGTATATTGTGAACAAGGGTTTAAGTAATATATTCTCCTTAATTTATATGTGTTATAAAAGATAATTTTTTAAAAAAAGTTGTCCAAAATTCCAAATCCCACTTCTTGTCATTATTTTCTTCATCAAACTTCCAAAAATCATATGCGAAGTAATTCGTATACATATGAAAAAGGCAAATGATAATTTTTTTAGAAGATAAAGGGATATTACTAGAGCTGTTAGTTTCTGACTCGAACTGTTAAATCCGATTGTTTCAAACCGATCTGAAAAGGAACTAAACCATTAAAAACCCGTTTTTCAACCTGATCCAATTTTTTTTAACCCGAAATTGAACTGAACCGAATTTGTACGAACTGTTACTAACCTGACCAGTTATCAAGCCAAACCGTTACAACCCGAAACTGACAACAACACGAAACTGACAACAACACGAACCAATTACGTTAGAACCCGATAGTAACCCGACCCATTTTAAACTAAAAACCGTTTAAACCTGGCAAAAATCCGATAAACCTGAACCGATCCGACCCGTAACCCATTGTGACCGAACCATTTATAACCCGTAACCCGTTATGACCGAACCGTTTCCAACCCGTAACCCGTTGAGATCAAACTGTTTACGACCCATAACCATTGAGACTGAACTGTTTATGACCGATAACCCGTTATGACTGAGTCGTTTACAATTCGTAACCCAATATGTTTATGATCTGATCCGTTTCAACCCACTACTCGATAAACCCAACTTATTTATGACTTAACATGATTATAACATGGCCCGTTCCTACCCATTATCTGACTAACTCGACTCGGTAATGATCAAACTCAATTTTAACTCAATATGATTTGGACTGAAACCCGCTTCAAATTGGGTAAACCCATTTTCAAACCGACCAAGTTCAATCCAAACCGATTATGACCTGAACCGATAATGACCGGACCCCCAATTTCACCCGATCTATTTTGAACCGAAACCCATTTTCAAACCGACCCGATTTAACCCAAACTTATTATGACCCGAACCGATTACAACCCAACCCAGTTAGAACCCGAACTGTTTTGAACCGAAACCCATTTTAAATTGGCTAAACCCGTTTTCAAACCGACTAGATTTAACCCAAATTGATTATGACCCAAATCAACTACAACCCGACTCGATTAGGACCCAAACCAAATAGAAACCGCAATAAAAAAAAATAAAAAAATAAATAAAATAAAATAAAAAAAATCCTAAACTAAACTGACCCGATAATTTTCAAAACCGATCCGCTAATCATTTCAACCCATTATAAACTGACCCGTTATAACACAAAACTGATAATCCAAGTCCAAACCCGAACTATTTACCCGAATTGACACCCTTACATATTACTACATTAGTGGTTCCTACTTTAAATTTTCTTTATTAAAGAAGACATGAATGATGATGGGGGTATATTCTATGACCACGTGTAGAGTAAAGATTGAATAGGATAAGTACACGTTAACATTATTGAAAGATATGAGGTGGACCCCACAAAAATCAATTGCACCCAATTTATGCTTCCACGTGGACTTTATGGTCACGCACATAGCATGTGCTCACCATCTTCTATTTTTTTCTAAAAAATGTCATTAATCACTATTGTTATTACTACTCCGTACTCCGTAGTATATTTTTGGTAGTTCTCACGACTCACGTGCTACAAACTCGTCGACAGTTTTTTTCTTTTGGCACATTAAATTTAGTATGGCCAAATAGAGAGTTAGAGACTACTGTTGAAAAATAAAGTAGTTTATGAATTGGATGATCCACTAAATTTCACATGTTAAAAGACCAGATACGGATAATAAGTTTTGAGATAAATTTATTAATTTTGGTAGAGTACACTTAAGCTCGATCTGTTGATGTTTATGTGTGACCTGAGTTCTAAACGGACCATTTTTCTCTATGTTTGTAAATAGTATACTTTGACTATACACTTAGAGATACAATTTTGACCATTAATTTCCTCTATTTATAATATGAAAGTTTGAGCTTTGAGTTTTTGCTATAAAAAGATTTGTTTGTTTGCTACGCGTTAGGAGATATATTTATGAATAATTGCCTCTCTAAAATCTAAATTAATAAGAAGTACCTAGATACGTCTATGCAAATAGTTGACGAACAACAAACTCTTAAGTAATGATAATAGGTCCCCTTAAATTTGAATAAAATAATGATAATAGGTTACATACGTCATGTACATCTAAGGATGAAAATTCCCTCAAGTAGTTGTTATAGTACATACACCGTAGTTTTCTAAGCAGTTGATCCACCTAACTTCATTAACATTATATTATCAGGTTAATCTCTTAATTAGTTAGTACGGAGTATAATTATTTTCCGGATTATTGAAGAGAACTGTCAACGTAACAGTGTTTAAAGCAAAAAGGAAGGTCTATTTTAGAACCCTAATCCACCAGGCTGTTTTAAAATGTCCTTTATTTATAATTCAAGCTGGTAAGAAAATAAAAGGCCATTAATCTGAATGATAAAATAAAGTAAAGTCACAAACAGTTAATAAAAAGTCAACTTTATCGAAAAGTTTTTACACTTTTCCTTTCTGTAAAGGCTTCTTGAAAATGACTTCTTATTTGGTAGATTATATGAGTCATCATGCTTTACAAAAACATAGTGGTTTGTGCTACTAAAAGGTTGTTAGAGCAAAAATATCTGCTTATTAATTCTTTCCTTCCTAAATCCTACATGCAATATCTTTTGCATATACTAGAGCTCTTTCAATTTGACCTTATATTACAAATCTTGTTTGGTTTCACCTTATATTACAAATTTAGTTGTTGACATCATTAAATGAGAAAAAAAAAATTAACAAATATTTTTGAGAGTATAAATGTTTACACACTATGTTCAAATAAGAGCCAATTAGCATTAATGAAGGCAAATAAATAAATAAATATTTTAGAGGGTATAATTGTCCAAACACTATTCGTAAGAATTATCTAAAACTTTTTAAAAGACAGAGATATAAACTTTGTTTTCATTAATTTAAGTTATCATTGATTTGATTGATTTCAATACATATCTTCATAACATAAAAAAAATAATACTTGTATTTAGTTATATAAATAAGGAAAATGTTATACATAACCTTAAGGGCTATGTATAATAAGCTAAAAGAGGAAAGCATTAATGAAATTTATTCATATATTACATTGATTTGCGCGAGATATTAACATACATTTCTAAATTAATACCGAGTATGATAAAATATTTAATGCTTATTTGTACCCCTAAGGTCTACACAGCATTACCCTTTAAATAATGTTGTCGAATGCTACATTTACTTAGAAAAAGTGTTTTTTTTTTTTTTTTTTTTTTTTTTTTTTTGGGAGCTGCAAGCTTTCCAAACATGTGATAACAACTTTACAATAATACTATATACAAGGGACCTAGCCACTACACTTTGTTTGCTTAATTATTTTTTTTTTCTTTAAAGATAGTAATATATTACTCCTTATTTATTTATTTATCTAATACCTTCATTTCTTATTAGTTACAATAAAGAAATTTTTTTAATGTCTAAAATAATACTCCTTTGTTACAACTAAAAAGAAACGAATGTAGTATATAATGTCAATGCTATATATTTACATGGTGCACGTACTTCAACTTCGATTTTAAATGATTATTGTTTAAATTTTCTTACCTGATAATTTAACATAATTACTCCATGATAAAATGTTATGAGTGTACTTTGTTTGCAATGAAGATGTGTCAATGTCTTAGTATTATTAACTGCTTGGATAAATTAAAATTCTTTGTAACAATTTTCAATATTTCTTCATTCGGTTCATTTTTAATTGCAACATTTTGACTATCATGCTTGTCAATGCATAATTTAAACAATTAATTATTTAAACAATCAACAAGCCATTTTCCCCCGCTTCACCGAAAGCTGAGGAGCAACGAATAAACGATTGGGTCCATTGAATTTAAGCACTTTCTAAGCTCAAATGTTGAACATTGAGGCTGCATATGATACAAAATGATAACAAAATTTCCCCTGTTTTTAACAAGGCATATGATAATGAGCCGCTCTAAATTCAATTTGTGCATCGCTCCCAATCAAGTCCCAAGGTTGCACACAACAAGGATTATTACCAATAGCTCAAGACGTAGCCAAAAGATTGATATAAAACTAAGCATCAAAAGAAAAGAGACAGAGTAGGATGGCATGAAAATGCCAGAATTTGACCTCAAATCGATTATGTCCTAAAGTTTTCAAGAAAAAGTAAATAACTAAATATAGCAGAGTTTTCTACTAGTGTCTGAATTTCTAATTCAGCTAGTGCTTAGTTATACTTCTAAATTGTTGTTTGCTATTCTCAACTCAATGCTATACAAAGTACAAAGTAAAACAAAAACTGTTGTAAATAAAGGAGTAGTCTAGTGCAAATAGTATAGAAATTTTAAGCAAGAACGAAAAGATGATCTTACAAACAAGGAACAATATCAGCGTGTATGTCGTGATGCAAATCACTGACTTGAAAACGAAATTCCGGCGCAACCATGGTGCTCAATTGTATTTGCCGGTACGTTCCCTAAGGTTAACACACCACTTCCACACGAAGACACTTTTTGGTGAAGCTTGGAGTCAAGTAACTTATGCCCAATAGAGATTGTGTTTAGCTATTGTGTTTGATGTATTTTTCAAGTATATAAAATCAAAAAATGAATATTCCATTTATAGAAAAGGATGGAAGAACATGAAAGATCATAGAAGAATCTCAAAAATCAACGAGGGGTGAATAAATCAAAATAAAGATGAAGAATTAATCACCTTAACCATCTTCTTAAATGTGGGGGTTACAAGGAATCTAAAGAGAACAAGAAAGGAATTCAAGAAGGCAAAGAGACGTTCAAAAACCAAGAAATCCCACGTGCCCTATCGGGCATAGCCACACCCGGCCGGGCGAGCAAGCTCAACCAGACACTGTTGCTCACGCCCGACCGGGCGAGCTTGCCCGGTCCACCCGGGCACTTGGGATTTCCCCAATTTCTTAAAAATGTATTTTTTTTCCCTCTTCCGCCCTAAAGGGCGGGCTCGCCCTGGCAGCCAGGGCAAGTGGGATATTCACCAAAATACTCCTTCTTCTTGATGTTTAAGAATGTATTCTTTGTTTTCCTTCCTTTAACACAACAATCCCCCAGTAAAGGGAGGGAAAAAAGGCCAAAAAATAATTAAAAGCAACAAATTGGGCATAAGAGGAGATCAATATGTAGCACTTAGATATTGCATAAGTAATTTAAAATCTAGTGTTATAGGCGTCATTTGAAGCGCGTCTACGTAAGCATGCGTGAATATGCTTGGCAATCATAGGAAGTAGGAATTGACATTATACAATTAGAGACAAGGAAAGTAGGGCGCCGCCAACAAATTTTTAAGGAATTTATAAACTAGTAACGGATCATTAAAAGGGAACCACGAAAAGGGACAACGATAGGCAACAACGATTGACCCGTGAAGGTTACTCCCCATTCATAATCCATGAGATTACTAACTCCATATGGTTCGGAACCATGAAAGGAGGATCATGGATGATAGTACGAAGTGAGTCATGGAGTCACATTCGCCCATATTGGCTTCTACTCGATTCTTATTGTGAAAAGTATTTCTGCGATCTCAAAGGCACACAAACAAAGATTCAATTTGCTCCAAACTAATATTAAGCTAAATTGGTTGAATGTTAGTGTAACATATAATTCTAATTATCGTATTCACTTTGATTAACAACAAGATTAAAAAGGATCCTGAACCCCAAATTATCTTATTAGGCGTTATATTCAATTACATATTCCCTTTAAACATGCAATATGATGACAATATAATAGAATAAACATCAACATTGGAAGCAATTTAACCATAATAACAACGATTAATATATGACAAACATAACGAAAATCGTTAGAAATATAACAGGAACAAAAGGAACATGATTCCTTACTTTGATTGCTTTTGCTTGCAACTATAAAACAATAAACACGTTAGTAACTTCAAGGAAATTCAATAATAAAATGGAAATTAAATCAAATGAAAGTAAAGTTGATTTGGGGTCAAACCCTCAAACAGTTCTACCTTTCACGCCTTGGTTTAAGAAATAAAGAGAGAGTTATTTTATGCCCCAAAACTGTGAAATCAGCCATGTATTTATAGAGGAAATGTGAGGGGTGAGGTCCGGAACCCTGAAAATGAGGCACCGCAGAGGAATAATTGTCGTATTACGACAAAATTGTTGTGACACGGTAGAAATTGCTGTGGCACTGTACGAAATTCTATTTGTTTCAAAGTCAAAACCGCGTAAAAAGATAAAATCGGGTCAAAGAAATTGATCGTGGCACGGCAGAGATTGCCATGGCGCGGCAGAGATTGTCGTGGCGTGGCAGAAATTGTCGTGGTGTGGCAGAGATTGTCGTGGCATGGCAGAAATTGCCGTGGTGCGACAATTTGTTTCTGGAATTCCGTTTAAATTCATTTCTTTCTTTTATTTTACATTAAGTACGGATAATTAGGCGTCGTTTCAGCTATTCCAGACTCGTTTTAGGTTTTAGGTTTTAATATTTATTAATCAAGCTTAATTAATAAATAAAATGAAATGGATTAAAAAATAATTTCGGTTGAAATGAGGGTTGAACTATGCTTTGACTAAATACTTGGATTGAAATATGGATTGATTTGTAAACCGTGTTGGATTTATTATGGATTTTAAGCACTCCCGAGATTAAATACTCGACTCGGCCAATAATAGCGGTGAAAGGTTGTTCATCATTGAGTTTGGTTTTGGGGAGATATTTTTAAATGTCTACAATTGCTTAGTGAGATGAGGTATTAAAATAATGTATTCTCATGAGCGTCATTTGAATATTATACTACATATATTTTAACTCTAACATTGATAGATGTTTATTTGAATATTGATACATAGATGTTCATCTGGATATATGTATACACACATATATTAATGTATGTTCATTCACATATTAGAAAATGTTCAAAAATAAATCACATATCATTCATTTATCGTAGACCTTTGATGATTCTATTTTAAAATATAATATAATCTTGTGGTTTTTCATTCACATAATATCAATATATATTAAGTTGTATTTTGGCATATTGGATTATTAATTAATGGTCATTTACACATTAATAAATATTAATTTGGATTTTGATATATGTTCTTTTTCATATTATTAAATGTTCATTTAGAATTTAATACATGGTCAATTAGATTTTATACTTTTTCATTCTCGTATTGAAAATTTTTTATTGCTTTATAGTGTGTTCATTTTTGAATTCGTAATTGTTATTCATAATTAAATGTTTAATTTTGAATCCTTACATTTCACGTACTTTTGTTTAGGAACGTGTTCATCGTATTAATATTTATATAAAAAAAAACTTGATCTCTTATTGTACAAGATACTCAAGTAAGGAAGTTAAAGGCGACATATATATTGTGGTCAAATTATATTTTTCATGGAAAAAATACACAAATATCAGATGATTAGAAGTGGAACAAGGAGGATATATCTATAGACACTTTATTATATATACCAAATGTAACAAAGAATGTTCATTTTACAAGACACATATGTATATTTAAGATTTAATGGTTCACTTTCATGTTTATGAAATGGTTACATGTAATAGTATATAAATGTATTATTAGTGTAATTAAATTAAATTTATTTTATGTTAGAAATTACTTTTTAACATCGTTTTATTTATTTAAAATAGAATTCTAAGACATACGTATTTGCATACATCTTACTATATTACTTACACATAGCTCTTGAAATGAACATCTATTGAAACATGAATAAACAAAAATGAATGTTTGATGATGCAATACTTCCTATAATTAAAATGATTAGAATGCAGTTATCCTTATAAATAAATTTGCTCTAATTTTTATTTATAGAAAATTCTACAAATACAATAATTCAGAAAATATATTAATTTTAACAAAAAAACTCATTGTTAAAAAAATGAACATCTAATTAATGATACAAAAATGAATATGTACCAATACAAAAATGAACATGTAATAAAAATTTACAGGAAATTCATAAATGAAAAGGAGAGTGGGCACGGCACGCACGGAGGGCAGGGGTGGGGGTGCAGGCAGTGTTCTCTGCCCTAGGGTGTAGGTAAAAATTTGTATAATTATATTAATGGAAAAATTGAAATTAATAATCCCACCTTTGGCGCATCTGCTCAAAACAATATCACCTTTGCGTATTATGGAAATAATCCTACCTTTATACCCCATATTCTCAAAATGAGCCTTTTTACTTATAACCGGTTTAACAGGTTAATTTTTTTTTTTTTTAATCTCTCTCCTCCTTCCTCACCACTCTCGCCTAGCAATCACCTCCATAACCACCACCTAACCACCACCCCCATTAAATAACCAAACTTCTCTCACGCTTACCCCCACCCCCACCATCAACTTAATCGATTTCCTCAACTGCAGAATTATTGGGATGCTTGAATCGCATTCTTGTGTTGGTGAAAAAATAGGGTTTTGATTAAAGGAAATTGGGGTTTCTTTTTGTTGAAATTGATATTCATGAAGAGCTTTCTCGTCCTCATCATCATCACAAGCTTGTTGGAAGGAAATTTGTATTTCTCGAGATTTTTTTTTTTGTTAAATTAGCAACAATTTTGAACATATATATAAACTAGATGGAAGCCCGTGCGATACATGGTTTTTTCATCGAAGATTTTTAATTATTTGATTTATTGTATTTAATAATTTCAGAAAAAATTACAAAAGTTTAATAATTTTTTTTTACTATAATTTATAATGAATTTATTAAATATAAATAAATTGTAAATATGATATTTTTTCCGTTATATAAAATCTTTAACGTGAAATGATAAATTTTTAATAATTTAAATCATAAATCATTATTCATTGTTTTACCATATCTTTTATTTCGATAGAATCACCAACCTTGTCCACGACCAACCTACTACATCAATGGATAAAAATGTTAGCCAAACTGAAATTGATATAAATTAAATCTTTACATTTAGATAAAATAAATCAATATATTTACCAATAAATGTAAAATTGTTGCGATATAAAATCAAATCTGTGCATTGGAATTTTTTCATCATCTCCAAAAATAACCAAAGCCATCCATATATTAAGTATACAACATCTAATCGTATGCCATTACATAAACCATATAATCGTTAAGTATCTTAAATAAATACAACGTAACTAATAATTACATATATAAATTTAAACATAAGATTTTAAAAATTACCCGAACATTGATGACCTAAAACTAACACAAAATTCGCTTGATGGGGTTTTGTATTGATAGAAAATTTCATTTGTGTCGTATGATGTGTTAGATCTGCATGTAAAAAAACAATTAGTAAATAAAACATAAACATATAATCGTTGAGTATCCCAAATTAATACAATGTAAGTAATAATTAGAAATACTAATTTAAACATAGGAATTTAAAAATTAAGCTAAAAATTACCCGGCCATTGATGACAAAAAACTAGCACAAAATTACTAACACAAAATTCGCTTGATGGGGTTTTTTATTGATACAAAATTTTGTTTGCGTCGTATGATGTGTCAATTTATAATGGTAGGTATCACAAATTTTAATTTAATTATAATTAACGAACAATTTGTATTTCTTATCATAAATACTATCAAAATTTATCTTATAATGATAGATATCAAACTTTATTATAAGCGTTTATCATTTAAATATTTCTTAGTATATGTTTTTTGGATTTCTTGTACTCGTATTGAATTAATAAAATTTATGTTTTCCTATATTTCTACTTTATATTTTTCATTAAAATAATTTAATTCGTGGATTATAATCTACGTGGCATTAAAATTTTCGATATATCAAATCTAATTCGTTACTTTTATCTAGGTGGCGATATAATTTTTTAATTCAAAAATAAAATATAAATCTTTCTTCTTATTGGTCGAAATAAGTATATTTCTTACGTGGCACTCCGAATGCTCTCCAAAAATGTCTACTTTATTTATATATACTAGATGGAAGCCTGTGTGATGCACGGTTTTTTATACATAAATTTCATGAAAAGATTATTATTTTCTTAATTTAACCCTATAATTTTTTTATTATTTTGCTTGTTAGAAAACGGATAATTTATTTTATTTTTATGCAACTTATTAGTTATATGAAAATTATAAGTATGATAGACACTAGAATAAAATAATAATTTAAATGCACGGTTTTTTCATCTATTTTTAATTATTTGATTAATTGTATTTAATAATTTCAGACAACAAAAGTTTAATATGTTTTTTTACTATAATTTATAATGAATTTATTAAATATAAATAAATTGTAAATATGATATTTTTTCCGTTATATAAAATATTTAATGTGATGATAAATTTTTAATAATGTAAATCCTAAATCATTATTCATTGTTTTACCATATCTTTTATTTCGATAGAATTACCAACCTCGTCCACAACCAACCTACTACATCAATGGATAAAAATGTTAGCCAAACTGAAATTGATATAAATTAAATCTTTACATTATATAAAATAAATAAATATATCTACCAATAAATGAAAATTGTTGCTATATTAAATCAAATCTATGCATTGGAGGTTTTTCATCATCTTTAAAAGTAACCAAAGCCATCCATATATTAAGTATACAACATCTAATCGTATTCCATTACATAAAAAAAATAGTTGTTAAGTATCCTAAATAAATACAATATAATTAATAATAACAAATATAAATTGAAACATAAGATTTTAAAAATTACCCGGACATTGATGACCTAAAACTAACACAAAATTACTAACACAAAATTTGCTTGATGGGGTATTGTATTGGTACGAAATTTGATCTGCATGTAAAAACACATTTAGTAAATAAAACATAAACATAAACATATAATCGTTGAGTATCCCAAACTAATACAATGTAAGTAATAATTAGAAATACTAATTTAAACATAGGATTTTAAAAATTAAGCAAAATTACCCGACCATTGATGACAAAAAATTACACAAAATTACTAACACAAAATTCACTTGATGGAGTTTTTTTATTGATACAAAATTTTGTTTGTATCGTATGATGTGTCAATTTGTAATGGTAGGTATCACAAATTTTAATTTAATTAGAATTAACGAAAAATTTGTATTTCTTATCATAAATACTATCAAAATTTATCTTATATGATAGGTTTCAAACTTTATTATAAGTGTTTATCATTTAAATATTTTTTAGTATATTTTTTTTTGGATTTCTTATACTCGTAGTATTGAATTAATAAATTTATCTTTTCCTATATTTTTACTTTATTTTTTTTCATTAAATTAATTTAATTCTTGGATTATAATCTACGTGGCATTAAAATTTTAGATGTATCAAATCTAATTCGTTACTTTTATCTAGGTGGCGATGCACATTTTTTTTTCATACATAAATCTCAAGAAAAGATATTTTCCAATAGACTCTAAGTTTATATATATATAATTATTTGATTTATTTTACTATTTAATAATTTTAGACGAAAAAAACACATAATAATTTAATTAAAGTGCTATTTCCTATTACAAAAGTATATTTTTTTAATGTAATTTATTATGCGACTTTATTTATTGTTGTTTTGTATTTTATTCGTTGTTGTTAGTTATATGACAACTGAATTCAATAATATGAATAAATTGTAAATACGATATCTAAAAAAAAAAAATTGTAAATATGATATTTTATCGATTACATATCAGGTTAAAATCTCTAATGTGAAAAGATAATTTTTTTTTCATTTTTTGAGTGATTTAAATCCTAAATCATTATTAGTTGTTTTTAAAAAAATAGAAATAATAAAACATGTATACTATTTATCTTATTTTAATAGAATCACCTACTTCGTTCACACCCATATATCTTCCATCTAATGAAAGTGGATAAATAAAACATATTGATAAAAAAAAAAGTATACAAAATTAATTGTTATAGTCTTATAAAATAACTCAATATATTTACCAGGAAGAGAAAAATTGTTGTGAAATTGATCTAAAAATTGTACTTGTACAAAATCAAATCTATGCATTGGAATTTTTTCATCGTCCCTTATCGCCCGAACAATAGTATTTTGAAAATTGAATCATTATTTTGTTGTCACTGACAATGCGTGCAATATTGCTTCTTATTTGTAACGAATGAAAAGTATTTAATTGAGTAAACTTTTCTTTCAATTAATTTTGAACGAATTGTACAAAGTTGGCTTTAATTGAGGTATGAACGTAAACAAAATTAAGTTAATTTTATGACTTGATTAAGCTACCTAAATCACAAAAAAAAATTTCTAATCATAAAATTAATTAGTATAAACTACAAATGTTTATAAAAAAATTTAATAAATGTAAACAATTTATAAAGATATAATACCTTCTCATCCAATCGGACCATCAGGCGAAAAAACTCGTACTTTGATTTTCCAATCATTTTTGCTCGAATCTAATTATCTGATTAAATCAGATCTGTGTGTAAAAACAAAATTTAGTAAACAAAACATCAACATATAATCGTTAAGTATTCCAATTAAACACAATGTAAGCAATAATCACAAATATACATTTAAACATGGATTTTAAAAATTAAGCTAAGAATTACTCAGTCATTGATGACTAAAACTGACACAAAATTTGCTTGATTTGGTTTTGTATTGATACGAAATTTTGTTGGTGTTGTAGGATGCGTCAATTTATAATGGTAAGCATCGCAAATTTTAATTTATTTATTATTAAGGAATAATTTTTATTTCTTATCATAAACACTATCAAGATTTATCTTAGATATATAAATCCTATATCTAAAGATGATTTTTTAAAAATAATTTTTAGTTTTTTAAATAAATTAAATCCTAATAAATCACTATTTGTTGTTATAACTACGTGGCAAAATTCTTAAATCTGATTTTTTAAAAAAATTATATATATTAGATTAGATTAGATTGATATATATAATCTGGTTTATTTATTGCCTTGCCGGAGTTATTTTTGTTGTCCTCATTTTGATTGATTTCTTTAGTGTATTTGCTGTTAGATTGTAATAATGGTGTGCATCGTGCTCTAAAGTTTTTTGAGAATTATTGTAATATGAACATCACCTGGTTTTAATGGGATTGATAATTTGGGGGAGGGGCGGGGTTTTCAGTTCGGCGAGGAAGGGGGTGGGGGTTGCTGTTCAGTAGGGAAGGGGGAAGGTGGGTAGGAAGAGGGAAGGGGGAAGGATAAGGAGTCGGGGAAGGAGGGAGGTGGCTTCCATGTCCGGCAGGGGAGAGAATCGAGGAAGAGGTGGGTTCGGCAGAGGAGGGCGGCTGATTCCGGTGTGCAGCTAGTCCGGCAAGGGGAGGGGAGCTTTTTTTTTTTTTTTTTTGACAATAGCAGGGAGGGGAGCTTTGGCAGTGGAAGGAAGGGGAATTTTTGTTTTTGTTTTTTTTTATTTCTTTATTTTTAAAAAATATTATTTTTTTAAAAAACCAATTAGTAAGTGACATAGCAGTCACCTTCTAAAACTGGTTGCTAATTCCTCAAACCAGTAAAAGGGTCATTTTGAAAATATGGGGTATAAATGTGGGACTGTTTCTAAAATGGGGATTATTTTGGAAAGATGAGCCAAAAGTGGAATTATTAGTTTCAATTTTTCCTATATTAATTCAAGTTCAAGTAAGTTATATACAAAGGTGTGGCCCAAACTATATAGGCCCATTGTTTGGTGGAATATTAGTACGTATTCTAGAATCTTTCAAAATATCAAGCAATGTGATACTTGTTCATGATTTCTCTAGAACTACTTGAACATTATAGTTGATTGTTGACATTAAAAGCAACTAAAATATATGTTTCATAAAAATTTCATACCATTATGGCTACAAGAATGATTAAGG
Organism: Chenopodium quinoa; assembly: GCF_001683475.1. Lineage (NCBI taxonomy): Eukaryota > Viridiplantae > Streptophyta > Magnoliopsida > Caryophyllales > Amaranthaceae > Chenopodium > Chenopodium quinoa. Next base: position 893,634 of record NW_018743514.1, on the reverse strand, counting down.
GAGTTTTGGAATATTCTAGACATTTCTTTCAACCTCCATATTCAACTACATATATGAATGATGGGCATTCAATCAACACATAGACACATAAGAAGTTATATGTATACACAAATCTTCCTACCATGTTTCCCTCCTTATAAAACTACTTAGCATTGTATCTCTTATTTTTTATATATTAGTTATTTTTAGGTGCTCAACGTCATGATTTTTTTGCCTCTCTTATTTTTCATGTTAAATATTTGTGTCATTTTATTGTTTGTCTTGGCTTAGTAATACTTTTCCATGTTAAATGTTGTATAATTTTACTATTTGTCGTGGGTGCTTATGGTTTAAAAATGCATTATTTAGAATTCCTAACATATTAATGAAGTTCAAATCAATCTTTAATCTGTCACGAATTTTAAATAAATATCCAATTTATACTAAGGAGTCTAAACAAAGATACATTCAAAGTTTGTTTAAAATATAACTCATTTAACAATATCATATTATATTAAAAATTTTAAACTCAAAACTTAACCAAAAAAAATTGTAAATAAAAACTTGACTGAGAGATATGATAGTAGCAGCTAAGGGATTAACCTTCGGTGACTAGATAAACATTTTTACAACACACCTAATCAAATAATCGCTGCGGGACAATAACCTGCCTCTCAACTTTAATTTTCTCCCACCCGAATCAAATAATAGTTGCGGGACTATAAGCTACCTCTTAAGTTTTTCCCCAAACGCATATTACCCCAAATTGTGATAATGATCAAATCTCTTTTCGTGCACAACCTCACGCATTTCAATGCGGAGTGTTAGCCTAGGGCCCACGTAAGAAAGGGCCCAAAATTATATATATACATATATGTGTGTATATATATACATATTATATATGTATATACATATTATATATATATATAGAAATGGGATCATATAAGAACACATCCCTTATGTGAGAATACTAACTTATGTGAGAACAAATTTAGACCCTTGAATTAGATTCATCTGACGGCTCTTATTCAACCCACCTAATTAAGGGTAACCGGGTAATTTCACAGCTTGAATGACTATCCTCAATCTTCTCATTTTTCATTTTCACTTTCTCTCTCTTCATTACATTTTCTCTCTCCTCCTTCATATTCTCTCTCTGCGAAATCGTTTTTGAGCAATCTTCTTCGCATTGTTGCATCGATCTTGCTTCAATCTTCTTCAATTCACTCTTCATATACCTTGATTGTGGATAATTAAGGTATTTGAGTTTTCTTTGTTTGTTGTTATTTATTCAATTTTTTTTCAAGTTTATGAATTTGCTTATGATTTCGATTATTATTGTTGAGATGTTTTTGCCGATTTTTGTTGAAATTTCTTACGATTAGGTGTCTAATTTGTAGAATTTAATTATTGATTTTTTTTTATTTTGTTCTATTTTATTTAATTAGGGTTTTATTCTATTTTCTTTTATTTCATATCGTTTCGTTTCATTATTGAAGACATTGATAGATCTAGTTTGATTGTGAATTGGAATGGTTTTGTCGATTTTCTTCTTGTAGTATCGTATGGATGGTTTGTTGATTGTGATTTGATGTTTGTTTCGTGGTGTATTTATTTTTTTCGATTGGTTTCGATTGTGGTAGTTGATTAGGTTTTCTTGTTCTTATTTTTGAGTCATTAAGTAATAGTTGATGTCTGGTTGCTCTTATTGACTGAGTAGCAACAGATTGGCTTGATTTATTTGAATCTAGTCACATACCATTCGTGATCAAGCATTTGTGTGAGAGAGTAAGATCCCTTTGATTAAATTTCGTTGTTCCTCGTGTCTTTGGTAAAATGTGAGGCGACTATGTCGTGGCTATGATGTGTGCAACAATGTTTGAAGGGTGGGTTGGATTTAGCATTCCAGAAGAACCTTCTTCAAGACAACTTTGCTCTAAGAAGGAAATCAGTGTCTATTGTCAAAGTACGTACTTAAAGAATCCCTGGGAAGATTGGGGCAGAAAAAGAAAGGCAGAAGCTCACAGAGGGGTTAGCACCTAACAGTAAGGAGCTGAAAAGATCACTAATTTTATCGCTTCCATCAGATAGACATAAAGTAGCCACTGATTCCCAAATAAGAATCTGCCCATACATGATAAATCAGAAAGTTATACATGAATCAAGAAAGGTGAAAAAAAGGAAAATCTTTTTTCGTTGTTGGGAGGGGGTATTTTTCTAACCATGGTGACTCCAAAAAGCACACTTAAACTGAAACCAACTCCCACAGAAAACCAAACTCTCAAATATCTGTAGAAGCAATCACCATATACGTAAGCAATAACAGATAGAGGATCTAGGTCCATTATGCTATTTCTCTATCTTGAGACTGTTGACTTCCTTCTACGGTTCTACCCAACTGTTGTGCATGTGTGTTGGTGTGGGGTTAGCGACTTAATCTCTTTCATTTCCCATGATGCTTGGTTCATGCATGCTCAGGAATATGATATTATTGTCTCTCTTGTAGTTATGAATAGCACCACTCACAGTGTACTGACTATTACTAGATATTTGGAGTGGATGTTTTAAGTTATCCACCCATTCTTTCTTACAATTTTTAGTATGAGACCGGGGTGATTTAAAGGGAGAAGAGTATTGAAGTATAACTGGTATCAACCCTCTATCCTGTCATTTAGCAGGTTTGATTGGGCAGGAATGATAGAAATTGTAAACTGTAAGTTCTTTTATGTGCAAGTGTATAAGCCAAAACATAATACGGATTTATAGGGCTCAGCCTGAATCACTTTTGCTAATTTATAGGCATAGGTGGGTTTGAGTTTGTGAGGGGGTGAAATAGAAAAATATCATACTTTGTTCACCTTGTAATTTACTGATTTCACTGGTCACTGGCATTGCATTGGCTACTCTATTATTAGCAGTTGCTACAACAATTGTCATCCCATTATCTACTGATTTTAATTTACCTTATAATCTTATATGCTCTTTCATAGCCTTGGTTTACTTTTTGTATACAAAATAAATGAAACAATGTTAGATTTGCTTTTAACATTCCTTTAGGTAGTAAAATATCCTTACAAGCTTTCAAAATATTGTCTCCGTAAAAAAAAAAAAAAATACAGATACAAAAACAATGATGGTGGTTGTTATTGTACATTTGTTTTTGTTTTTGTTTGAGTTTGTGGTTTATTTTTAAGTTATTGTGACAGTGGACAGTGGACATGCTTTTGTTCTTGTTAAATGAAGGAAAATAACTTAATTTAATTTACAAGATTAGTCAACGTGATGAACATGACATTTAGCTAATTAGATTGAAAATATCAACAAAAATTAGAACTTTTAAACATGTAAGAAGTAGTTAAGATAATATAAGCCTCTGTTTAGATTGATGCAAATATTCAGGTTAAAAATGTAGTACTTGTATTTTGATTAAACTCAATTATGAAAGCATAGGTTCACTAATTGAATGCATTAAAGATGCCTCTTAATATCTCACTTAGTTTTTTTTAGGGAGGTGGAGAAGATTACCACATTTCACTTAGTTTATTCCAATTTTTTATGGTAGAGTACCAGACCTCTATCTTGTATGCCTGCACTTGATTGTTATCTATTATGGTAGAGTACCAGACCTCTATCTTTGTAATGTCTAAGTGGTAAACATTTTCTTATTCTGGAAAAAAAAAATATATTGGAAGAGTTGCTTGTATCTTGAGCACTGTATCACAATAAGTTACATAAGATTTCTAACTTAGATTTTTCCCTACTTTGTTGTAGTAATGAAGCTTGCTAGGTCTAACAAAAACTGACTTCTGATCTGACAATAGCGCTGGGGCTCAATGTTTTTGTTTTTGGCTGTAAAATAGACATTGTTTGTTGGACTATTTATGTAAGCATTGTGCATTGATTTAATAGTATGAGCACTATATTTAATGTTTCCTCATACGCTCCTTTGTATGGTTTTCACCTCATCTTTACCTTAATGGTCTGATTGTGAGTATCTGACACTCTTTTCTTATAACAGCATTACACAGGAGATTTCCTTAATTTTGGTTTGGCAGCTGAACAAGCAAAATCTGAAGGTTACAAAGTTGAGGTATAGGTATACCATGGATGGACCACAATATACTATATAGTGATCATCTTGACGCAATCAAGTTCATCTCTAAATATTTCTCGTCTGAAATCTTCAAGAAATAGATAGAACATGTTTATTGTTATGGGTTTTGCTAATAAACAGATCAGTATCCTATATTTTGAGTCATTAAGTAATAGTTGATGTTTGGTTGCTCTTATTGACTGAGTAGCAAGAGATTTGCTTGATGTATTTGAATCTAGTCACATATCATTCGCCGAGGCTATTACAATGGATTCACACCATGAATGGGGGATGTTATAATCTGCTATTTAGTTAGCTTACATTTTTTTTGGTTTTTTTTTTGTAACAGTGCTATGGATTCTTCGGTTGCTACTAATCTTAACAATGCTAAAGATTATACTGATGTACATTTGGAAAGGATAATGTACGTGTTTTCTTATTTCCTTATTTTATGTTTTCTTATTAAATGCTTGTTGATTTAATGAATTATTAAAGAAATGCTTGCTCATTTGACATATGAGGAAATAACTATTTGCTCATTTCACAAATGAACATCTATGTTTTTGCTCATTTCACAAATGAACATCTATGTTTTTGCTCATTTGTGTAAAATTAGCAACTAAATATTTGCTCATTTGACAGATGAGCAACTAACTATTTGCTCATTTGATAAATGAGCATCTAAGTTTTGGCTCATTTGTTAAATTAGCAACTAAGTATTTGCTCATTTGATAAATGAGCAACTATCTATTTTGCTATTTTACAAATAAGTAACAAATTATTTGCTCATTTGACAAAGGAGCAAACCAATGTTTGCTCATTTCACAAATGAGCAACTAACTATTTGTTCATTTGACAAATGAGCATCTATGTTTTTCTTTATTCGTTAAATCTATGTGATATTTGACTTTTTTTTTTAATGATTTTGTATCAGCAGGAACTCTATTGAAAAGGAGTCTGCTGCCAATGCTGGTTCATTAGGGGCGGCTATTGTTGATGTTGGTTCATCAGGGGCGGCTGCTGTCGGTGCTGGTTCATCAAGGGCGGCTGCTGTCGATGCTGGTTCATCAGGGGCTGCAGGCGAGGCTGGTTCATCAGGGGCTGCTGCCGAGGTTGGTTCATCAGGGTCTCTAGTGGCAGAAGAGAAGATCAGTGAAAAGAAGAAAAAGAAAATCAAAGTAGTTGCTACAAAGGGTAAAGGAAAAAAGGTTGAAAAAAGAGTGAAAGAAAAGAATAATGTGAAGTTTGAGGATCCAGACGGTGAAGATGCTGTTGATGAAGTGCAGAAATCAAAATGTGTTGTTTATGGGACGTTGCGTAATAGGATGTCACCTTCATCTGTCGTTAATGTTTTTAAGGAGTTTTCTAAGGAGTTTTCTGAAGATCAGTTGATTGCAATTAGAGCTATAGGATTTGGGTCCTTGGAGTTTTTGAAAGTGTCCCAACTGCCTTTGCAATTGGGTTTTTGGTTAGTCAAGCACTTTGATGCTCATAGTTGTACGTTGAATATTCCTGATTTCGATCCTTTCAAAATTACGGAACACCATGTACATGAGGTCCTAGGGCTGCCAGCTGGAGGCATAGAGATGGATGCTAATGTTTTTTCAAAGGATGATAAAGTTATTGACCAATGGAAAAAAACAATTCCCAAAGAATTCGTTATCTGTGAACAATGGGGAACTTTCAATGTACTTGAAGGACCATAAATCAGCTGGGCCAATGTTCAAACGCAATTTCGTAGTTCTTTGTGTTTCCACTTTAATGTCAGGTAGTTTTTTCATTTTCATATTTTGTATTTTACTTTCATTTTGATCATTTTAATTTTGTTTTGTTCATTTTACTTTCATTTTGCTCATTTTAGTTTTTGTTTGATCATTTTAATTTAATTTTGTTATTTTATGTTAGGAGGACAAAACAAGAATGTTAATCATGATGTTCTCAGATATTTGACTAATGTTGCTAAAATCAAGGATTTAAATTGGTCGAAGTTTATCCTTGATTCTCTTGTGAAGGCGAAGATCAAATGGGATGAGCTTCCTACTCGCTGCTTTCCAGGATCTTTATTATTTCTTATGGTATGTTTTTATGTGTTGCATTTTATTGTTTGAAAAGTAGCAGGATCACCTGCAACCCCCTTCCTCCCTTAAACAAGAACACACACACACACTTACACACTTACACAGACACACATATATGGATACACACACAGTGACACACACACACACACACACACACACACACAGATGCACATACATACACGCACTCACAACTTGTAATAGAATCTGAAATCAGATTTTGTAATTAGATTCAGAATTAGATTTTGAAAATAGTTTCTGAAATCAGAATTATGATCAGCTACTGAATTGAAATGTGTGGGTAGGTTTGTGTGGGTATGTGGCAGTAGGGGCTAGTATTTTCTAAGTTTTATTTTTTATTTTTTATGCATTAACTGTTATTTATTTGTTTAATTTTAATGTACTAATCTTTTCTATCTTACTTGTTTATAGCTTTTATATGTTGATCAATTTGTCATTGAGGAAGTTAGAGCCAAACGAGAAACTCCTGTTCTCAAAGGTTGGATAACCAATATGTTGTCTAGCCGTGAGAAATTGAAAATTTTTAAGGGGAGGCTTGGAATTTTCGATAAAAATCTGAAGGTTGTTGGTCCTTCTGGCAACAAACAACCAAAAATGGTATTTCACTTTCAATCAATACTTAGCTTTTCTGCCTTTTAGAATTAAATTGAATTGGACCAAATCTTGTTAGATTTCATTGCAAACGGTCCCAACTTATTCTGACTTTTTTATTTTTTATTTTTTTTTTGTTTTGCATTCAGGAAACATCTGTTCCAACTGTTCCACAAACTAACGAAGATGTTGAAGTAGATCCAAAGAAGGTATTTATATGATTTTTAATTTTTTAATGTAGATCTAATATTAATTTTTTTTTAATGACATCCGTTCTAACTCAATGTTTTGAATTCTATTCTATGAAGTTTGGTTGGCAAAATTGGGTTTGTGGAGTATCAGCAACATTTGAATAATAATGCAATGTGGCACTCTATTATGGCGCATCAATGGAGTTTCTAAATCAGCAAAAAAATATTTGCTCATTTGTCAAATGAGCATTTAATTTTTTGCTCATTTCTCAAATGAGCAAAAACTTTAGTGCTCATTTGACAAATGAGCAAAAAATTAATTGCTCATTTGACAAATGAGCAAATATTTTACTATTAATTTGTTATTTATGTTTTTTTCATTTAGTCTTTTGTTTTATATTTATGTTATTTGTGTTTTTTTCCTAGAAATGCCTAATGGATCTTGCAGAAGCTTCGACTAAGCTGGTGTTGGCATACATGGACTTTCATGAAAAACATGAACTAGCTGTCAACCATTTTCCTCACAATGAGAAAATACGGAAGCTGAAGGAAGATGCAATGGGTATTTGTGACGAGCAAAGATTGAGTTCTCTAGCTATGCCAGAAAATCATAGCTTTTCTTTTAGCCAAGACGATGAGTATTGGCAAGATTCAGCTGTCATCGAAGCTTGGGATAGATTTTTCATGATTTCAGCTAATGAGAAGAATGTTGAATCCTCTTTCTTTGCTAGGGCTGATTGTCTAACCGTAACAGGAGCCATTGATGTTACAAAGATTGCTGTTGAAAGTGTTCAGATAGCAAATAGTCTTTCGGAAAATGAAGGTCCCGCTATTGTTGTTGAAACTGAAAAAGTTGAAGGAGGTTCAAGTATTCGATCTGGTTTGAGATCTTCAGTTAAAAAAGGATTTGGAACTCTACTTTCAGTTTAGGATTTGATTCTCAAAATATTGATGATCTGGAGAACTCCCCAACTATTGTACAACCTTTAGTAGCTGCTGATGCTGATGTTCCTGTACGACCTTCAGTTGCTGCTGATGCTGATGTTCCTGTACGACCTTCAGTTGCTGCTGATGCTGATGTTCCTTGTGCTGTAGGTGCTGCTGATGTTCTTGTTTTAAAGAAGCGTAAAGTTCAACCATCAATGCTTCTTAGATCACCTTTTAAGACACGAATTATCAACATTTACTCTACATTATCTGAAGTTTAGAAAAGTGTCTTGGAAGCTCTGTTTGATGATGATAAAAATCGTTTGTAAGTATTTTTATTATTATAGAATTTGCTATCTTGTACACTAATTCACATTTGCTTTAGTGATATTAACTTTCTTAATTCCTTTATGCAGTGATCTAGTATTTTTATCCAAAGTTAATGGAGAGGATGATGTTGAAATCATGAGATTTCAACTTGATAAGCTTTATACTCACCTTAAAATTGATTCAGAAATCATTAATGCTTGGTGTAGTATTTTGAATTATAATGAGCAATTTAGAGACTCAAGTTCTCCTGCTTGTTTCTTTTTTAATCTTACTACTACTGTAAGTTCATATTCTTTATTTATTTTGTTTTATTGAAGTATTTTACAGTATTCCTGTTGTATTAATTTTTTATTTTATTTTTTTTAAACATGTAGGAGTGTCTTGTTCATTATGAGATTGATTTTGTTAGTCATCGGAATGCTATGTTTCGTGAGGTTGCTGAGAAGTTATACAGCCAAACTGTTGTCCCAAAGAAGGACATTCAACTTTTCTTCTTCCTAGTTTACGTAAGAGATCAATATTATTTGGTATGTTTCAACACTACCACAGAGCATGGTAATATTGAGATTATTGATTATAGTGAAGATTCCAGAGATCACACACAGCTTTTAAAACATTTGGTACGGTTTAAAAGTTAATTTCTATTAACATTGTGTTTGCTTATTTCAGTAAAATGATTAGATTTTACAAATATCTATTATCTTTTCTCATTTGACATGTTTATTTTCAGAGAAGTGCATTTTGCAATTTTATGCAATATGAAGGAAATGTACAGAGCTCTTTGTTGTCAAGCGATATCAAGCGCATGGAGCATGCTGCAATTGATTCTCCTTGGAAGTCTACAGATATTAATCATTTGCACTGTGGAATTGCAATGATGAGGATAATGGAAACATACATGGGTTTGTCAAAGTGGCCTTCAGATTTGAAGAAGAATAATGTAAGTCTTTCATCTTATATGGAATGTCCTTAGATACTTGTTTGCTGGACTTGATTAAATTTTGTGTGTGCCAAGCCTAAAAAAGGTTGGCTACAAGGCATACAATTTTTACTTGTTAATTTCTAGTACTCTCTCAGTTTATAGGAATATGGACATGTAAAGTGAAAATTTGAATGATAAAGAAAATTCATGATAATAAAAGGATATTAGTATGTTTATATGCACCGCCAAGTTATTTTATTCTTAAATAGAAGTTTAAATAAATATTGCTCATTTGTCAAATGAGCAGCCAATAATTTGCTCATTTGTCAAATGAGCAACCAATAATTTGCTCATTTTTCAAATGAGCAAGCAATTATTTGACTGAATTAATATGATTAGATATAAGGCTTAAACTGGCATCTCTGTGCTTGAACATATTTGCTCATAAAACGACACAATTGATAGAGTAGTTGGATAACAATCGCCATTAACCATTTTTTGCAAGTTCCTTATATTAGTGATTCCATGTGCTTGGACTTCTTGTGAATTCTGTTTATTGAATTCTGTTTATGGCCAATATAAGTAGTAGATGGTTCTGAGTGACCTTGCACACCAGTCATCCACCTTCCTTTTCCAACTCGGCTGAAACTTGGACTATAAACTGTAAAGCAATTAAGCCAAAGTTCAGTGAACCTAGTGAACCTTTAAATAGTCTTGGCTTACATATCAAGTATGCTGTATATCAAGTAATTGATTGCTCATTAGCAAGATTTCAAGCTACTTTTCTTTTAAAATAATTGTAAAGGAATCAGAATTTGGGTTTCTTATTACTTATTCTATTTTTCTACTTCGTGCTTCACCCTCCTTCATGCATTTATATTTTTAAAATTCTCTTGTTTTAATTTTTCTTTTGTATTTCTTACAGGTGATAATCATAGAAAAACTTCGTGTGAAGTACACCTTGGCAATAATTTCAAGTGAAATAAACACAATTCAATCTGTCAAAGAAATTCCTCAAAAGAAGAAAAGGCAGAAGAAAGTTTCTGTTAAGAGTGAAGAAGACAAAGTTGAAGAAGAAAAGGGTGAAGAAGAAAAAGCTTAAGAAGAAAAGGCTACTTGTTAGAGTAACCTCAATATTTTGCTTGGTGTAGTGTTGATTAATGTGTTGATATAGCTTTCTAAGTTTAGGGAATTAGAGAAACAATGATTTAATCAACTTGTAAATTGTTATTTTTTGAATGATATAAAAATGGTGACTTTTGATTATGGTGACTTTTGTGTTGGTTATATTTAAATTGGATATTTTGTGTTTACCTTAAATACTTTGTCATTTATACCTACCGTTTATTTGAACTATTTGTTGATTTACAAATGAGCAACGAACTATTTTCTTAATTGACAAATGAGTAAATAAATATTTGCTTATTTGAGCAAATAAACAAAGAACAATTATTTGCTCAAGGGTAGAGCAAATTATTCTTTGCTCATTTGACAAATGAGCAACGAACTATTTGCTCAATTGACAAATGAGTAAATAAATATTTGCTTATTTGAGCAAATAAATAAAGAACAATTATTTTCTCAAGGGTAGAGCAAATTATTCTTTGCTCATTTGACAAATGAGCAACTAACTATTTGCTCAATTGACAAATGAGCAACTAAGTTTTTGCTCATTTCAAAAATGAACAAAGAACAATTTGCTCATTTGATAAATGAGCAAAGAATAATTAACTCATTTGAAAAATAAACAAAGAACAAATTTCTCATTTGACAAATGCGCAAAGATTAATTTGCTCATTTGTCATATGAGCAAAGAAATGCTTGTTTATTTAATGAATGATTAAAAATAAATTTTGCTTATTTGACAAATGAGCAACTAACTATTTGCTCATTTGACAAATGAGCAACTAACTATTTGCTCAATTGATAAATGAGCAACCAAGTTTTTTCTCATTTATTAAATAAGCAACTAAGTATTTGCTCATTTGACAAATGAGCAAATAACTATTTGCTCATTTGCTAAATGAGCAAAAAATTGATTTTTCCAAATGAGTAAATAATTGATTCTGTTAAGAAATATAAAATCAACAAAATATTAACAAAATTTAAAACACAAATTTTATAAATGTTTAATAAATAATGAGGAGATGTGCCAAAAATATTAAATCTTATATTTATATAAAGTTATCATTACACTTTTTTTGGACAATTTCTAATATCATGGTGACTCAATTCACCACAACCTCTACATAATCTCTTCTTTTTCTGGTTTTGTTCTACAACCTTTTCTTTTTCTCCCTTCAGCCTTTTTGCACTTCTACCTCTTGTTTCAACATTTGGCACATCAATCTCAGCCCCTTTCTCTTTTGAAGTCTCTTCATTTGATACATGAACTCCAGTCCCTTTATTCTTTGAAATTTTTGGAGGTTTGACAATTATTTCAGTTGGCACACTAGCTCCAATCAATAGCTCAATGTCTTGTGCTTTGTTGTTTGTACTTTCTGTTGATTCATTATTTCTTGCAATCCTCTTAGCTTCCAAATCCTTTCTTATTCGTTGAAGATTTATCACAAGATCTTGAATATCTTCATCATTTCCTTCTGCCAATCTTACACAAGTGTGTATCTCTGACCATAAATCATTTAACAATTTTTTCTTGTCAATTAAATTAGCACATTGCTCCAACAGGTTTCCACCCAAGTCAAAAATTGGTTTTTTTAGTGTCATAGTAGTCCATCTGTGTAGCATATATTGCTCAGGTATGGTTTCAAACCTTTTTGCTTTCCAAACCCAAATCATATGTCTACATGGAATACCTTGTCTATAAAATAGCTTGCAAGAACATGTGGTGTCATAGTTAGTTGGATTAAACACAACATCAAATGTTCTAATTGATTTCCTTTACTTACTTTTGCAACTTCCAATCCATTTTCTTTCTTCAATTCATCAACACCACAAGAAAAACAAGAAATTTCAACCTCATATTGATATTCATAAAAGACAGAGTTAGTATATAAATGTGAGGCATGCTTTTCTATCCCTAGTGGTGTTTTGCACTCATGATATTTGTGCTTTGAATCATTATCATTCTGACCTTGAGTCTGTCTCTGGGTATCAATTGCAGCTTCATATCTCAAGTAAAACTCAACAAGTGACACATGAGGATTGATAAAGGAGTAGAAAAAGTTGTTTCCACTTTCAGATCTTGATGTTGTACGCATTATTCCTCCAAGGAACACATCACTGAAATATGCTGGAATCCACTTGTCCCTTATATTGTACATATAACCTAACCACTCATGATCTTCCAAGTGGTATTCAACCATCACCTTGTTCCACTTTTCTTCAAACTCAGCGCGTTCAATTTCAAGATGCCAAACGCAAGCACATATTTTTTTTAGGAAACCAGTTTCTTCTTGCATGATTGATTTCTCCACCTTATCTGGTAACTTTTTCATTATGTGCCACATACAGAACCGATGTTTAGTCTTCTTAAACACACTTTTAACAGCTATTTTCATTGTAGGATCCTGATTCGTGATCATACAATTAGGTTCATTCCCACCCATTGCCTTGAGAAATGATCTGAACAACCACTCAAATAACACAAAATCTTCCTTTGCTATGAAACCAGCAGCAAAAGTAATGCAACTCTTATGATGGTCAACCCCTGTAAATGGAGTAAACACCATGTTGTACCTGTTTATACATACAGATTAAATTTTAAATGAGTAAATAATTTAATGCTCATTTGTGAAATAAACAAACAATTCTTTGCTCTTTTGTCAAATGAGCAAATTATTGAATGCTCATTTGTCAAATGAGCAAATAATTGAATGCTCATTTGTGAAATGAGCAAATAACTCAATGCTCATTTGTGAAATGAGCAAATAACTAAATGCTTATTTGTGAAATAAACAAACAATTTTTTGCTCTTTTGTCAAATGAGCAAACAATTGAATGCTCACTTGTCAAATGAGCATATAACTCAATGCTCATTTGTGAAATAAGCAAACAATTCTTTGGTCATTTGTCAAATGACAAAATAATTCAATGCTCATTTGTCAAATGAACATGCAACTCAATGCCCATATACATACTCTTATTAAAGAAAATTAAACTTATGGGGATATTTACTTTTCACATTGAAATAAGCAAACAATTATGTTGAGTTCATTTAAAACAAAGTCATTTAGTTAAGCTATAGTTATAACATAGAAATGAATTGTGATTATATATTACCTATTGGTTTGGTATGTGGTATCAAAGGATACCATATCACCAAATAGAGCAGAACTCTTTTTACAAAGGGGGTCTGCCCACAGTGCTCTACAAAGGCAATAATCTTCATCCATCTCAAAATCAAAGAAAAAAGCATTCCACATTAGCTTTTTGTTGGTAAAATTATTCACGAACATCTGAGCATCGCTTCCTTGAATGTATGCTTTTAAATCTCTATGAAATTTTTTGAAATCTTGCTTAGATGCACCAATGTTATCATATCCTCCAACAATTTCCTTCATCATTCGAAAAGTTGTAACGGGACCAATATTCACCTATTTAAAGAACAAAACAGTTTGTCAAATGAGCAAACAATTTAATTCTCATTTTTCAAATGAACAAACAACTTTTATTAAAACATATAGAGAATTCATGAAACATAAGAGTGTCTATTTAGAACAAAAAAATTTATATAAATACAAAAGTTTTGAAAGTGTTACCTTAGAATTATTCACAATTATTTTTTTGTGCAAAATGTTCATTTTTCTCCCCTCTTTTTGAAATAGATTGCAGCTAGGTGTATAAAGTGGATGCGTATGTCCCTCATGGAATTGTGTCACCATGTATTTGTCATCATCACAATGCTTTAGTACCACATGTGCTTTGCATCCAACACGGGTGACTAGTCTCTTCCTTGTGATTGAAGCCTTTTTTTCATTGTTTTCTTCTTCTTTGTCATCTAAATTTATCTCAACATTAGGCTTTCTCTTCTCTTTGTAACCCTCTTTATTGCATAATATATATTGCAATGTCAATTTTTTGCTTCTTTTTTCCGTTCTGCTAGTAGACTTCCTTGTGTTGAATCCCGCAGCATATGCATAAGCTTTATAAAATGCAAGACCCTCATCAACGTTATTAAACTTCATCCCTAAAGCTGGTTTTAACTCATCAGAGCATAATGGAATCCATTCTTTTGTTCCTCCAGGAGTTAACAAAGGTGCTACTTTAGGAGTAACTACTACTGTAGGAGTAAATGGCACATTGCTATTCGCACTAGAATCACTATTACACTGTTCGTTGTTGCTAATCATTTCTGCAGAATATTACAAAAATAAAGTTAAGATCATAATAAAGTAGAAAATATAGTAAGTCAATAACATAGTAAAATAGAAAACTAAATAAGAGAAGAGGGGGAGCAGTAGAAGGGTGGCAACAGTTAGGGAGCATTAGCAGGGGGGCAGAATAAGGGGTTGAATAGCAGAGGGTAGACTATGCTCTATACTACAAAGTATGACATGTAAGAGTTCCCAATTTGATTTATCTGATTATGATATATCTGTTTTTTGTCATTTCTCACCATCTTCTTTACACCATACCATCACCACGACCACCAAACTCTATCTCCTTTCTCTGCCTCTGCACCCTACCACAACCAGCAGCATCACCACAACCACCTGTGTCACTCTCATTCCCATGACACCGCCACTGTTCCCTGCACCCTACCATCACTAGCTGATTTTTCTCATTTTCTCATTTTTGTATTTGCTAATTTTTTTTGATATTTGCTCATTTTAATTATGTTTATTCATTATATTTTTTCCATATTATTTCACATATTTAGGAAATGAACAAATAATCGAATGCTCATTTATCAAATGAGCAAATAACTCAATGCTCATTTGTGAAATGAGCAAATAATTATTTAGGAAGCACAACCCCAACAAAACAAACTATCCTAGCAACAGCAACAAGATGCAACAATGATATCACTATATCAAATACCATTGAACATGACTGCCTATACCACCTCCATCAACTACAGTCTTTAATCACTACTATTAAACATGAATGCAAAAACAAAGATTATAGGTATTTGCAATATATCCATATGAAATCATAGCAATAGAAACCGACAGTAGTACATCTATAATAAAGCACCAAATATAGCACCAAAACTGGCAATAGTACTTTGTAATTGGCTTATTATTAGAATTTCAAGTGGCTGACAGCTTGTAAGTTGAGAGAAGCCATGCTCATTATATTTTTTCTATATTATTACACATATTTAGGTTTGCTCATTTTCAATTTATTTGCTCATCTTAAATTTGATTGCAAACAAGAACCTAATAACATAGGAGCATAATAACATCATTCTTAAATAAGAACATAATAAGAACATTGTAATGAATATTCTGATCATAAATATAGTACTGAATTTAATTCGGATAAAAATGAAGCCATTGTCAATGATTATACAACTCCATTCTTTGAATAACTCAAATAATGCTTCAATTTCATTCACCGTAACAAATTCGAAAACTAGATCCACAAAAAATTAAAATTGTTAAATGAAAATTCATCAAATTCCGGAAACTTACATTGAGATTCACGAGCAAGGCAAGTGAGGTCGGTAAAATCGAAATTATGATTGAACTTATCAAAATTGGAAGAAGATTATTTGAAATTATCAAAATTACAAAAATCAGAACAAGAAGTTTGGGAATTCAATTGAAATTATCAAAATTAAAATCAAATTAAGAGAAATTCGGATAAGAGAAATCAAATACTACTTGAAATTATGCAGCAGCGAAGAAGAATAAGAGAAATCAAATCCCACCTTCAAGCTTTGAAGAGAGAGAAAGAGGAGTATATAAAATTATACGGGATTTGGGGCTGATTTGTTTATTTTCATAATTACATTATTGCCATTATTAGTGGAACAATCTCAGCTGTTGGATTGAGTTCCCACATAGGAGGTTGTTCTCACCAGATCCCGACCCTATATATATAAAATACCATTTAGATTTAGGGGTCGTTTGGTTCGCAATGTGGAATCAGAATGGAATAGGAAAAGGGTATGAAGGAGAATAGAATGAAACTCTTGAAATTTGCTATGTTGTTTATTTTAATAATAAAGGGAAACAAATCCCACTAGTCCCAGCACCACACAACCACCTAATTCATTAACTTTCCACCTTTTCCGGCCACCATCCATCCACCAAACCACTCACCGCACCTCCCCCACCATTCGCCGCCCTACGCCAGCCCTCCCCTACCCCTGCGCAGCTCATCCGTCCCCCAAAAACTCCCTTAGCCTAGAATAACCCTAGAATGTAGCCTCACTCACCGTAAAACCCATCGGCTGGCCCTCCCCCACCCTCGAAACCCTAGCGCCTAGGGTTTCAATGGTGGGGGAGGGCCGGTCGGCCGTTTTACAGTGAGGGAGATGGGTTTTTTTTTTAGGTTTTTCAGGTTTTTCGATGGTGGGTTTCGAGAGTGAGGATGGCTGATGAAGGGAGGGGAGGTGCAGCGAGGGGTGGGGGAGAGGCGGTGAGTGATGACGTGGCTAGAGTTGGTGCGGCGAGGGGTGGGGGAGAGGCGGTCGACGGATCTAAGTGGAGGGGAGGGTTACGCGTGGGTGAGGGAATGATTTTCCGGTGAGAGGAGGGGCGGCGAGGGTCGGGGGATGGCGACGACATTCCGGTGAGGGGCGGCGAAGTTCTGGCGAGAAGTGGGTGAGGGTGGCTGATGTAGGTATGGTGGTGGTTGGGGAAAGGGGTGGGGAATGGGAGTAGAAGGTTTTTGGGTAATCAAAGGGGAAAGGGAATGATAGAAATGGAAAAAAAAGCAACAAAGGGAATGATTCCCATGGAATCCCATTCCTTTTGATTATTACTGCGAATCAAACGACCCATGGGCTTAGTTTTACTTGTGCAACACAATGCATACTTAATACTTATATATATGTTGAACGGTATTAGATACCCTCTAACAATTTAATTAAGAAAAAAAAAATTAGCATTTATTATTTAGCTCTCATATCATTTAATTAGGTGGAATTTACAATGTTTCCTAAGCTCTTCATGTACTCTTACTCCAGTTTCCATGATTAACAATTCCCAAAATACATAATTTTCAATTACCACGCTTCAAATCTTGTCTAATTACCCAAATTTAAGCCCACTATATTTGGCTAATTAATATCATTGCAATGGTTAAAATAATTAGCAAAATAAATAGCAGCAAAATTAATTCTCTATCACAAATTACTCCGATGAATTTTATGTCTTATACAACTTGATTTTTTCTTTAGTTGCCAATTAGACAAAGGTAATATAACTATTCCTCTTTAATTTTTCTTGGAGTATGTATTATTTAAATGAAATAAGTTATTTTTATTTGTCATCTATTAAAATCTATTGCGTCAATAAAAAATTTGGTTATGTATAGGACCCTCTTTTACATTATGCTTAGGGCCCATAAAATTATCAGGAACGGGCTGATAAAGTGTATAGCTATATAACTCATAACAATAATATCTCTATACCTGAATCTTTAAAATAAATAATTTTATTTCATTTGTATATGGACAAACTAGGGGCAAAGCTAGAGGGCAGGTGGAGGTCCAACCTCCACGGCCCAGTGGCTTTCTACTTTTTTTTTATAATAATTTTTGTATATAAAGCCATTTATGTTACCTAAATGATGCAATGAGCTAGTTGTCATAGTGCAAAAAAGAAAATTGGTAAAAATGTTTATAATCATCTAAATTATCCTGAATTCAAATCCCCTTACCTTCATAATTAAAAAAAGTATAATTTTAAAAAAATCATTAGGAATTATTGGGTATTATATTTGGGTTAGACATTTCACCCGATTTATCAATTTGTGTAAAGCATAATAATCATAGATTTATTAGAAATTATTATTTTTAAATCTTTCAATATAAATTATATTTTGTAATGTCTTATATTTAGGATACCTCATATGCGATTTTCTTTTGCACTTCATAGTTTTAGTAGTTTATATAGAATGGAGATTGCTGTAAATTTTAGTATGAAGTTAACTAACATTTTCTTTGTAACACTCAACTTTGTTTAATTTACACTTGCCTATATTTTTTGGAATTAGAATTCCAATCATCCCCTGCCCAAGGATTTTTCTCACCCCTGTTCATAATTGAGTATTCAAATGATTGATTTCGTAGTTATTGGCTACTAAAAATTCTTAGCTTTTAAGTAGTGTTGATATTATAAATATATATTTTGAGATGATTCTAATAAGATCCAACTGCACATAACTAAGTTTTATCGTAAGTATAATTCACAAAAATTAGTCAAATAAAATTTGTGAATATATTAGTGTCAAAAGTCAAACCACGACAATTTTGAAAACAAATTAAGTATAATGCACTTGTGTTAAGAGAAACTTATTATGTTGTTTTCATTTATCTATGTGGATCAATTGCTTATTTTGTTCCCCTTATTTTCACTTATATTTCAGGAAAAATAAGTTCAAATAAGGCTTAATTGTTATGAAATCAAAGAGAAAGAGGGAAAAGCGGGGGAGAGAATAGATCGGTACTCTTATTAATCAATTATGTAGGAGTACATATATATATTTGCATGTGATAAAATTAGGGTTTCCTAGTAGAATAATAAACATAGTATATCTAGAATATCCTAGAATTATCATAAGGGTATAATGGACATCTACTAAATACATATATTATATAACACTCCCCATTGGATGACCATTATCAAATAGTGTGCCTCGTTAAAACCTTACTAGGAAAAACCCGATGGGATAAAAACCTAGTGAAGGAAAAAGAGTACAACACTTTCATAATATGCCTTGACATGTTGCCTCGTTAAAAACCTTACCGGGAAAACCCAATGTGGGACAAAACCATGGTTAAGGGAAAAAGAGTGCAGCGTGTATTTTCTCCCCCTGATGAATGCATAACTTGAGATCTTCCAATGTAATGAATCCAATGCCTTAGTAACTTCAAACTTGTAGCTGAATAACATTCCTTGATAGTTGATCTTCCCTGATCAAACTTGAATCTTCATTGTAAAGCATCTTCATTTATCCATACTTGTGAGAACAATACCTATGTTGCGTTTACCACTATCTTTTATGACATTTTTGTTTTAAGTTTCCTTACCATCAAAATTATGCCTACTTCTGGAGGTTGTAAAAGTAGCTATTGATAATCAAATATTGATAATAATTTATGGCAACTCGTGATACCTAGATATAATTATCTAAGTTTATATGAATTAGTAATAATATAACATAAGTATTATTATATACTTTACTCATGGTTCTTCTGGACCATAAGAAAATGATTCTTACTATAATATATCTCATTACTATTCTTCTTTAGACATTTTGCATTTTATACAAGAGTTCTCCAATGTGTACAAAATCGATTAACTCTCACTTGGTTAAACTTCAGGCTGATATTTCAATAACTTAGTCACCAATACTCTCCATCAGTTTGATAACAATATCAACATTGTCATTTTTCAGAATATAGAATTTGAAGGGCTGGATATTTGAATACGTTGTATATAAGTTATGCAGGAACTTTTCATGCATGATTCATAACATGCTATTGGATCGTCATCATATTAACTTTCATCACAATTATAAGCCCATCGGAGTATAAATTTCTTCTTGTAAGCCTTTATCATAATTATAAACTCGTCACACCATAAACATTCACATATAACACAATTGTTGTATAGAACTAATGCATGGAATATGAGATGTAGAATTCATGATAACACATTAAACAATATATATATATATATATATATATATATATATATATATATATATATATATAATGAGTAATGCATCAAATTACATCCTATACATACAACGAGTAATTCATAAATTTAAAACTCAAACATGCACATAAATAAAAGACTCAAAAATGCAATCACTGTATAGTGTGGATTTCAGAAATCCATTTTCTAATTGGACTACTAGTCCAAGAAATTTTTTTGATTTATTATCTTAGTTTCATGTCGACATAAAAATGGACACATATTTTAGATCCCTTATTCACTAGTCCATTCTATCATGTATATGTATTATTTATCGGTTCCATCATATACCGGTATCATCATATAATTCCTCAAGGTACAATTTTAATTTGCATGCTATTTTGACATTGATATCTGAATACGTTTCTCATTGGTACCATCATAACTCTTCTTACATCATAGGCCATCTATTGTAATAATTCAGATATCTGTACCACTTTTGGGGTATTTCATACACTATGGTATTTATATACTATTACAATATTAAAAGTGTTAACTGCACTATCTTGCACATATCATATCTTTATTTTTGGAACCGATCATACAACCCACACTTCAGGTGTAGTGATTTAAGTATAAATGGCAAGATTTTATCTCAATGTATATACATATATGACCAAAAAGTATCTTAAATGCTATGTAACATGAGTCATAACTGAATGCAAATCAAATCATAAATGTGCAACATATCTTGATAATATATAGACAAAAGTTGGCTTATAACTTTTCAAACTACCATTATAGGGATCATCAAATTCTTTTCGATTTTCCAACTTTTGGTGATTCTTCTCCCCCTAAGTTAATTGGTAAAATAACTCATTTATAGGGGCGTCTAATTCTATACCAACTTAGTATATAAATTTGCATTAAAATTCATTTCATTGCGAGGATCACAATCAAAATTTATCTCTCAGAAGATCTGTATTAAATAACATTTATCTCTTCTTGAGAAGAATTTCAATGAAGAATCATTTCTTCATTAACTTTACATTGCATGTGGATTTATTATTACAATTTCCATAATATGTTCTCTTATGGAGATCAATGTCAATGGGGAGACATGTGTTGTGCAGTTGTACGTTTTTCCTTCTTCTCCTCTTTCTGATGTGCTGACATATAATAGCCCCAATAAAAAGAATTGGTATACAAGCGTAAATCACTTGCTTGTAATTCTACTAGGTGGTGATGTTCTGGATCT
Organism: Chenopodium quinoa; assembly: GCF_001683475.1. NCBI lineage: Eukaryota > Viridiplantae > Streptophyta > Magnoliopsida > Caryophyllales > Amaranthaceae > Chenopodium > Chenopodium quinoa. Next base: position 872,469 of record NW_018743514.1, on the reverse strand, counting down.
TTGAAGAATTAAATAGTGTATTTGGTGAGCTTCTAGTCACCTAATACTTGACAATAATATATAAGTTATTTTGGTGAACTCCTGGTCACTTACTACTCTTTTGTATATATAAAAATCAAAACCTATTAACTCTTGAAATTTTCATCAACACAAAATTATTATAGCTCAATCTTAATGTTAAGTCTTTCCATTTAATTCATTTCATATATCTAACATTGAGAAAGTGTCATTTTTCCAACACTAGTGATCACTTAAACTTACTTTATTAAACTTACTTTATGCATGGCCATGAATATGATGTGATATTAGAACACCAACATGTGTTTCTTTATACAATTGGCAAGACAATCAACTAATATTTTATCCAATAATTACTCATACTCTGCTGGAGTTTTGACTATAACTTGATAAATGTTAATCTTAGCTTGTTGGATATTTCATACTCTTCTGGAGTCTTTTATATAATCATGGAACATAAGAATATTAATGAAAAATATTTCTTCTAGAAATGTAATGAAATTTATCACTTCCTTAAATTTGTTATTGTGAATAGTGGCTCCTTTTCTTTTCGAAGATACTTAATTATCTCTAAAACTTATTGATCTATCATGCTTCAAGTGTGCTATAGGTTCATCAATAATTGATGTTGTCCTTATGGGACATTAATTTTAATTGGAGCATTTACAACTAGTATATATATATGATCTGACATTTATTTATATCCATCTTCAGGATGATATCATTTTAAAATAAATAATTAACATGTGGCTACATCTATTAGATAAATCGTTGATATTTAAGTTAATGTATGTATCAAACTAACCATCAATATATTTTATTATATATGTGCAAGGATTACTTACAATCTCCCCCTAATCCTTGCATACCGGGGTATGGAATCAATCCAACAACCTTTAAAATCCCTACACCTTTTAAGCCATAACTTCTATTGGCAATGTCATGTATCAAGTAACGTGTTCCTTTTACCAAAAATATGCTTAGATAAAATTATACTTATAGAACACTTAATCATGTTCCTCTTGCCCAATTACATTCATCTTAAAAAAACGAAATCTCTTATATTTATGGGCATAATAAAACGTTGATCATGTAAAGTTTCTCACAATGTTATGTTGCATTTTATAAACTCATAAACATTATTTCTTGGTCCAATAGTTGATATGTAATCATGTTTGCAATTCTAATTGAGCTTTTCAATGAATTGTAATCACGAAAACATCATGCAAACATGCTTTCTTTCAATCACATGAACTCTCATTCACTTATGGAGTGAGTAAATCTAGTAATTTATGAATCATCAATTCTCACCCAAGGTTCAATATCGGAAAACAGATCATTTGTATGTTCTTTCTCACGACATTGTGTAGTTTATAGAATCACTTTAGTAATGGTAGATTATTTAAGAAACATACTTCATATACTAGTAAAATTTCTGAGTCATACGTATATTCATATTATTATCTTTTTCTATGAGGGTTTGGACCCTTCATAAATTTAAGTAACGAACTTTAGGTCCACATGTATGAGTATTTCATGTTCAATTTACTCATCATTCTTATAATCCAACTTCATGCAGGCATATGTAACATATATACAATCGAATTCAATCTTCAACCAAGAACGATATTAACATGGTAATCACTTGATTCAATCAAGATAGATACAAAGTTAAAACTGTAACTAACACAAATATATACATACTCCTAGAAAAATACAATGTTTATTTCTAGTGAAATAGAAAAGTGGCATATATACTTTATATAGACTTTATAAAGAGAAAAACCTAGCTAGCTAAAGAATGCTAGGAGATAAGAATGCTTTATAAAGAGAATGCTAGTGAAATAATTATGACGATAGTTATTTACGGTTGTTTTACTTCAATAAATTATTCAGCCATATATAGTTTGACTTGTAATGATTGATCCAACAAAAATAATCCAAATAAATGATTTTTAAACATATATTTACAATTGAACAAAATATATTGGTCCTAATTTAACGTCATGCTTCTAGTGACTTGCAATTCCTCTTATTATAGACAACTTGGTTTGTACTAGTATAATACTTTAACTCTTCATTACCAGTAAGATTGAAACAAAAAAAAGTAAGATTGAAAACCAAAAATTATACTTATGTTAAATCTTTAAAACTAATGCTCCTTACTAAGAATATCATTGAACCTATAAAAGGGCATAATGATGGATACTCTACTTCAATAGTCTGATCTATATATACCCAACTTTTCATTAATCTCAAAGGCAACCAATACCACTAACAATTAAAATCAAGTTGAAATACTACAACACAAATAATAATATCAATCATCATATGACTAATATGAATATTTCAAGCCGCGTCTCAATACTACGTACTGAAGAAAAGCAGAACTTAACATCATAATATAACAACCTTAAAAATGAGTTCATGTAATTATTTACTAATAGGTTCACCAGAGTTGCTTGTTGTGTAGTAGTGGTACGAAGGACTGACATTGATTATGACACAATTTATTTATTGTTTAGCAAGTCTATCAGTAAAAATAATACGAGACATCAAAAACTTTGACTAATATATCCACCATCATCTAATAATGCTTATATAATACTGCATATTTTATGATAATAAGGTAGCAATGAAATCCTAAATCAATAGCATACAATCAAGATAATAATCATGGAATCATAGGGAATAAACTGATAATACTTAGTGTTAGGCTGTAGTATTTTGCAACATCTTCGATGTAGGGTTATCAAATTGCATTCTTCAAGCATATAAGAAGATTATACAAAGATAAATTATTTAATCATTAATTTTAATAAAAGTAAGCATCAGTAAAACTCCACACAACATATATAAAATCGGAATATTGTTCAATCGTAACACAAAAAGGGTGATGAGTTCATGATAAATTTCATACTAATTAATCCAATAAATACAAAACACTAACCTTGATGATGATTGATTTCCCTCATATTTTCGTCCAGTTAATCGGATAGTATAGGTTTTTTTCTGTCTCCGTTTACTCAATAAATTATGACTGATTTTAAGTTTTTTTTTTTCTTTTTTTTTTCCTCATCGGATGGCAACGGTGCTGATAATGTGTTATGAAATTAAAGAGAAAGAGGGAAAAGTGGGGGAGAGAATAGATCGGTATTCTTATTAATCAATGATGTAGGAGTACATATATATATGCATGTGATACAATTAGGGTTTCCTTGTAGAATAATAAACATAGTATATCTAGAATATCCTAGAATTATCATAAGGGTATAATGGACATCCACTAAATACATATATTATATAACATTAATAAGGTTATATAAGTTCTGATAAGATAAATTTAGTTTTAATAAATTTAGACAAGTAATGAGAAGAATACTTTAGGTTTGATAAGTTTATATAAGTTAAGAAATTTTGACCTACCATTAAAAACCCACTTTAATTTTCTCTACCTATTTAAAATTTTAATTTACTTTACTACCAGCCCAAAATAAAAAAAATAAAAAAAAACCTTTTGTTACCCACTCTCCAACTATTTTTTCTTGCTTGTCAAAAAATGTTCCATTAAGGTTTTGGGATCATATTGGCTATTTAAGGTCCAAATTGAGCTCATAATTGACAAAGAAATAACATATGTGTCTCGTTTTGCGTGTAAAAATGTACCGATTTGCGTGTAACTATTTTTTTGCCAGAAAATCGCACTGATACGCCTCTTGGGGTTTCCCGGTCAACAGTAGTTGGAGAATTCTTACTCAATAATCCATATTCGGGGTTTTCCCATTTACTTCTTTGAAAATAAGGTTTTAAGGATAATTTTAGTCGTTAAGGATTCAAATTTACTTCAAAATTGGCAAAAAAATAACGACATGCAAAATGAGACATTTTTGTATTTTTCGGCCTGTTTCGAGCTCAATTTGGGTCCTTAATAACTAAAAAGAACCCCCAAACCTTACATGAGCAATTTTTGCATCAAAAAAATTGTGAAATGCAAATCTATACCTTTCTTGATACGATTTATTTTCCAATTTCGTGCCCTATTTAGATCCTAAAGGGCCAAAATGATCCCTAAAACCTTAAGAGAAGATTTTCGTTGACTACAAACGCAACCCTAATGGAAGACGTTAACTGGTAGCAATATCTATTTTTTTAGGTTTTTGCTAGTATTAATATAAAATAAAATTTTACCTAGGTAGTAAAAATAAAAAAGATGCCTTTTAGTGGCAGTAAAAGTCAATATGCCTATAAGTTAAGATAAGATAAATTTAGGAAAAATACATTCTCATAAGGGTTAATAAGGGTTATCCAAGACCGATTTACAACTAAACATATATAAGGTTTAATATTTATAAAATACGATAAGTTTAGGTAAGTAAAAATCAGGTACATTGAATACACCATACCGTATACAATGTATGAGAAGTTATTTCTATTATTGTTTTTGTATTTTATTTAGGGGGCAATTGGTTCACAAAGGGTTAAAGGGAATAATAGAATCAAGAAAGGATATGGTGTGAAAGGAAAGTGATATCCATTGATGGAGTGTGTTCTTTGGGTTATATTTAGGTACTCACCAAATCTTTCTCTTGTCACTCATGTAATCATGTTCCCACCAACATCTATCCCATAAGTCTTATGAAGCGCCTCTCACCACCGCCCAGCCCCCACTCCCTTTCTTCTGCTACTGTCCTCTCTAAGCCACTACTTGCTTTAAGCTGCCACCGCCACCCTCTTCTGTCACCTTTTTTGTTTTACCTCCACTATAAAGTTTTGATTTAAGGTTTAAAAAGTAAAATTTAATTGCAAAAATTTCAAATCTGAAGTATTCATAAACGAATTTGACCATATAAAGTCATATTTGATAATATTAAAATTGGTGATTTTTTCATTTTAAATCTTTAAGGTTAGTTGTTTTTGGGAGGGTGCAGGTGAATTTTTTCGGTTATGGTGGGGCTTTGGTGGTTAAAGGTTGATAGAGGTGGGTGTGTTGGGGTTGGCTAGGGGGTTTCATGGTGGGGGTAGAGGTGGGTGTTTTGGTGGTTGGTGTTTTGGGTGTTGTAGTGGCTAGGGTTTCCCGACGTGGTAGGAGATTTTTTGGGGTCGTGGTTGGTATATCAAGGTGGTTATTAGGGGGTTTTCCAGCGTGGTAGGGGAGTAACACCCCAAAATTTCCCTCTACGAAAATACTAGTATAATAAGTATAATTATACCGTAGAGATAGACTTAGGCGTATTACCGTCGCTTGATTCACAAGGCTACTCAAAAATACTTAACTCGATAACAAAACTTGCACGGAAAACTCAACTTTCTTTTATTAATACTTATAGAAATAGTAACATTGTTATGAGTACTCAAAATAAACACAAAACAAACATTCCTAAACTAGGTGAAGCAAATCTCGGGACTCTCATATGCTCATTCATGACTCCACCTGAAAATAGTCAACACTGCTTACCATTAAGATAAACAGGGCGAACCAAAACAAATAGAAAATATGAATTAGCAAAATATGCTAAGTATGATAAGTGCAAGATAATGTAAACTCAATTTATTAGAAAACATGCTTTTAAAACAAATTCCAATTATTCCAAACTCATAATTCAAAACCAATACTCAAGATTCTCAAAACAATTCCAACAACTCAATAATATAATTCAATATAGTAATGATTTATAAAATCAATCCCTCTTTTTAAAACTCAAATCCTCTCCTAATTGTGCACACACCCCTATTTAGTATCTTTATATTGAAAGGCTATCATAGGGGAAAGACTCGGTCATACAAAGTCCAAAGTCTTATCAAAATTTGCATAGTGGGATTAATATAATCATGCTTGTTAAGCTTTAATAAATAATTCAATAATTCCTCTTTAAATTAATAAATCAACCTTTATAATAGGTTAACTCAAGAACTCCTTATTATTCAATTCAACATGCTTTCAAAATCAATCATTAATTAAATACTTGAGAATTAAATCTCATACTAATAACTTTTCAAAAATCAATAACTCTTCCTTTCAATATCAAAACCTTTTATTTAATTCAACAAGCTTTTTAAATCATTTCCTTTATTTAAACATGATAAGTAATTCAAACCATTTCAAAAATAATATTAAAATCAATCCTTCAAATATAATTATTAAAACATATACCAATTCCTCCTAATATACTTTAATTTATTTTATAAATCATAATCCAAATCAATTTAATTGAATCACCAATAAAATCATATGAAACATGCTATTCAAACCAATCACTTTCGAAGGTATGTAGCCACCTAAACATACCCTGATCTGAATCTCAACCAACACTTTGAACTTTCAAAGTTTAATAACAAATACACCATTCAATTAACATAACCATAAGGTTATCACAACATCTTTAGACATAAACCCAAATCTAATGTGCATGGACTATAAAACTCTTTTAAATAAAATAATACTTTAATATAAAATTATAACTTTGAAATAGGTATTTTTATTTTAGGAAACTAACCATGAAGAAAATAAAGGAATAGGATTAAAGAGAATTAGATTTGCGTTGGAAAGAATAGGTAGAACTTGCAGAGGCCATAACTCCTTCAATATGACTCCAAATTGGGTGATTCTTGAGCCTAAACTCAAGGATTTTTCAAGAGGAACAATGTTACGTGAAATAGAAAAACCCCAAAACCGACCAAAAGTTCTAGAAAATTGGTTTAAAAGGTACACGGGGTGATTATGTATGAAAAGAGGAGAAGAAAAATAGGAAAATGTTTAGGGAAAAGAAGAATAAGAGAGAAGAAGAAAATTAAGTTTTGGTGTGAAGAATATGAGAGGTATGAGAGGGTTTTTTTTTTTTTTTTTTTTTTTTTTTACAAGAGCAAATGTATTCATAAAATCAGAGTTTACAACCTACAGAACAAGAACTAAAACTTAAAATATGGCTTTTAACACTAAAGTCGTTACAACAACTTTTGAGACTAAAGACGAAAATAAACTTGAATTGGCCAGATAAGTCGCAGATTAGGGACTCCTTACAAACCAAGGAGCAAAAACATCCTACACTCCATGAAGAGAGCAATGGAGAGGATCGAAACTATTTGACCATGGCTAGAAAATCCTTACATGGCGGGATCAACTCACCACCAAGTATGGTCATCAAACAGGTCACTTGAACTAGTGACCTTCAAATCAATAGCTTTCCTTGATGGCAAGAAAGCTTTGACAATGTCAAGGCTTGAGAAACCCCAAAACAAAGTTTGGGCGCTTGCTTCAGATAATAAGAATCAGGAGTAATGACAAAAAAAATCATTACATCCGAGGGAAAAGAAACCAAACCCATACCACTCCAACAACGTACACACTTCACCTTGCCTAGGTCAACTTCTTGTTCAAACCCCCAACAACCGCATCTGTAACCTCTCTTACCACAATAACCACACCATAGTCCTTAACAAAGGATCTTAACTCCCACTGCACACAACCATCCAAAATACTATAGTCAAAACAACTAAATAGCCCGGAAAACAACCAAAGGGGGCTAAAACATACCGTAACAAAAACTAAGGCAAGTAAACTCTGATAAATACTAAGAACAAACATACTTAAGAAAGGGAACAAACCAGAGGAGAGCATTGTCCAAACCGAAAATCCGAAACCACTTTCACTAGGAACTTCGAAACCCTAGCCCTAACTTCATCGTTTCCGTCGCTAACTACTCTTGACGGCGACGTTAGACCTAGCCCTCCAGCGCAAGGACCCACGAAACCCTAACCCTAACTTTACCGTATCCGTCACAGTCAAAATTACCGATGACCTTTATGACGGCGGCGTTAGGCCTAGTCCTTAGGCCATGTTTCACCGACGGAGAGACCCTTTGAACGAACACAAACCTTCCACACAAATGTGGGAAACGGCGACGAAGGTGGACGATCTAACCACTCCCCTCAGAACCTTCAAAACTTAGAATAGGCTCTCACAAACACCTCCAAAAGGATTAAAATCCCCAAGAAGAAAGAAGATAACGGTGTGAGGAAACCACCAAACCCAAGACGGGGAAAAGAAAATAAAGGGGAAGAGAAACAGAATACAAGAGAAAAAGAAGACAGAGGAGGGGGGAAGAAGACGAGGAGGCCGCGGCGCCAAAGCTCGGTGGCTCTAAGTTTGAAGTCGCCTCAGAGCAGAACGAGGAGAGGAAACAATAAAGGAGGACAGAGCCTCGCTCGCTAGTGACCCTCGCAGATTAAAAGAAGAGAGAAGGGAGGAACCTCGCCAGAGAAATGGCTGCGGCGCCGGATCTCTGGCGAGCACCTAGGTTTTCGGCAGAAGGTTTTCTTTGGAGGAGGAGAGAGAACAGAGAATTTTGGAGGAGGAGAGAGAGTGAAATAAGAACTATGAGAGGGTATTTATAGGCTCATGAATGAAAGAAATAAGGCAAGATTTTGTAGGAAAAATTGTGTTAAATTTAGTTTAAGGGATTACTTGGAAAATAGAGTTTAAGAATTAAGGAAGGTTTAGTTTATGGTGATTAAGAAATAAGGAAATAAGGTAAATAGTTTGATCATCAAATAAAAGAAGGAAAGTGAGCTTACTTGGAGAATAATTAAGAAAATAGATTATGGAAAGTGTTAAATAGTAAGATGATCATGAAAATAGTTTAAGGATTTAAAAGCTTGCTTGGAAAATAAGTATGAGAGATTTAGTATCAAAATATATATGACCAAATATAAATAAGATATTATTTTATAAAAATAGGAAAACTTTAAAATTTAATTAATTTAAGGTAATATATTTAAATTAAACAAAGTTTATTTTATTTTCCTCATAAAATTTGAAATTGTTAAGCTTCCCAAAACTCATTTTTATTTTTCCAAATTTTTGAACCAAATAATAAAAATAAAATCAATTTTCATTTTCTCAAAAATTCAAAAATTAAATATTAAATTTCGATTTTATGAAAACAATTAAATTAGGAAATTTGATAAAATTTGGACCAATACATAATAAAAAAATTCGAAATTTTATTTTCTAGAAAATCTTAAAAATTAATAAATAATTAAGGAAATTCTTTTAAAAAAATCGAACCAAATAATATACATAATTTATTTATAAATCAGATTTTTATATTCTTTAAAATATCCGAAAATATATACTTTAAATACATAATTTTGATTTTTCTAAATTAATGAAGTGGATAATCGTTTTTATCCAAAACCTAATATAATAAATAAGATTGAAAATCTATTTGGCACCAAAATTCAAAAATCTTTTCGCACTAAATTTCTAATAAAGAATTAAATTACCAAAATACCCTTTTTTAAAAAATAATTAATAATTAATTTTTTAAAAAATACTTTTAAAAAAATACGGGGTATTAAAAGAGAATTTTGTGGTGGTTGGGTAGGGTTTTGGGGTTGGTGGTGGTGGAGTTGGGTGTTCAGTGGGTTTTAGGGCGGCAATGTGTGGGGCTGTAGTTATATCACAAGCAGTAGTGGGTGGGGCTATGGTGGTGGTGGTAGGTAGCCATGGAAGGGGATGGGAAGGTGGGAGGAGAGAGATTAAAAAAAAAACATTTTAACATGTTTAACAGGTTGCAAGTCCCATGGATCGTTAAAGAAGATCCATGTCAAAGGTGGGTTTGTTTTGGAATAATTGAAAGGTAAGATTGTTTTGTGAAGACTGAGTAAAGGTGGTAATATTTATTTCCATTTTTCCATTTAAAAATCAATCATTGTTATTGCGTATTCAACAAAAATACTAAAAATACTTAAAAGACTTCAATTTTGTGAATCAATCTTGTCTCCACACCTGAAACCATAACTGATTATCAAATATGGCAAACAAGGCGAACCAAAACAAAATAGAATATGCGAGTAAGAAAAATAAGCTAAGTACATTTAAGTAAAAGAATAGTAAAATCAAAGATGCATGCTTTGGAAATTTCTGTTAGGTTTTACAACAATTCAACAAATTAAGAATTACTTTAAGATTGTGGAAACAAAACCTAAACAGTGTATAATTCCAATCAAATTATACAACAACCAAGACTAATTAAAGTATTACAAACCAAGCACTAAATAAACAAAGCAATTAAGAAATTACAAAAGTAAAACACTAATGTGAAAGATTCTACACTTGCCTCACTCCAAACCAATGAATCCAACAAGAACATGAGAATACTAAGGACCACGTGAGTCTTCAATACCGGATACTTGTCTAAGGCGTGCAAACACTTTCCTAAAGTGATTATTTCCCCCATCACGGTGCTTGGGTTGAAACCGGAAAGTCACTTTGAGATACAATAGACAAACACTACAATCTTTGCACTAGAATTGTAGTAAGATGATCAAATTCTCAAAAATTAAACTTAATTGATAAAGGATTTCTAGAAGAGATTGCAAGTTTCCTTTAGAAATTGTGGAGAAGAGAGAAAATTGGAGAGGAGAGAAAATCTTTCTGTATATCTCTTTAAAAAAACGAACACTCCTATTAATTAAAAAGGAAATAACTGCAAAAACCGCAAATAAGGGAAGCAGCGCGGGCGCGACACAAACAGGCGAGGGCGCGCCACCTGATCGCGCAGGCGCGCCTCCCCTAATCTGCCAAAATTCTGTAAATTTCCAGAAACTTAGTGCGATTTTGACGCGATTTTGTAGCGGGCCTCGCCAACCTTGCGTGGGCGCGCTGTACAGTGGCGCGGGCGCACCACTATGACACTCTAAATAATCAACAATCCTCCCCTATTTAGAGTGTACCTTTAAAAACCTTCTCCACTTCTATCAATTAAGCCACATCTCATGCATCAATGCCAATGTCCCTACGGATTGAATTGACACCTAGTACAACACACTTAACGATGATCATATTCCATGATTTCCATATGGATTGAATCACACGAATATATCCAACCATTCGAAGGTGAAGTACACACAAGACAAATCGAATTAATCATCACTTGACACTTTTAAACAGCCATGTGTCCATATCTTTCATAAGTTCATCAAAATCTATATGTCTATCTAGACTTCTTGAAGCGGCTAAACTTCGAACTTATATAGGTAGGTTCTCATATACGTAATAGTGCCCTTGTGACAAGACACCTTCATCTAGAGCTTCTCAACTCTAAATCTTTGAGAACTTTAAATTAACGCTACCTTGAACATCACAAGTACCATAGCAATATGGGTCATCAAACATTGCCAACAACCAACAAACATGCAATTCTACCTCATTGAATCTAAGACTTGATGTTTCTTCAAGCGTTAGATTGGGTTTCACAAATTTGTATTTTAGGACATAAACCCATTCCAGTCAAAGCAAATATGATGGAATGCCTTGGCTTTGCTTTAGTAAAGCAATCCGCCAAATTCAGTTTCGTTGGAACATAGTCAAGACTTATGACCCCATCATTGATAAGCTCTTTCACTAGGTTATGCCTAAGTGAAATATGCCGAGACTTACCATTATACACTTGACTATATGCCTTTATCAAAGCCGAATTCGAATCACAATGAATAGCCACCGGTGACATTGGCTTTGGCAATAAAGGTAACTCATACATGAGATTTCTCAGCCACTCAGCTTCCTTACTAGCTGAAGCAAGAGCAATAAACTCCGCTGCCATAGTGGAATCGGAAATGCAAGTTTGTTTCTTGGAAGATCATGAAATGGCACCTCCTCCAAACATAAACACCCAACCACTTACAAAAGAGTCATCCTCTTTGTAAGTGATCCAACTTGCATCAGAATATCCTTCTAAAATCGAAGGAAATCCACTATAAGACAAACCATAATCTAAAATACCCCTAAGGTACCTTAAGACCCTCCGAATTGCAAACCAATGTTGTACACCCGGGTTACTAGTAAATCTACTTTCCCTACATCCAACGCAATATCTGGTCTTGTACTTGTCATGGCATACATCAAGGATCCAATTATCCTTGAATATTCCAATTGGGAAATCGTTTTCCCCGAATTCTTAACTAATTTAACATTAGGTCCCATGGGGGTGTTTACAGGACACTTATCAAACATATTAAATCGTTTGATCATCTTCTCTATGTAATGAGATTGACTTAGAATAAGTCTTCCATTGTCCCTAATGATCTTGATGCCCAAAATGACATCTGCCTCCCCCAAATCCTTCATTTGAAAAGATGAGGTTAAGAATTCCTTGGTTAATTCTACTTGTTGTAGACTTGTACCAAAGATAAGCATATCATCAACATATAGACAAATGATGACACCATGACCTTTGTCATCAAATTTGCTATATATACACTTATCAGCTTGATTCACTTTGAATCCAAAGGACGAAATTGTGTCACGAAATTGTGTCATCAAATTTCCGATGCCACTGCTTTGGTGCTTGTTTAAGTCCATACAACGACTTAACCAATTTACACACCTTATTTTCCTGTCCTTCTAAAACAAACCCTTCGGGTTGTTTCATGTATACTTCTTCCTCTAGATCTCCATAAAGTAATGTTGTTTTGACATCCATTTGATGAATCACTAGACTATATACCGAAGACATTGCAATCAATAACCTTATTGAGATAATTCTTGCAACCGGTGCATAGGTATCGAAATAATCAACACTGTGCTTTTTCCTAAAGCATTGGATAACCAACCTGGATTTAAATTTCACTATAGAGCCATCCGACCTCCTTTTCCTAGTGAAAATCCACTTGCAACCAAGAGGTTTGCAACCGGGAGGTAAATCCTCTAAGACCCAGGTATTATTTCCTTGATGGAATCCATCTCATCATTTATAGTTTCCTTCCAAAATGCACTATCTTGAGAAGATATGGCCTCGCTATAACTCTTTGGGTCACTATCCACAGTAAAACAATATGGAGTAGTAGAACTAAGGACATCCCTAGAACCTTCCACTAAATAAATTATAAAGTCATCAAGAGGGTTCCTAGGTTTCCTTTGTCTCTTACTTCTTCTAACATGAGGAGTATCATCCTCATTATTAGGAGAACATTCATGAGATTCAAGTTGATCATCAAAATCAACAATCTCCTTTCCTTTGGCACTAACCTGTAGATCCTTAGGTCTACTCATTGATGAAAAACGGTTTTCATCAAAAATTGCATCTCTTGACTCAATAACCGAATGAATCGATATGTAGTCATTTTGTTCTATTACATAGAACCTATAGGTTTTTCTATGCTCAGCATAACCTATAAAAATGCAATCCAAGCCCCTTTCACCAAGCTTTCTTTTCTTGTTGCCAGACACTCTTACGATTGCCCTATAACCCCAAACCTTGAGATACTTCAAGTTTGGCTTTCTTTGTACCAAAGTTCATAAGGAGTAGATTTTTTTCCCTTAGTGGGAACCTGGTTAAGAATGTGACAAGCTGTTAACATTGCTTCACCCCAGAACCCTTCACTCAAACCCGAGTAAGATAACATGGAATTAACCATTTCTTCAAGAGTTTTGTTTTTTCTTTCAGCTACCCCATTTGATTGTGGTTCATAACCAGCTGTAGTCTCATGAATTATACCCAAAGATTGGAAATAAGCTGGATCATAATATTCCCCTCCCTTATCAGTTCTAATTCTCTTAATAAATCATTCTACTTGTCGTTCTACTTCTCTTTTATAAATATCAAACTTTATTAAAGCTTCATCTTTGGAATGAAAAAGATACACATAACAAAACCTAGAATAATCATCTATAAACGTAATCATGTATCTTTTGTTCCCCAAAGAAGGAGTACTATGAAAATCACACAAGTCACTATGGATCAGTTCTAAAATATTAGAACTTCTCTCAACTCTCTTAAAAGGAGTTCTAGTGATCTTGTTCAACATACAAGTAGAACATTTATTAGAAGAAATATCACAAGGTGGAATTAACTCTAGTTTAGACATGAAATTCAATTTATTGAAATTGACATGACCTAATCTAGAATGCTATAAATAAAACAAATTCACACCATTGTCATTACTAATATTTAAACAAACATCATCCATCATTACAAACTTCTCTCTTAACGAGAGTTTAAACAATCCATGAGTTAAACAATCCATGAGTTAAATAACAACGTCCAACGAAAGTACTACCTCTAGTAATTATACATCTATTTGCTTCAAACACTAGTTTATATCCAAGATGATTCAGAGTAGGACCAGATACAAGATTTCTAGAAATCTCCAGAGCATATAATACATCCCTAAGAATGATACCATTGCCCGAACTAAACATTAGCTCAACTTGTCCTCTTCCTTGGACTTTGATGGAAGAGTTATTCCCCATGTAGAGCTCTTCACCATCAACAACCTTGTGAAAGGTTTTGAACCAATGCTTCACCTTGCATACATGCCTTGAAGCCCCCAAATCCATCCACCATGAGTCATCATCTTGTACCATAAAAATGTTAGGATTCGTTGCATTTAAATCCATACCGGAATTAAATTCAACCTCATGTAAAGGATTACCTTTGACAGATGGGTCCTTTCTATTAGAAGCATGGCCCTCCTTGGATTTCTCCATTTTCTGCTTGAAAATGTAGCAGTCCTTCTTGCGGTGTCCAGTTTTACCGCATTCCCAACAAGAAAATTTATTGTTGTCCTTCTTCTTCTTGGACTTTCCTTTGGAAGAATTAACATTCTTCCTCTTTCCACTAGTTGAAGCACTAGAGTTACCTTCTTCCACCACATTAACGGTGGAAGTGCTAGGATTCCCATCCTTAGAATTTTCCATGGTCCTAATCCCTTCTTCAACTTGAAGATGGGTAGCCAAATCAGATAAAGATATGTCCTCTTTCTAGTGTTTTAACTCATGTTTTACATCTTTCCAACTAGTAGGTAGCTTATCAATGATACTTAAAACAACAAATAGTTCATCAACATTAATACCATGTTGTTTCAAATTACCATATATACGTTGCATCTCATGAAATTGATCCATTAAAATTACTTACAAAGAACTTCTTACTCGAAGCATCCTTCGCCATATATTTGCTCTCCGAGGACTCCTATAGCTCCTTAGCGGACTCCATATATTGATAAACATCAAATAAGTCATCCTCCATCCCATTGAGAATGTAACCCCGACAAATAAAGTCATCATTATCCCACTTTGATTTCTCACGAACATCTTCCATGGTCTCATTCTCATGTTCTACTGGCCTAGGAGTACTAATGACATAGGCAACCTTCAATGAAGTAATAAGAAAATACATCTTCTTCTTCCAACGTCGAAACTCCACACCATCAAACTTCTTAAGTTTGACAAAATTAGTGGTAAGTTCTTTCACACTAGACATGATTATTTAATCACTTTAGATTGTTAGGTTTTACAGCAATTGAACAAATTAAGAATTACTTTAAGATTGTGGGAACAAAACCTAAACAATGTATAATTCCAATCAAATTATAAAGCAACCAAATACTAATTAAATTATTACAAACCAAGAACTAAATAAACAAAGCAATTAAGAAATTACAAAAATAAAACACTAATGTGAAAGATTCTACACTTGCCTCACTCCAAGCCAATGAATTCAACAATAACATGAGAATACTAAGGACCACGTGAGTCTTCAATGCCGGATACTTGTCTAAGGCGTGTAAACACTTTCCTAAAGTGATTATTTCCCCCACAACGGTGCTTGGGTTGAAACCGGAAAGTCACTTTGAGATACAATAGACAAACACTAAAATCTTTGCACTAGAATTGTAGTAAGATGATCAAATTCTCAAAAATTAAACTTAATTGATAGAGGATTTTTAGAAGAGATTGCAAGTTTCCTTTATAAATTGTGGAGAAGAGAGAAAATTGGAGAGGAGAGAAAATCTTTCTACATATCTCTTTAAAAAAACGAACACTCCAATTAATTAAAAAGGAAATAATTGCAAAAACCGCAAACAAGGGAAGCAGCGCGGGCGCGACACAAACAGGCACGGGCGTGCCACCAGGCCGCGCGGGCGCGCCATCAGGTCGTGCGGGCGCGCCTCCGCTATTCCGCCAAAATTCTTCAAATTTCCAGAAACTTGGCGCGTTTTTGACGCGCTTTTGTAGCGGGCTGCACCAACCTTGCGCGGGTGCGCTGAACAGTGGCGCGGGCGCACCACTACGACACTCTAAATAATCAAAAATTTCCAACAAAAAATTCCATGATTAAAATAATCCCTTCAAAAATATAATTCTTTTCCAAAATAAATTATTTCAACAATTTCAATTATCAATAATTCTAAATTCATAATACTTCAACATAGATTTCATGTATTGAAAATTAATTCTTATATTCCAATATTCCTCTCTAAGTGTGCACACCTCCCAAGCTTGTATCTTTATGTAGAGGAACGACTAGATCTTGCAAAGTTCATATGGTCTTTACCAAATCCGTATAGTGCAATTAATAATTATAATAAACATGCTTATAAAGATTTTAAAATAATAATTTCAATATTAATTCCACTTTAATAAAATGTCCTTTAATTAAATAAGAAATCATATAAACAAATTTATTAATAATAAATCATCTCTTTTAAGATCAAACCTTTTTATTTAATTGAATATGATATTCAAATCAATACTCCCATAATTCAAACATGATTCAAATATATATTCACATATTTAATCAATGAAAGAATTTAATAATGAATCTAGCCACCTAAACATACCTTGATCCTTGCTTTCTCAAACAACTTGCGCTCTCAACTTCAATTAGAATGACAAAGAACACCCTACAATTAATTATAACTTTAATTAATATAAGGTCATCAAATAACCAAAACAATACTAGATGAATTTCCTAAACATACTATATTGTAAATCTAAGAGTTTTTCATTCAATTATCTTTCTTTCCCTTTGTTCATTCCATTCGTTTACCCCGTGCAAACCAAACGACCACTATTAGATTTAACTCAAATTATTATTGTTTTGAAAAATTAAAAAGTTATTAATTTCTTTTCATCGAAACATCGTATTTTGATATGATGTCGGTATAAGGCAAATAAACTGTGTATCATACTTTGACCAAAAATTCCCATTAACCCATAAGAGATTATATGTTCATGTGAGATCTGGTTGGATCTGTCACATTGTACATTTTATTAATATTAAGCTTTTACAATTTTTACGCTTATGGAGATAGAGATATAGACGTTTTATGTAATACCCTAGAAATTTCCTCCTTTAATTTTTAAAATACTCTTTTAACTCTAAATAAAACTCATTTCAGGAAATATCCAAAATATTACCGCCACTATGATAACGGCTAAGGCTATTTTCAAAGTCACACAGCGGAAGTCTAACTTCGAAACCAACTTTTCAAAATAAATAACTTGAATTCACAACCTCAAAACATTAGTAAAATAAAACATCCACAAATTAGAACCAATACCAACATTGCCCTTCAAAAATCCATTTAAAATGAAACATAACAATATTAGTCCATAAATAATAAATCATTAATTCAAAATTCAAAACTAAGACAGCATAAGCTCTCCATGCTTTAAGTACCTGTCACTTTCTCTTTATTTTAACCACTCTACTCACCATATAAATAGGTCGTAGTAGGTAGGGATGTCGGTGATGTGGGTCTAGTAGGAGACCTGCCCTATCCCTGCCCTGATGGGGCGGAGATGGGTCTAACTTTAGCGGGTCGCGGGGTGGGGATGGGTCTAAAATCCATACCCGCCATGGGTGATAGGGGCGGGGGTGGATTTAAAGTAATACCCACCCCATACCGTCCCGCCCTGCCGCACCTGACCCACCCCATACCCAACCCATACCCGCATTATACCCGACACATATAATAACATACTTTGTAAAACATTATACAGCAAAAATGTCAGTGGTGTGGGTCTAGTAGGAGACCTACCCTATCCCTGCCCTAATGGGGCGGAGATGGGTCTAACTTTAGCGGGTCGTGGGGCGGGGATGGGTCTAAAATCCATACCCGCCATGGTTGATAGGGGCGGGGGTGGGTTTAAAGTAATACCCACCCCATACCGTCCCACCTTGCCCAGCCTGACCCACCCCATACCCGACCCATACCCGCATTATACTCGACCCATATAATAACGTACTTTGTAAAACATTATACAACAAAAAAAAAAAGTTACTAACTTGACTAATGAAGTCTCTAGACACTAGATTTCTAGAGGAAAAAAAAACCCACACTCATTCTCATTCTCAACCCTAGCCAATACTATCACACTACTCTCTCCTCTCTCCTCTCACCTCTCTCCTCTCAAGCTCTAATCAATCACCACCTCTGAATCTCGCCGCTAAGTTGTGCGTCGGTCAACGCTCCGATCAAAACTCCAATCTGCACTTCTTCCTATATATTCGGTACTATCTTAGTCTCTCTAACTCTTTTTTTCCCCAATTATTTTTTCCCTTACCATTTTTTTGATGAAAAATAATTTCACTAATCAACTACGAAATTAAGAAGCCATTCAGATTTTGGATGCTTAAAACCACAAGTTTGATTTTGTGTGAGTTAATTTGATTTGCGTCTAGAAATAAATTAGCCATATTTCTGTCCTAGTTTCTAATTAATCAAATTCTGAATGGCTAATTTGACACTCATTCGTTTGATACTTTGATTTGCTTGGTCTTATGACTTATGAGTTACTGCAAATTTTAGTTTATAGGCTATACTCGTTGCTAATTTGCTATGATGTTTAATTACTTGTTTTTTTTAGTTGCATGATATTCATATAAATGATAAACTATGCTAATTTAGAAAATGTTATGATAATCTCATTTAATTTGGAGTTTTGGACAGAGGATGATGAATATGCTAAATTAGTGGGAGAATTAGAGGAAGAATTTGAAACATGGGATACCGATTCCGGAACAAGTGGAGTTTGCACTGAATAATTCAAGGCCTAATGGATTTCTTATTATGTATTTTAATATTTGTAGAATTGTAGTATTTTTAATATTTGGACTTTGAACAATTTGGAGTGTATAATATTAGTTACTGTTTTTTTTTCTTCATTATGTTAAGTATGTACTACAATTTTATTTTTATTTTTTTTGAGTTGTAGGCCTGTAGTACAAATTTCGTTTTTTTTTTGGAATAGATTTAAATATATTATTTGTGGTGGACCTAAGGTGGGGATTTGGCGGGTATGAGGCGGAGATTATGTGGGGTTGAGATGGGGATGGGTATGTTGGGTTTTGCAGTTTCCGACACCGCGCGAAAACAAAACCCGATAACTGGATCGCATGCATAATAATTACAACATAAATAAAAGCATGCAAAATAAACGTAAACATAAGAGAAGATAGATAAGAGAAAGAAAGAATGCTCACCCTCATAGCGTGCTTCCCTCAATTGTTGAGATCGGACTTGAAAGCTTCAAATTCCGCAAGTGCGAGAACCTCCAACGGCTCACACCCTCGCTACTAAACCATAATTGGTCCCTACCCCGAAACTTAGTTGGGGCAAGACCAAAAATAACTTAGAGTTTACAAACAAAGGTTTTCTCGCTTTTGGAGATCCCTTAGAGTTCACCAACTCAAGTGAATTTCCCAATGCCCAATTATGGGTATTTAGAGGGAAATGTCCCCAAGAAGTCACATCATCTTTCAATGTGGGAAAGTTGGTAAAATTTGAAAATAAGTAATTGATAGGCGTGTCGTGTACCTAACAAAAATAAACCAAACTAGACCACTACTATGTAGACAGGCAAGTAAGGATCGAATCCCAAGAGACTAAGGTTCACCTAATTAATTAGACTCAAGCAATCAATAAGCACGTAACCAATCAATGATGATGAACACTAAGAACGAATAAATAAATAACACAATTAATCTAAGGAAAGTGATAAATCAATGAACTAAAGCATCCAAGATCAAGCATTACCACGAATATAATCAATGCATAATTAATTCTACCTCCAATAAAAAATCAATTGACAAGAGGAAAAGCATTCTCTAAACAATAGCAAAGGTCTCTTCCAAGTTATCAATGGCTTCCCAAATCAACCATCAAGCCTATTTCCATGGAATCAAGCAAATAGGGACATTAAACACAATACTTAACTTCCTAATCATTCAATCATCTACTTCCGTGATGATCTTCAAACCCTTAATTGAAATACCCAAATCCCGTTATATTCAACTTCTGTTGCAATAAGAACAAAGGGATGATAACAAATACTAATTATTCCTAATCTAGCATTGGCATAAACACAATCAATCAAGCATGTCAATTGGAATTATTAATGGAGAATTTTAAAGATTCAATTTAAGCATTAATCATATCCGGGCTTTGCAAGATCCCGGATTATGAATCTACTCACACATACTAACCAAACCAATATCAAGATTCAATAGAGAAAACATAATCAATAAGCAATAATAAATAAAAGAGAAGTGAAATAGATGAATACCAATTGCTTCAATCGAAAGAACTCGAATGGTTGATGAACAATAATAAAAACTAAGAGTAGAAATTAAATGCTTAGAGAGAGTAAACTAGGGTTTTTAGGTAAAACTAATACTAGAGGATATAATAATCTCCCCTCTAATATGATTACAAAAGGGTATTTATACCCCTAAAAAGATAGAAATTCGAAATTAAGTAAAACGACTTCCACGCAACGGTGCCCGGTCTGACCGGGCAAGGGCTGCCTGATCGGGCAAACAAAGTACGGCTTCTTCTCCTGCGTTGTTCTTCTTCTCTTCTTCTGCCCGGTCTGCCCGGCAAGCTATGCCCAACAGAGCATTGAGGAAATCTTCAACTTTCACTCAACAACCTCTCTATAACCAACCAAAATTAGTTCGATTCATCCAAGAAACTCCGTATTCCTGTGAAACTCAATAAAATAGATCGAACACACTAGAGAAGAGATTGTTAATGAGAAATGGCTCCGTGGAACCCAAAACCATGCAAATATACGCTATAAAATCGGGGTGAAACATGGTATAAAATGCATACATCAGTAATTAATTTAATTCCAATTAAATTAAATAAGCTATGCAATAGTCAAATGACAAGTGTCAACATAAGGGAGGGAGTAGGTAAGGACCACAAACCTATCCTTGGTGAGCAAGCATAAACCCACCAACTCACATGTTTGGTCAACACTCGGAAGACCGACCACATACCTTGGGCCTCAAGGCTTCGCCTAGTTGGCGGCCTTGCCCTCGGCTGGGCCTGCTAGCATGCTACAAGCCCACGCGAGCTAGCGGACTGCTGCTAGCTCGCCCATAAGACGACGTGCGCATGGCCCCCTTCACTGCTAGCTAGCTAACTTGACAGGCATGCCCGGCGAGCGCACACGCGTTGCTGTTAGGCCTGCTGCTGAGGCTAGTCCATGGCTAGTAGCCATGCTAGCTAGCGCGACCTAGTCCTCGGTTGGCTCGACCGATCCGAAGGTCCGATTACTTGTCATTTGAATTATTTTCTTGTCTCGTCAATTCCTTGAAACGACTCGACGTTCGACGCTCTAAGCTGGGAATCTGACGTCTTTGTTCGTAAAATCACTATCGACATATTTAATCTTTCTGATTAATTTGTCGCTTCGGTTCGGTTACATGATTGGGTGTAAATCGAAAGGTTCAATCAAGATTAAGATGTAATATTAATTATTCATTAATATTACTGATCGGAAGCGGCCTCCAACTAGGCATTCCGATCCCTTGACCTCACTGAATAATTAGCTTTCGAATTAATTCTGAACCCTCTATCGGAATAATACACTTGTTCGAAGGACACCATTCCTTTCAATCTCCCACTTGTCCTTCCGGACAAGTGTGTTGTTTGTGTATAGCCTGTTTCCTATGTCACTTAATGTCTCTTCATGAACTATAAGGTAAGATTTTTCGTCATCCTTATTACGTCTAGAAGTTTTTCTCGATTTCTAAGTTCGACTTTCAATAAGCAGATGGCTTTTAAAATCCATCTGAGCACGACCATATATTTTCACAGTCTCGCTCTTCGAGTGGCCTTGTTAACAACAAAGACATGTTCCCTACTGTTAAAAGAGGGACATTCCCAGTCTTGCATTGTCATCTTTCCTTACTAAGAGACCCTAGCCGCCCAACTGTTGCTTTTATAATCCTCTTGTACGGCAGACGTTTGACAACATCAAAGCGGACTAGTACTCAAACAAGAGAACTAACAATATTCATGGTTGGGGAAAGAGGTTCCGATAGCCATAATGAGTAATATACTAATGAAGATTGTTAAATTTCTTAAAGTATTCTCATAGGTCTATCCGGTATAGTTCCAAACTGATACCTGTGCAAATGATTTATGACAATTTTGTCCTTGTAGTACAAGAAATGGTGCTATAAATCATACTACACACTAATCTCATGCGGTCATTAGTCGTCCAGCTTTCAAATGACCTCGATTAGGGATAATTTTGATATTATATTCAATGTTCACTTAGTAGGTGTTTCTTTATCCAAGACATGGTCTTAATACCCTATTTTGAATATCGTCAAATCGAATGGACTCATTATTTAATTCTAAACCACAATTAAATAGTTTGTGGAATTATTAGTAAAAATTTTATTCTACTATGAACCTTTTCAACGTTTCATCTTATGATAAATGGTTTACCCCAAATGTTTAAAGAGTAATACTCTTCACAAAGCATTTTTAGAAATCACACCCATATGTAATATGCTTGATTTCTTTTATGCAATTGTGAATGTTGTGGTTTACTTATTGCATAGGTTTAGTTATGATTACTTTGCAAATCATAGCATCTTCATTATAAAAAAACTTTCATAATAAGATGATAATATTCGAGAGTGTTATGGATTATATGTGATTTAGGATTTATTGTCCAAGTGACGGCTCCCACTCATTTTCATGATTTGTGATCTTTAACTTGACAAACTACAATCATCAAAGTTGAACAATGAACTATGCATTTAACAAATTCCTTATTATTGCCTCTAAGGTTGCAATGTTCTCAACATATACTTTAGCTGATTTCCTAATGATACTTTGCATGGATTTTACTCTAACTGGCTCATAATGATATAGATACCCTAATCATTTGTGATTATGGAAATTTATCTTAAATTTCCGCACTATATACATGGACATAAGTTCATGTTGCCATTATCAAGCCACGACGCGTCTTAACCTTGTGCTTATAAATGACTTCCTTATTAAGGATTTGATCCTTCCAAAGGTTGTGCTCGCAACATCAATACTCAAATTATATTTTTTTCCATGCATCAAGAACTCATCCTTTTACTTAACCAAGTACTTTGGATGTTTTTTATCATAATTTAACGATTCGTTGCGTGCTTAGATTCAAGTTGATTGGTATTTTATATTTGTCATGCTCTAAGCATGCAGGTCATGTGATGATTCCATATTGTAGCATACATGATGGATCTAATTGAAAAATTATTCCAATTTTGATCCCATTCATGTGACTTTTAGCTCATTCAGTTTCACTGAGTCTTGCTAAAATGTTTGCTATATGATACGGTTGAAAGTCTCTACTAGAGTCTTTCTTGTTTGACTTAGTATTTTCCTAGCTTGTACTTAGTTAAAAACATTTGGTTAGTTTTATACACATGGGTCAAAAACTTTTCAAGTCCTTCATGTTTAACACTGTAAATTTCTTTACTCGTTCAAATATTTTATTAAGTCTATCTAAAAGATCTTATTTCCCACTATGTACTAAGTGTCGCCTTACCTTGGTCCATTGTCGAAAATACTTTCAAATCTAAGCATTTAGCATTTGATAATTATTTCATAACGGAGTTCATAAACTTCTTGTTGGACCTTTACAGAATTGACTTTTGCTCCCTCTAAACTTCTTATCAATAAGATTTTCTATGTTTCTCCATAAGCCAAACCTTTTTCTAACTTTATGAGAAATCACATTCCAGTTCCTACATGCAATGCTTCTCTCAATCCACTAATGGATTTCTTGAGCTTGCTTTCAAATCTAGCATTATTTAGATTTACAAAACCCTTATACTATATCCATAGTCTCTTCCAAAATCCCTTTTTTAGGATGGCGGTTTTCATATCTATTTTTCCATATTTCATGTGCGTAATTTTGCTACAATAATCACAGAAAGACTTAAGAATTTTGATTAGTGATTAGGTTTTATTAAATCAACGTCATGAATTTAATTGTAACCTTTTCAACCAATCTAGCTGTATAAATTTCCATATTTGTTAGTTTTCTCCTTGAAAACTTATTTGCAACTGATGAGTCTTTACCCTTTATGCAAATTAATCAAGTTTCAAACATGATTTTCAAACATGGAGTATTTTTCGGATTTTATGGCCTCTAACCATTATTCAGAATTTGGATTTGTCGTAGCTAATTTACAAGACACTATTACCTTACCATCCAATAGTAAATAGTATGCTTATAAGTCTTAGGTTTATTTCTAACTTAATAGAAATTTATAGGATTCAATCCAAGCCTTTGGTGAATTCTATACCTATATGGCGTAATTGCATCAAACACTGAGTTTCAAGGTGCTTTTAAAGCCCTTTGATTTTATTGATCTTACTCCAATACTTGTAAATTTTCGTGAGTAATGAATTCTCTCTTTAGGCACTTATAAAGTCCTTTGAGTATTCTTGATCAATCATTCTCATGAAGCCCTTCTAAAGTCTTCCGAGATTCTCAGTTCTAGTTTGTTGCTAATCTCGATGGTCATCGAGTTCATTTTCTTCCCACTTGTCATTTTGGAAATGTGTTACTTTCCGGAAAGACACCACTTAGAGCAACAAATACTATGTTCTTAATCAAGTTGTGGAAGTAATGCCCATAGTCTCACTTGAATGCTTACAAAGAGACATGTATATTATTTTTGGGTAAAAGTTCGTTGTGAAACAAACAGTTAGCTCCCACTCGAGCTACCTTAGTCCTTATTGAGCCGCTTGGCTCCCACTGAGCCACTTAGCTCCCACTGAGCCAATGAACTTTCACTGAGCTAAGAGCTTTAGACATATACTTGAAAAGACGCTAGAAACTATTTCTATCCATAACTGATATGGTGTCCTTTCTTAGCTTCGACATTTTTATTTAGTCAAACATTAGTCATTTAAGAAAATCTGTAAGAACTTTATAGGAAGGGATGTGATCCATCATCATTCTAGTCATTTCCAAATGGCATCGAGGTCTCCGTCAAGACATACTATATTCTTTGTGGAGCAAATTATGAAATTCCAATTTCATAACCTTGATATGATCACTCTTGACTCAAGCAAACATCGTTCGATCTAATCTAGACGTTTGGATATCTTGCCAAGTCGATTATATATTTCACTGAACTTTGGAGCTACTCAAGATCCTGTTTATTCACATTTGATGAATGTAGTCATATTCATTCAAATTCTTGTGAAAACATTAAAGTAATGGAATCCTCTTTAGCTTTCGGATTCAATTGTCTATACCAAGCACAATAGCTCCTTTCTTTGTCGATTTTAACAAGTAAGACTTGCTTTCCTTAGAACGATTCTAAATCGATTAACTATCAAGAGTATATCTGATAGAGCCTTGAGTACGTTCCTGTCGATGTGACATTACTAAATATGTTTGGAACACAAATCATGTCCATGACTTAAATCTTGTGAGTTTTCATGTTAGAGAAATGTTTGTTTAAAATCAAGCATCCTTGACTCATGGCATAAACAACCATGCCATTCAAATAAACCAACAACTATTGCACTACATCCCATATGATTGCGTATCAAGATATTCTTTCTTCCTATGTCGATTCGAGCATTAAAAATAATAACATTGTTTTTTGGTAGTGGTGATTTGATTCCGATTTTCGATCACGGTAGTAAAACATTACCATCTCCATACCCCCCATTTACCTTAAACAATGTGTTACATGCTCCTAAATTAATAAAAAAAATTTAATATTTGTCCGAAAATTCATTGTTGATAATTTGGTATCTATTGAATTTGATCCATTTGGATTTTATCTCAATGATTTATAGACGGGAGCCAAAATAATGTGGTGTGACAGTACCAGTGATCTTTATCCACTCTTCTACAATACTCAAGCGACTTCACAAGCCAATAATTCTGCATTTACTGCTCTCTCTTCCAATCTTTGGAACAACCGTCTAGGACATCCTGGTGATGCTATTCTAAGATCTCTAAGTAGTAAAAGTTTTTATTGATTATAATAAGGCTTGTAATTCTTATTGTTCCTCGTGTCCTCTCGGAAAACACTCAAAACTTCCTTTTTATAATTCTATGTCGTCCATTTCTCTTCCTTTTGATATTATTCATAGTGATCTTTGGACTTCCCCTGTTGTTAGTTCTTCTGGTCATTGTTACAATGTCTTATTCCTTGATGATTACAGCAAATTCTTAAGAACATTTCCGATTGCAAAGAAATCCTAAGACAAACACTTATTCAAGTCTTTTCATTCTTATGTCCAAACTCAATTTGAAAGTAACATTAAAACTTATAAATGTGACAATGGGACAGAGTATATTAATGGTACTTTTAAGGAATTATTTAATCACAATGGCATGATTTTTCGTCTTTCTTTCCCTCATACTTCTCCTCAAAACGGAAAAGCCGAACGATGTATTAAATCTTTAAACAACATCATCCGGACCTTACTTGCTCACACATCTTTTCCACTTTCTTTTTGGCATCATGCTCTAGAATTGTCCACTTACTCTTAAACATTCTCCCTACCAAAGTACTTGGTTTTAAATCTCCAACTCAAATTTTATACCAATGTGATTCCATCTACTCGAGTTTACATGTCGTTGGTTGTCTATGGTTTCCCCTTTTCCTCTCCACTTCTATTCATAAACTGCACGAACGGTCCACCCCTTGTGTCTACCTTAGTCCCGCGCCAAACCATCGCGGCTCGAAGTGCTATGACATGTATAACGGTAAAATCATAATCTGTCGACATGTGAAGTTAATTGAAAACGAGTTCCCATTTTTTAAACTTCGCATACACCACAAATTCATGATTACGATATTCTGGACATGGATTAACTAATCATCATTTTCATCATTGGTAAAGCTCTCAAGCTGAGCCCAATACCCCTCAATAGTCCACTAATCCTCACACTCCCCCTTCCTTTTTTTGGTCGCATATCCATTTAAGACCTATAGGTGTCATTCGAAGTGCGCCTACCTAAGCATGTGTGAATATGCTTGGCAATCATAGGATGTGGGAATTAACATTATATGATTAAGGACAAGGAAATTATGGAGCTGCAAACAAATTTTTAAGGAACTTGTAAACCGTTCAAAGATCATTATAAGGCAACCACGAAAAAGGGACAACGATAGGCAACAACAACGATTGACCCGTATAAGTTACACTCAATTCATAATCCATGAGATTACTAACTCCATATGGGTCGGAACCACGAAAGTAGGATCGGGGATGATAGTACGAAGTGAGTCATGGTGTCACATTTGCCCGTATTGGCCTCTACTCGATTCTTATTGCAAAAAGTATTTCCTGTGATCTCAAAGGCATACAAACAAAGATTCAATTTGCTCCAAACTAAATTAGGCTAAATTGGTTAAATATTAATGCAACACATGATTCTAAATATTAGTGACCACTTTTATTAAACAACAAGATTAAAAAGTAATAAACCGGTCGTCCAAATTATCTTATTAGGCATGATTTTCAGTTACATATTCCCTTTAACATGCAATATGGTGATCAACAATAAAACAATAGAATCAACATTAATATTGGAAGCAATTTAACAGTAATATTGTTAGTCAAATCATCAAAAATATAATAATAAACCTTTACTTGAAATAAACAAAGTAAGTAATTAAATTAATTACTCACGTTTCGTGCTTCTTTAAATTGCTACATCATAAATAAAAGTTAGTAACTTCAAAGAATAATATATCAAATTGAAATTAAATTAAATTAAAGTAGAGTCGATTTAGTCCAAACCCACAAATGGTTCTAACTTTCGCGCCTTGGTTTAAGTACGGAACTTCGGTATTGTACGAACTCCTTGGAGTGCTTAGGAAAGGAATGTTGTAATTAAGAGAATAGGTTTAAGGCTTCGAATGTGAGAGAGAGAGATGAGAATGTGTGTTGGTGCCCGAAACTTTTAAATCAGCCTCGTATTTATAGAGGAAATGTGAGGGGTGAGGTCCGGAACCCTAGAAATGAGGCGCCGTAGAAAAACAAAGCGCCGTGGCACGGTATAGTCTACCGTGTGACGACATTTCTGCCGTGGCGCGGTATTTGTATCGTAGCTCGACAGTTAATTTTATCATTTTTGAAGGTCAAAACGTGTAAAAAAATAAAACCGGGTCAACAAAAATTGTCGTAGCGCGGAAGAAATTGCCGTGGCGTGGCAGAAACTGCCGTGGCGCGACAATTGTGTTTCTAGAAAATTCTTTTAAATTCATTTTTATCTTATTTTCTTTAAAAGCACGTGGCAATTAGGCTCTGTTTCAGCTATTTAGGGCTCATCATCAGATTTTGTTTTGGGGAGACATTTTTAGATGTCTATGGAAGCCCCCACTTTGACTGAATTTGTAGAAACATAAGTTTTGAAAACGATAGTCAAAGTAATCGATAGGGACGAAAAATAATATAAGACATTCTACGATCCTAAATCACTCTGTATACGCCAATACTTGCAGAAAACGTTGGATCCACATATAAAAGAGTAAAGAGATAGAATGCGTATCTGACACCAGTGGATCAGCACCAAATACGTTTGGTAGCTTTCTGGGCCTCGAGAAATCTACCAAATGTTGAATGATAGTCTTTTGCGCCTAGAGAATCCTATCGTGAACCACTAAGCCTCGAGCGATCCACTACATGAAAGGTGACAAGTTTTCGCTCCTCGGGAAACATGTCATAGATTCTTACGCCTCAAGCAATCTAATGAATGTTGAATGAAAGTCTTCCGCGCCTCGAGAATCCTATCGTGAACTCCTACACCTCGAGCAGCTCACAAGTGAAATTCCACGCCTCGGGAATAACACTAAAAGGGTGTCCGCACCTCGGGACACAATTGCAGACCTCTATGCCTCGAGAAGTATGCAACGATTGAACATTTTCCATGCCTAGGGAAAACGTGTCTGATGATGAATGATTATAAGCCACTGCACCTCAAGAAGCTTGCAATGTGAGTAACCGTCCACGCCTCGAGATCATCACTAAGTGTTGATAAATGTGTCATCAATTACTTCCGAAGAGAAGGGATGTTCGACTATCTCCGAACAGAAGTTGTGGATGATGAGAATAGCGCCTTCAAGTCATGTGCATCTGACTATGGGCATTGATGATGATGATGAAATGTCGATGGTTGCACCTTCAAGTCATGTGTATATGATTGTATAGGTGTTGCTTGATACCTTCAAGTCATGTGCATCTGACTGTATAGGTTTTGGTGGAGAAGAGTTTACGACATTATTCGATTGTACCCAAACATAGGCTATTTGTATGTTTGTTCGATTGTTCCCAAACAGAGGTTGATAATATAATTGCTCGATTGTCCCCGAACAGAGGTTGTTTGCTCGATTATCCCACAACATAGGCTAATAATATGATTGCTCGATTGTCCCCGAACAGAGGCTAGAAATATAATTGCTCGATTGTCCCCAAAAACAGGCTAATGTGATTGTTCGATTGTCCCCGAACAGAGGTTGTACTTGAGACCTATAAAATGAAATTTTCCAAAAGACTCGTATAGATTGTGATTGACTAATGACTAACTTGATAGAGGTAGAGTTGACATGAAATGACATGTGTATGACTTGTGACTCTATGTGTGTATGTATATTTTGAGTGCGTGCGTGCAGACACAACCAACTGAAAATGCAAAATTTTCGTTATTTTTTGTCATGAGTGGAGGGTACGGACATTCTCCCGAAAATGAAAGACGGGAAAAATGAAGTTTTCAAACTTCCCCTAATAAAAGAAAAAATTTGAAAAAGCTTTTAAACTTCCCCAAAAGAAAAATTTTAGAAAAGTTTTTTAACTTCCCTAAAAGAAAAAATGATAAAAGAAATGGGAGAAGTTTTAAGCATCCCCGTCGAGTATGATAGAGCAAAGCGAGGTGAATCGCTTTGATTTTCTTCTTGTCAAATTGAATCGCTTGTCTTGAAAATAATGTATGCATAATGAATGTTCTTAGGCCAGGAGGATAAGGATCATTATATCATGTGACACAATCAATAGATGCAGTTATGCCATGAGGCTAACCACAGTATAACTGCAGTTTATTGTTGATGTATGTTGCTTAGGTTAGGAAGCTAAGCATCATATATAGTGTATGAAAAACAAATCTTGATGAACGTTGCTTAGGTCTGGAAGCTAAGCAAGTCTATAATGTATGCAACAATGAATCTTGGTGAACGTTGCTTAGGTCAGGAAGCTATGCAAGTATACAATGATGATTGTTAAATGTTGTCTTACAAGATGATAAAGCATGCGCATTAATGAAACAAGATTTCATGATAAGGGGTTCTTAAGGGAAGGAGGATATGGCCATATATGTGTGAATGAAGTGTGTGACAATGATACTAAAGTTAGGCTGCAAAGGTTATGGTTGTGGTTGTAGAAAAAAATGTGAGAAGGGTCAAGATGGTGACTCTTTAGGTTAGGTAGGCTAATGATGTGGGTTTAAGCCCCTAAGTCTAGCTATACATGGATAGGGATAAGCATTGGAGATTCTTTGAATCGATCATGAATTAGTAAGAATATGAATGTGAATATGGCCGCACCTCAATGCAAGGTTGCCTACGTATCCGTTAAGAATCAAGCCGAACGTAGCTTTAGCCGAACTTTGCACAAGGGTATGTATACCTCAGAGTGGTCTTTCAAGGGTTGTAACTTGGTTAAGCTAATGGTTGAAGTAGAAGGAATGAAAGGCTCAAGACCCGATATAAGCCCCTTAAGATGTATAATTGCGTATTTGAGAGTTTGAACTTTGAAAGTTTTATTTTTTCATTTTGAGATTTGTTTTTATTTTTGTATATTTTGCACAACTCTTAATAATCATCAATGTGGGCAATCCCGGATCATGCGGTCCATCACTCACTTAACATTCATGTTTCTCAGGCACAATACCAAGTACTCAATGAGAGATGCAATTCGAGACTGGTTCATATCAAAGACATTGGAACAATTTCCCTTACACGTTGTTTTATTATTTCTTTGCTTTTGCTTTTTTTTTTGAACTTGCTTTTGATTATTACACGAATTACACACCTTCCCATCCCAAGGTTAGGTCAAACGTTAAACGAGGCTCAAAGTGGTTAATGAAGAACTTGAATATGCAATGTGTGTGGATGGTTAAAGGGGAAACAATGGGTTGCAAAGGGTGCCTCGAATCATTGGTGTTCCGGGGTTTTTTGGAATCCCTCGAGATACAGGTCGTGAATATAGCCGGACAAGTGTAAACACTTGCAAAACAGCGAATATTCTGTTTGACGGAATATTCGCCTCCGGCGATCAAGTTAGTGATCGGAAAATGAGAATATTTAGAGAGAGAAAGTAGAGAGAAGTTAGAGCAATTCACTATGCAATGATTGAGATATCTCAATCCACCCCTCCCATCATAAATGATTAGGGTACTTATATGGGTTGGAATGTGTGTCATCAAGGGCTTGATGACCTAGAATGGTGGGTGCTGATTGGTGGCAGAGTCATAGTAGGACACGTGTCCTAGAGGGCGCTGCTTTCATGCACATATTTCAGGAATTGGACCTGCTGATGTAAGGAGGCTTTCTCTCATTCGGGAGCTCTTATGCTTTTCCACGGGTCGCCTTCCTATTGGGACAC
This sequence comes from Chenopodium quinoa, assembly GCF_001683475.1. Classification (NCBI taxonomy): domain Eukaryota; kingdom Viridiplantae; phylum Streptophyta; class Magnoliopsida; order Caryophyllales; family Amaranthaceae; genus Chenopodium; species Chenopodium quinoa. Next base: position 840,729 of record NW_018743514.1, on the reverse strand, counting down.
GTGTCACCCATGCATTAGGCCACGTGTCAATATAGATTGGTCAACGTGAAGGGGTACATTTTACCCTAAACATTTGCCCCTCAAAGGGGGTGGCTCGTACCACACGGGCCGCCTCCTCTGATTTTCATTCGTCTAGGTATGTTTGAGTAAATCCTTGGATGGACGGACTGTACCGTCCGCCTGAAGTTGGGAAGCATTCCTTTGGGCTAATTACTTAAGCTATTCTCCTGATTTCAAGTAAAACACATGTCCTCCGCATTTTCCGGAGCAACGGTTTAGATTCGTTGACCTATCCGTTTATTTTGACGTGTCGTTTGGGTAACCATACGTCTTCTTCGTTTATATTGACGGAACGATTTGATAACCGTTTGAGCTTCTAGGTTAACGTTTTAAAAAAGGAGTCGTTTAGTCTCATAGGCGGGAAATAAAATTTAACCATTTTGCCCCCATTAATTTGCTTATAAATAGGACTTGTTTGACTTTATAAAAACACTTTGGATTTTCGTGTTTTCTAGAGAGAAGTCAGAGCTTTTAGAGAGCGAAAGTGATTTCCCTCCCTCATCTTCGAGAGCTCCGCCAAGTATTTGAGTTTTCCGTTCGATTTTTCGAGTTTACCGGTCAACTGGTAGTGTTGCAACTTGACTACTTCAAGATCTTCAAACCTTTCAAGGTTTTCTACTCGTACAGAGGTAATTGCCTGTTTCCTCTTTGATCTTTTTCTTTTTTCACATACTTGTTTTTTTTATTTTTAATCACGAAATGGCACAGCACTCGGATTCGTCCGTTTCTCCTCACGAGGTCGGTCGTTGGCCCAGGAATGAGGAGTCTAGAGTGGACAAAGACGACTTCTCTTCACTTTGGAGTGGGTTCATTTCTAGTGCGTACCAACTCACCCCCACCTCTTCTTCTCTGTCCCTGCAGTCGAACATGGTGAGTACAAGAGGTACGTATAACCGAGAGGCAGCAAGAAACCGAGGCGGTCGCATAACCAATCCCTTAGTTCCCTTTAATCCAAATGACACTGACGCGAATGACACAAACGCTACATTTAGTGGTAGCGCGTGCTCTGTGGTGGAAGTCACTGCCACCTCGTCCGAGCAAAACACACAATAATTTCCCCCTGCCCAATCTTCAGCTAGGAAGACCAGGGAAAGAAATGTTGGGGCGTTAGGCCAAAATCCGAAACAACGCCCTTCAGAATATACTAACTCGGTCTTGATGTCCGTCCGAGTTGCTTTCTTTTGAGAGGCCTCCTTCTTCACTCCAGGTGAACGCTAGGTCTAGCCAAGGAGGAGCGTCCGGCCAAAATTCCAAACAACCCTCAACACAAAACACCAGCTTGGCCAGGCCGACCGAGCTGCGTATCTCTGAGAGGCCTTCGACAAACATTCAGGCAAATGCTACTAACGCGCGGTCTGACCTGCATCCTCGCAGCGCTCCTCCTTCTTGAAATCGGGCGGACGCTGATGAGAGGAGAAAGGATAAGGGTAAGAGACCCTTAGTGCTAGAGAGCATTGTAGTTTTTTAGCTGGTCCTAAGCTCAAAGTGAGGCAGCTCGGCCAAAGCTGCTGATTAGACAGAGTGATGTCTTTTAACTTTGGTTTGGCCAGGACCCTCGAACCACAAGCTCCCGAGCATGAGGCCGAGAGCCCGGACGTTGGAGCAACGGACGAGGAAGCTAATGCGGTTAACCTCAATGACCCATTTCCCTGCACAGTCGACAATGTAGGCCTTGTCTTCCTTCATGACATATTTCAGAAGTTTAAGGAATTTCTCAAGCTTAGGAGAGGCTTCCATATCCTACCACCGAGGCGCTCTAATTCGGTGGCTGCCTACGATGATGAAAGGGCTCAAAGAAGGAGCTTCAATGTGTATCAAGCCGCCTTGAAGGTGGGCCTTCGCTTTCCCCTTCATCCATTCGTCCAGGAGCTGTTGAACGAATAAGACATTGCATTGTTTCAGCTAGTGTCAAACAGTTGCGCCAACATTTTTGGTTATTTGGTGACACACCTAAGGAATGGTTTCAACCTTAACTTCCCGGTGTTCTGCGAGATGCATAATTTGGTGCGAATGAACGCCTAGACGGACGGCTGGTTCATTCTCAATACTCGTCCCGACTACTTAGTAGTCTTGCATAAGCCGTCCAAATGGCGCGACTTGAAGCATCATTTCTATCGCATCAACAAGGAGTTGAACCTACAAATGAACTCTTCAGCTCGGATGGGAAGACCACAGGCAGACTAGGCCACCTGTTCATCCGGACCATGCATACCAACTTGACTACTTTTAGGTCAAAAAAGTGTTCAAAAATGGAAAGTTGGTGTTCGTGCCCTCCAACTGGATCCCACTGACTGACTGGCTCAGGGATCCGGTGTTTATGTCGGCTTGTAGATTGCTCTGGAACTATCCCCATGGCGGAACTTCGTGACTTAACCGTTAGAATAATTTTAATTTGAAATATGTTTGAACTCTTCGTTTTATTTCTTATCAAACGAGGCCATGTCGAAGTTGGACAAAGAGCAGAAAGGAGAGACAGACATGTCCGAGTTCCAGCTCGAACGCTACAGGCTCCTTCGTCAAAGCTATGAGGCGGCTAATGAGGTGGTTTTTTTTTCTTGCATCCGACCTGCTATGTTAGTTAGGGAATCCTTCCAACTTTCACTCGGACGAAATGGTCTTTCCCAATTTCGCAGAGCTGATATGCTAGGAAGGTTGATCCACTCCTATTTCACTCGGACATGAGGGGTAGGATGGTCTTCCTAACTTGTTGAGCTGGTATGTTGGGAAGGTTGTCCTTTCCAATTGCTCGGACGACAAATCTAACTTTACTTTTTCTTTTTCAGACAGCTACTTTGAAGCCAGCGTGGAAGCGGTTGGCATCCGCTTCGAAGGACGAGGGGTCGTTCAAGACTCGCAAAACTACTGCGTCTAAAACCTCATCAGGGTCGCAGGCGGCCAAGGCAAGGTCGCGGGCTGCAAAAGAGCAGTCTAAAGGAGATCCACCCTAGCTGACACCAAGTGGGGTCTCCAAGCCGTTGGAGCCACAACAAACTGATGTGGCCTAAGAGAAGACCGTTTGAAAGGACAAAGAGGGAGAGCCGTCCCTTCACGAAACAACCGGTTAAAACATCTCGACTCCGCATGTCGAGTTCCTCTTCGAGGTTGGGGTGCAACCGCAAGCTCCCCAGGCAAACAATAGGTTACAACCACAACCTCGGGAGACCGAGGAGCAATCCAAACCCTCTCATTCTCTAAAGAGGCGTTCGCAGGCACCCCCATCTTTCTCAGAAGGTACAAAGTCTAATTTCTCACTTGACCTTGATATTTTCGCACTAAGTCACCTTTCCAACTTGTTTATATTTTGTCGACAATTCTGAGGAGACGGACGTACGGGCACCCGTCCAGTCACTGAACGGGGCCGAACGCAAAGCCGTCCGGGAGGCCATGGCTAGGGCCGTCCCAGCAGATGTGTAGGACAAGTTCCGAGGAATCCACGAAGGGTTCCTCGGCCCAATGATAAACAATTGCGCTAAGGTAACTTGGCTTCTCCCAAGCTTTGATACTTAGTTTATTTTTGCATTTGTTTTCTTCTTTTACAGACTTATTTCCATCCTTCCACAACTCTTCCTTAGGCTCAACGCCTTCCTTGATTGGCGCGCCCGAGAGAGGCACTAGTTCTAGGAGGCCTGGAACGATATCAAGAAGATCCAGGATGAGAATGCCGGGATGTTGGCCCTCCAAGAGATCCAGCACAAGGTCGCCCTCAATGCGCTAAGCGAGAATTCGACCAAGCAAAATGAGGACATAATAAAGATGGGCGATGCCCTTAAGCTAAAATGACTCACTCACGAGGCTCTCCAAAAGGAGAGGGATGAGGCGGTCGCCAATGCCTCCCAATGGAAGGAAGGTTTTGACGGCACCGAGAAGCTCAAGGCCGAGATTTGCCGCCTCACCCTTGAGACAGCTCTGAAGGGGGCAGACGAACTTAACCAGGAGACCGCACATCTCAGAATGGAGGTGGAGGACTTGAGAGAGCAACTCAAGGCTCCTAAGCAGATCACTCCTCAAGAGATGGTCTTGATCAAGCACGGCCGAGAAAAGGCTCAAGGACCGATTCGAGGATGCGTTCGCCTTGATGTTTGACATCAGCGAAGTGGCATACTACCACGAGCGCTTCGTCAAACGGTTGAACTATGTCTCCCTCAAGGAGGAGACCGCCGTTGTCGGGTTGCCCGCCCTCGAGTTTGTCGAAACTCCCTCCCCTTCTCAAAGTGATGAAGATGATAATGATGAGGAAGAAGAGGATGAGGAGGAGGCTAAACGAGACGAGCCGGCCAAGGATGGTAGCAAGGGGCCGGCCGAGTAAAGAGCTTTTGTCTTCTGCGGCACCTGTTTATATTTAAGCTTTTTATTTTTACTTTGAACAATATTCATCTTTGCCACCTGTTTGAGCAATTTTTTAATACAACTTTTTTAATTTTACCGCCTGTTTGAGCGGCTTTGATTTATGAGAGTTTTCTCTTTTCTCTTCATTCATACTTAGCATATTTTCGCAATTTTTCATGCCTTTATTATGCGTTTTTGTGTACGAATGGTCATATACTGGGGGGTATGCCCCTTTATTCGACATTTTGTCTAGTCCATACTTAAAGAGGTTTGATTAACTTAGTAGATTTTATACCTTAAAGTAAATGACGCCTAGTAAGTTAATCAAATCATAATAATGATTTCCCTTGGACTAGGCAAATGCCGAATGAATTTCTACTTGCGACCGTTTAATTTTCTTTATATTTAGTTTGTGCCAAGTCATCCTTTGATACTATCTTTTAGACGTACTCGTGAAATTTTAGATATGATCTCAACCTGATAGTTTCTAAGTATTTATATGGCTTAATGGCTTAGGTATGCCCTTGCTTTTGGACTGAAAATGCCTTAGACAATTTTCGGACCACCTATTTTGTCCATTCGTCCAATTGTTTGGCCGGATGGATTGGGTTGCAAGACGACCATTGCAACCGAGTTGCCTAGCTGGGGGATATCCTGTTAGGGTTTTTTCCCGGCTTTTCAGCCTTGCCCCATTTAGAGGCCAAGTTGTTATATTGCTAGAGACATTCGTTTTCATTTTGGGCGGCATTTCTTCCTAGAATTTAGTAGACGGACGTAACATATAAGCAAAAATTTTCAATAACAATGTTTGACTTTTTCATTAATTTTGTCAAAATTACTTTGTTTGGCCGTACAACTTTAATTACATAGCTTGGTCGCTACCCCTAGTTATATCTACAACTTTTTGGCAAAGTACAAAAAACTTTACACATAATATTTTTTGAGATTATCTGTATTCCATGAATGAGGAATAGGACGACCATCTAAGGCTTCGAGACGGTAAGTACCGTCTCGTAATTATTCTTTGATTCAATAGGGCCCTTCCCAATTAGGGGTTAGCTTGCCATCTTCTTTAGCTCGGCCTACTACTTCCATTTTCCTCAAAACCAAATCTCCCATCTTAAGCAGCCACTTTGATACCTTTCGATTATATGCCCTTGTCATTATTAGACGATATATTTTGTGTCTAAGTGCCACATTGCCCTTAGCTTCCGGAAGGAAGTCTAGGGCAATCTTCATGGCCTCCTAATTGGTCAATTCATAATATAGCATCACCCGCAGAGTGGGCTCGTACATTCCAATTGGGAGCACAGCCTCAGCGCCATAAACTAGAAAGAATGGGGTCTCCCCTATTGAACCTTTGACCGTTGTTCGAATGGACCATAAAACATTAACCAACTCATCAGCCCATACGCCGCCTGTTTTCTCAAGCTTCGGCTTGATGCCATTGGAAATCAACTTATTATAGGCCTCAACTTGGCCGTTGGCTTTTGGCCAGCCCACCGAAGCAAAGCAGTGTACTATACCCTGGTCACTAAGCTAATCTCTGAGATGGTTAGTCTCAAATTGTGGCCCATTATCGAACACCATTGACTGTGGAACACCCAAACGTGTGATTATGTTCTTCTAGATGAAGGAGGATACATCTTTCCACTTAATTCCTCTGACGACCTCGACCTCTACCCATTTTGTGAAGTAGTCAATTGCCACTAGCACATATTGATGTTGCCCTGATGCAGGATTATACGGCCCTAAGATGTCCATGTCCCATTTGGCAAAAGGGAGTGAACTACTTATGGCCGAAAAATTATTTGTCGGACGATGTATAAGAAGTCAACTACCACTAGTACATATGGATGCGGCTGGCCTTGATGGCCTTGCCTTGCCCACAAAGCTTGCTTGGCTAGCTTGCTCAGCCATGCGTTGCATGCCAAGCTTGCGTCCGAGTCTTGCCTGGCGGCAAGGGCTTTCGCTAGCCATGCTAGCCTACCTAGCCCTCAATTGGCTAGGCCATTTCGAAGCTAGGATTTTTCCGCATGATGACTTGTCGTTTTGTTGATTTTTCTGTCTCGTCGATTCTTACATTCGACTCAGCTTACGACGCTTATTTCGACGCACTAAGCTCGGAATCCGACGTCTTTGTTCATAAAAACTATATTAACTCATTTAATCGTTCGGATTAATTCATCGCTTTGTTTCGGTTACACGATTAGGTGTGACCCGAAGGCTTCAGTTAAGATTAAGCTGTAATATTAATTATTCATTAATATTACCGATCGGAAGTGGCCTCTAGCTAGGCATTCCGATCACTTGACCTCACTAAATATTTAACTTTCTAATTAATTCCGAACCCTCTATCGGTATAATACACTTGTACGAAGGACACCATTCCTTTCAATATCCCACTTGTCCTTCGGGATAAGTGTGCTCTTTGTTTATAGCTTGTTTCCTATGTCACTAAATGTCTCTTTGTGACTATAAGGTATGATTTTTCGTCATCTTAATTATGTTCAGAAGTGTTTCTCGATTTTCGAGTTTGGCTGTCAATAAGCAGATGATTTCTAAAATCCATCAGAGCACGATCATGCATTTTCACATTCTCGCTCTTTGAGAGGCCTTATTAACAACAAAAGACATGTTCGCTACTGTGAATAGGGGGACATTTCCAGTCTTGCATTGTCAGATTCCCTTACTAAGAAGCCCTAGCTGCCAAACTATTGCCTTTATAATCTCCTTGTACGGAAGACGTTTGACAACATCAAAGCGGATTAGCACTCAAATAAGAAAACTAACAATACTCATGGTCGAGGAAAGAGGTTCCGATAGTCATAATAAGTAAAATACTTATGACAATTGTTAAATCTCTTAAAGTATTCTCATCAGTCGATCCGGTATAGTTCCAAACTGAAACCTATGCAAATGATTTATGACAATTTTGTCCTTGTAGCACAAGAAATAGTGTTGTAAATCATACTACACACTAATCTCATGCGATCATTAGTCGTCCAACTTTCAAATGACCTCGATTAGGGATAATTTCGATATGATATTCAACGTTCACTTAATAGGTGTTTCTTTATCCAAGACATGGTCTTGATACAGTATTTTGAATGTTCTCAATCGAATAGTCTCTTTATTTAATTCTAAACCACAATTAAATAGAAATGGAATAATAATTTACAGAAAAGTTAAATTACTCCATAAATGAATGGTTTAACATAGTGTTTTACACTAAGATCTCCACAACTTAATTAAAACACATAAATAGGGAAATCAAAGCCAGTCTTCAATGTGTCTGATTCCCACTGCCTTAACGTGCTTGTTGTGTTTCACTTGAGGCAAAGGTTTAATGAGTATATCGGCTACATTGTCGTTCGTTCCAATTTTGCAAATTCTGATTTCACCATCGGACTTTAATTTCCTTATCATGTGAAATCGGCTCATGACATGTTTGATTTCTGGTACTCCCTTGGCTCTCTCGCCTAAGCAATAACCCTACTATTATCACAGTAGAGGTCTATTAGTCTCTTTATTGAGGGAGCAACACCAAGTTCACCAACGAACTTACGAATCCAAACTGCCTCCTTAGCTGCTTCTAAAGTAGCCAAGTATTCAGCTTTAGTTGTAGAATCTGCAGTCGTGCTTTGCTTAGCACTCTTCCAACTGAACGCTCCTCCATTAAGATAAAACACGTATCCTGCTTGTGACTTGAAGTCGTCTCTGTAAGTCTAGAAGCTTGCTTCGATATAAACTTCAACAACCAAATCCTTACTCCCACCATAGACTTGAAATTTATCATTGTTCCTTTTCAGTTACTTTAGGATATTCTTGGTCGTAGTCCAATGCGCCTCTTCTGGGTCTGATTGGTGTCGGCTCGTAGCACTCATGGCATACGATACATCCGGCCTAGTACATATCATGGCATACATGATCGATCTGATAAGCGAAGCATATGGAATCTGACTCATCTTCTAGGTCTGATTGGTATCAGCTCGTAGCACTCATGACATACGATACATCCGGCCTAGTACATATCATGGCTGCCTGCTTTCTTGTTAAGAGTTATACCATGTGACATGGGTAGGTGGCCTCTCTTGGCTTCCACCATATTGAATCAGTACCTTGGCTCAATCCAATCATCCTTTTAGATCAATCCCGATAGATCTTGATCCCTAATATGTATTGCACCTCTCCGAAGTCTTTCATTGAGAAACACCTTTTAAGCCAAGCCTTTACAGATTTTAACATTGGAATGTTGTTTCCAATGAGCAATATGTCATCGACATATAAGACAAGGAATGCGATGTCACTTCCACTGACCTTCTTGTAAACACAAAACTCCTCTGGATTTTTGATAAAACCAAATTCACTAATGGCTTCATCGAATCGCATATTCCAACTTCTACTTGCCTGCTTTAGTCCATAAATGGACTTCTTAAGCTTGCATACCTTCCCAAGCATTGTTTGGATCTACAAAACCTTCCGATTGTGTAATGTATGCAGTTTCTTCTAAAATCCCATAAGGAAGGCGGTTTTGATGTCAATTTTCCATATCTCATAATCACAATATACGACAATTGCTAGGATAATCTGGATTTAAGCATGACGACTGGCGAAAAGGTTTCATCATAATCAACACCATGAATTTGCCTGTAACCTTTTGCCACCCATCTAGCTTTGTATACATATACATTTCCATCTTTGTCGATTTTCAACTTGAAAATCCATTAGCAACCGATAGGTGTGTAACCTTCGGGCAAATCAACCAAGTCCCAGACTTGATTTTCAAACATGGAGTCCATCTCTGATTTCATGGTTTCTTGCAATTTTGCAGATTCGGGGCTCTTCATAGCTTGTTTATATGTCTTTGGCTCATCTTCATCCATAACTAGGATCTCTTGATTCTCGGTTAAGACAACACCGAGGTATCTGTCAAGTTGAGATCTTGCCCTTTGCAACCTACATAGGGTAATAGATTGAGCATTTAATTTGTCATTTTGACTTTGACCATATTCAACAGTTGCCTCCAAAACACTTTGATTGTCAGTTTTGTTAGTTTGACTTTGTTGCTCACCTTCTCGAACTTCATCAAGTTCGATTTTCCTCCAACTTGTCAATTTTGAAATATACTCCTTTTCCAAATAGACACCATCTCGAGCAACAAAGAAACACTTGTTAGATTTTGGTGCAAGCTTGTCAGATATGAGTCTTTTCACATATGCTTCGTAACCCCAAATCTTTAAAAAAGAAAATTGTGGAGGTTTCTTCGTCCGTAATTCAAATGTAGTTTCATATGTAGTTTTTTCGACAACTTTTGACAGAGCGCGGTACAGTGTAAGTGACGCGGTTAGAAGTGCGTGTCCCCAGAGAGAGATAGGAAGATCGCTAAGACCCATCATTGATCGAACCATGTCTAACAAAGTTCGATTTCTCCTCTCGGACACTCCATTTCATTGTGGAGTTCCGGGAGGTGTCAACTCTAGAGAATTTCATGTTCTTTCAGATGATCGTCGAATTCGTAACTCAAATACTTGCCACCTCGATCCGATCGAAGTGCTTTGATTTTCTTTCCAAGCTGATTTTCCCCTTCACTCTGAAATTCTTTGAATTTCTCAAAAGATTCAGATTTGTGCGACATAAGGTCGACATAGTCATATCTACTAAAAGTCGTTCGTGAAAGTGATAAAATAGCAATAACCATTTCTTGCGATTGTGCTCGTTGGTCCACATACATCCGCATGTGTGAGACCCAATAAGTCTCTAGCCCTTTTCCCAACTTGGAGAATGGTTGCTTTATCATCTTGCCTAGTAAGCATCCTTTGCAATTTTCAAACGACTCTAAGTTGAATGAATCAAGAATTCCTTCATGAAGAAGTTTCTTGATGCGTTTGATGTTAATATGGCCAAGACAACAATGTCACAAGTAGGTTTGATTCGACTCAATGGTCTTAGCTCTTTTGGTGGTATCATTAACATTTGTCTAGTTACATTTAGAATGTGTGATCCTATAAAACATATAAGCAAGACATTTAAAACAACCACATTTATAGTCTTGTGATCAAAACAACCCGATGTCCAACGCCATAGATCAAAATATGTTTGATGGTAAGAAAAACATAATAAAACAAAAATTAGTTCTATTAAAGGCCAAAGACAAATAATATGCCTACAAGCATGACGGAAGGACCATCTTCATTGTTCGCTCGTAGTTGCACATTCACTTGTGAAGCCCTCACACTTGGTCCCTGAAAACAGGAGCATATAGTGAGTCATACATGGTATCCAATACCTATGAATAGCTTATACACAAGTGTTACTGAAGATATCTGAGGTAGATGGAACATTTCTCTTTCCCTCATCTTCTCGGAAAATCTTGCATTCCCTCTTGTAGTGGCTTTGCCCACCACAATAGAAGCATTGCATCATCGCTTTGTTCTTGAACTCCTTCTTCACTCTCAAGGGCATCTTGGTAACACCATAAGAGTCGGCCTTGTGAAGCATTTGCACCACCTCATTCAATGAGTACGACTCCTTCCTGGCTGTCGTGTGCATCCTAACTGCATCAAATCCCGAGTAGAGTGAACCAAGCAAGATATGACCCGCCATCTCATCCTCTAATGAGATTCTAAGTAGCTCCATGTTTTTGAAGAGCCTAGCCATTCTAAGCACATGAGGTTGGAGGGGCATATCGGGTCTCAATTTGGTATTGTAAACCCTATACCAAACTCGGTACCTTTCCTTTGCAAGGCGACCTTCCTACAGGGCCTTAATTTTCATGTTCACATATGGCCTAGTTAAATTATGAACATTGAAGTCTCGAGTCTCGAAAGACATGTTGACTAGCTCCTTAAGACTATTAAGAAGCATGTCCAGAAGGTATGAGGTGAACTTCCTCTTCCAATCCTCCGGAAGGGAGTTCCTCATCAAATTTGTGACCTTGCAACAATCCAAGGACCAAATTTCATGAGTTTCATCACTCATGAATCCCTTAGAGAAAAAGCTTGGAATGGGAGTGTCCAATATATACTACATGGAACTATTCTATATATTTTTCCGGAGTTCCTCTTTCCATTCCTTGATATTGACCAAGTTTAAGCTAAAAGGCAACTTGTCGGGGAGTTCCGGACACATGTTGTTGTTAATTACATACCTTTTTCTACAAATGAAATAATTTGCAATGAAAAGTCTTTCATAAAACCAATAAGAAAGAAATTTAAAGCATACATGCAAACTTTCAATCTTATAAAACGTTTTATCCACACATTTAAAATTTGTCTCATAGGCGAGAATAAAATGATTCCAAGACGCCAAAAATCAAAAAGTGATTAAGCATGTTTTGGCTTGTCTTAATGCTTAATATTTTAAGGTAATTAATCCAATTGCCAATAGCTCTAAGATACTCTTGGTTCGATAAAACGTCGCATCTAATGCTTTCTTGACGTTTATCTCCGTTGCCACGATATCGAAGGACTCCTTACTGATATCGTTGAGTGAAACAAAAAATGTGTATACGATGCATTTCTTTGGCAAGCGCACCAACATACCTTACTGCCCTAGGAAAGTAGTAATGTCTTGCTTTGGCATTACCCATTACTATGCTTATTAGTTCCGTAAGGGTCATTTTGGAATGACAGATTTAACTCAATTTTCTTTGGGACTTAGGGTTTCTATGTTGGTTGATTTAAGTGAACCAAACTAATCATTCAACATTCAAAATCCTAAACATGCATCTAACATCGCAAATATACAAGCAAAATATATTAAGCATAATTAAAGATGCATTTGGCAACTAGCATGACCCCTTGAGTATTCAAACCTCCAAGGGCCTTCGTTGCATCCTCTTGGCTTCGTCTTCTTAGGAACGCCGTCTTCGAGTCATCACCACCAATTATGCAACTACTAGAAAAACTAGGACTAATTTAAATAATTTAAGTACAAAAATACTGAACGGCACGCAGTCCGTATTTAGATTTACAAAAATACAATACAAAACGCAGTCCGTATTTACTATCCAAGTTAGTCCCTACTAATTGCCATTTTGTAAAACCTGCATTATAATATCTATTTCATTCATCCATTCACTAACGTGAATGACCCACGCATTTTAAAAATAATTCAAGCAACAATTCAAAACAAGTGTAAAAACCAGTTACTAACTTAGGTGGTTAATACAATTAACGTGCCTACTTAAAACTAGTCAAAATTGTTATCCGATTATGTGAATTAACACAATATAATAGCTCAAAACAATTAATGAAGCTCCCACTAAATTCCACATCCAACTTAATTAAAATTAATCCAATTAAAATTAATTTAGCAGGTTAATCCAAAATTTTGCCAAATTATTTTGCAAGTGTTGGGAAAAATCGAGGCCTAGCCTCGTTTTAATTAAAACAACCACAAAATCGCAAAATTAATATCCCCTTACGGCCGAGTGCCTAGCATTCAAGCCACGAGGCTCAGCTTGCTGGGCACCAAGCCCCAGGCTGCCATGCGGGGCTGCTGGCCCGCACAGCCCTTGCTGCGCCAAGCCAACTATTAGTGGTTGACAGCATCACTTGCATGTATGCTGGCCCTAGCAGCATGCTTGCAACGCATGCAAGTATTGGCTTCAAAGGCCTTGCTGTGCGAGCTAGTGTTGCCTAACAGCAACACACGCACATAGCCATGGCGCACCAAGCTGGTGCTACTCGCACACACTAATGCACAAGCACGCCACGAACTTTTGACAGCCACATGTGGCTGCTCAAGCAGCCGAGCTGGCCGAGAGTTATGCTTGAGGCTTCGTGCCTCGATTTGCGTGCTTGTGCGTAGTTTTATTCCAATTTTTTTTTTTTTTTTTTTTTGGTGTGAAAATTAAAAAAAATATCTAAATTATTTTTAGAACCAATATTGAGCAATATGAAAATAAAACGAGTCCAACTTAATTAAATTCAATTTTAGTGCACAAACCAAAATTAATTCAAAAACCATTATTTAAATTATTTTTAGCTCAACTTGATGTTACGGGTTATTTTCACAATTAATTTAACCAACATAAATTAACAATGAGACTTCACAAAAGGAGTTCAAAAAATAAACACAATCATCCAATGAAAAATTTCTCCAACACTAACTTGTGCAAATTTGAAAAATTACATTTTTCTAACATGAAAAATAATCAATTTTCAATCACAAGTTTGAACATTTAAGACTTTAATCAACTAAAAAATGATGAAAATCGAAAATTAGTTCATTATGGAATTTTGAAAGTTAAGATCCAACTAAATAAACAATTAAAGATTGAATCTTTAACATTTTAGGGGATTCAAAAATATATTATCACCATAAACATTCACACTCCAAGCAATTAATTTGCAAAATATGAAATTGCAAGTTTACGTGAAAATAAGAGCTAACCAAATTAAGCACCAATTAGACTTCATAAACATGCTTAATAAGGTTAAGATTGCAGAAGATTAATGGTATAATCAAACACATAATCCGACAATTGCATGCCATAATTAATCAAGGTTTAAAGATTTAAAATTTTTCGTCAAAAACGAAAAACTCTTCGAAAAACCATTTTCTGGGTGGATTTTGGATTCAAGAATGCCATTTTTAATTACGAAGTAGGTAAAGTCTGATTTAGAACATTGATTCCACCCAAAAGTCACTATTTTTGAGTCAAAATTGGAGTTCGTAATCCAAAATCAGCATAAATACGATTTGAATCCAATTAAAAACGAGCTCCTAATCTAATTAGGACGCTAAACTAGAAATTTAAATCCATTTTAAATCACCTTAATTAATTTTTTGTAAAAATTAAATGTAAGAGACTCTTATACCGCTATTGGGTTTTGCAATGTCCAACACCGCGCGGAAACAAAACTCGATAACTGAATAGCATGCATAATAATTACAACATAAACAAAAGCATGCAAAATAAACATAAACATAAGAGTAGAGAGAGAGAAGAAAGAATGCTCACCCTTGTAGCGTGCTTTGCTCAACCTATGAGCTCAGACTTGAAAGCTTTAAGTTTCGCAAGTGTGAGAACCTTCGATGGCTCACACCCTCGCTATCGAACCACACCAATCCCTACCCCGAAACATAGTCGAGGCTAGACCAAAAATAACTTAGAGTTATTAGAACAAAGGTTTTCTCTTCTTTGGAGATCCCTTAAAGTTTACCAATTCAAGTGTATTTCCCAAATGTCAAACGATTGGTATTTATAAGGAATAGAGCTCAAGAATTCCCATCATCTTTCAATGTGAGATAGTGGGTAAAAAAGAAAAATAGAATTTAATTTAATTCTAAATTTAAATTAAAAAGCCAAATGAATCACTAAATGAAAAGTGGCATGAGGAGATCAAGGAGTTAGGTGAGGACCACAAGGGGAGGACCACCTTCCCCTTGCACCCCAAACAACCCCAAAAACTGGTCCTCACACATGCCCAATCACAGCACGCTAGTTGGAACTCAACTATGCGCACCAAGGCACACCAAGCCGGTGACCTGGTGCTTGGCTGCCAGCATGGCTGCGTGTGCGTGCAGCCTAGCACGCATGACACACATGGATGCAGGCTACTGCTCGGCTCTACTATCCTTCAACGAGACCCAGCGAAGGCCAAGTAAGTCTTGCGCGCTTACGGGCCGCTGGGTGCTAAAGCTAGCAGTAGCTAGCTTGTTTGCACGCTAGAGATGCTAGCTAGTTCTGCTAGCGAGCTAGCGTGCTAGCATGCTTAGCTATGCGCAAGGCTTTCTCGGCCATGCGGTGCATGCTGAGCTTGCGCCCGAGCCTTGCCTTGCGACAAGGGCTTTGGTTAGCCATGCTAGCCTACCTAGCCCTCGATTGGCTAGGCCATTTCAAGGCTAGGATTTTCCCGCGCAATGGCTTGTCGTTTGGTTAATTTTTCCGTCTCGACGATTCCTAAATTCGACTCGGCTTACGACGCTCGGTTTCGACGCTCTAAGCTCGGAATTCGACGTCTTTGTTCGTAAAAACTCTATTGTCTCATTTAATCCTTCGGATTAGTTCGTCGCTTTGGTTCAGTTACACGATTGGGTGTGACCTGAAGGGTTTAGTCAAGATTTAGATGTAATATTAATTAGTCATTAATATTTCTGATCGGAAGCGGTCTCCAACTAGGCATTAGGATCACTTGACCTCACTGAATAATTAGCTTTCTAATCAATTCTGAACCCTTTGTCGAAATAATACACTTGTTCGAAGAACACCATTCCTTTCACACACCAGAGGCATCATACATCACCTATCAAGTAAAAACAAAAAATTTATTTGAACATGTGATTTACCTTGTGGAAAATTAAGTGATACAAGACATGTAATTGCATCCAATATGACAATCATTATTTAGTGCTAGCAACCAAATCCCTGCCTAAATCCTTATTCATGCTATTGAAACAATTTCTTTGCATGCCAAAATGGCAAAACACAATTGGGGAAATGTTTAAGTTATAAGTCATTGGGGAACAACATGCCTGATTGTGGCCTACAGATGACACTTTTAGCGTAAAAAATTAGCACTGATGTATAATCAAAACCAGTAATGCCCCTTTAATAGCATAAAAATTCTTTCCAGAATCTATTACAACCAGAAGAGAACTATAACACTGCTCTCAACTTAAGAAAGCTTCTGGGGTGGAAAACACAAGAAAGTAAGTGCTTATTTATAATTCCCTCACAAAATAAATAATAACAAAAAAGGGGAGGAGTTGGTAATAAAATTAACCCCTGTATACAAGAGACACCTACCTTATCCATATCAAAGTCCACCCAAGTTTCTGAAAGCATGCATAACAGCCTTAACGGTTTGTTTTGGATTATGTCCAGTTCATCTTTTTCCAGGGACACTAATTATGCTATACAACCACTCGAAACAGTCTGAAGATTAAGGACACCAAAATTGAGTCCAAACCATAAGTAAAAGTCTATTTACATAGCTAATCAGGCATTTAGCAGGAGGCAAAATGTCATAGCCACCATTAACTAACAAAAACATATTGATTCACCCAAGTTAGTTACGTAGCATCATAGCTGTAACACAATTTGCAGATTCAAATCACAACAAAAACTAAGGAAAGATTTGACTGTTATTGTAATATGTTTTATTATAATTAGAAGTTGTTTCTTTGGAAGTATGATGCATCAAAAAAATCTGGCACCTTTACAGATATAATCCTCATAATCAAATTAAAAAAAATCATCGAAAAATTAGAAATTTTTTCCTCTTGGAGTCTAAAATCAATAACAACAGTAACCCACATTACATGCATATTTCGAACACCTAGGGCAGTAAAAATCGAGTTTACAAGCAATAGTTCAATAGAAACTTAATCATAAGCAATAGTTTAATCTAATAATCGAGTTTAATTAGAAGAACCCTAAATTGAATATACTGACAATTTAATTAAGGATAAACCATAGATTATGAAATTATGATTCAATGATTGCATAGAGAAACAACTTGTTACTTAAGAGAATTCGCCTTAATGGATATCATAATTCGCCTCAATTGATTTCAGAAGTCGCCTCAAAGGAGAACGTGGAGTGCGCTTCAATGGGAAAGAATGAGATAATTACATGAAAATCAGAAATTGAGAGGTGTGACGTCTGGAACGGAATGAAAGACGGCGGCTGGCGGCACGTCTGGCTGAGTGGGTGGCTGAGTGACTGCTGGGTTGTTCACTTGTACGAAGAACTGAAGGGAGAGAGAAGAAGAAGAGGAGCGTGTTTTTCATTTTGGGATTAACATTAACTTTTACTTTATTATAAATGTTTAATTCACCTAAAAATAATGTAACACCTCTTAGTGTTACCATAAAGTGTTACTTATTTTAAAAGTGTTACTTTAAAATGTTACTTATATTAAAAGTGTTATATTGAGTGTTACGTTATAATAAAGTGTTATCAAAGTGTTACTTATAAATCTAATATTTTACATTTTAAGAAGTGTTACCAATTACATGTTACATAAAATCAATCATGTAATAGTGATTAAGTATTCGGCCGCTGGTCTCTAGTGTATTGAACGGCTTCTTCAACTGCTGATCCGTGTAAACGATAATTGAATGAGCAAAAACGTATGGCCTTAACTTCTTTGATGCCATGAAAAATGCCAGGCCGGACTTTTCAATGGGTGGACACCTAAGCTTAGCATTGTGCAACACATGGCTGATGAAATACACAGGGATCTGATAGTCGTCCCTTTCAGCAAGCAGGACGGTATTTAAGGAGTGATCAGAAATTGCAAGGTACATGTATATCTTTTCGTCTTTGAGCAGACTTGACAAGCTGAGTGAGAGTATGTAAATGATTGTTCAACTAAATAAAGGCTTCCTCGACTTCTTCAGTCCACTCGAACATTGCTTTTTTTTCTTGTTTGTCTGGAAAAATAGCGACACTTATCCCCTGATCTTGACATAAATCGTTTGAGGGCGGCTAAGAAGCCGGTAAATCTTTGGACTTCTTTTATGGTTTTAGGTGATTTCATGTCTAAGATCGCTTAGATCTTCTTAGGTTTAGCTTCAATGCCGTGTTGATCGATCAAAAATCCAAGAAATTTGTCGGACTCAACGCCAAAGACACACTTTTTTGGATTTAACATCATCTTATGCTGCCTGAGTTCGATAAATGTTTCTCGGAGATCACTCAGATGATCGACCAACTTTTTTTATTTAACAATCATATCATCAATGTAAGCCTCCATGTTCCGGCCGATCTGGTCTTTAAAGACCATATTCACAAGTCTCTGAAATGTGGTTGGGGCATTCTTCAGGCCGAACAGCATGACTTTGTAGCAATACAATCCTTGCTCAGTCACAAATGCAAATTTCTCTTGATCTTCTTCCCACAAAGGGATATGGTGAAATCCTGAATAGGCGTCCATGAGACTCATCAAGGCATGCCCGGCCATTGAATCAACAAGACGGTCGATTTTAGGCAAGGGAAAACTATCTTTAGGACATGCCTTGTTGAGGTCAGTGTAGTCAACACACATCCGCCAAGTTCCATTCGGATTTTTGACCTAAACTACATTGGCCACCCAATCACTATAATAATATTGTCGAATAAAACCTGCGTCCAACAACTTCTTTACTTCGGTTGTGGCCACTTGATTTCTTTCTTCATCATGATTTCTCTTCTTCTACGGGATGGGCCTTACGGCTGGATTTACCGCCAGCTTGTGCATAGCTAGGTTTGGGCTTATACCCGGCATCTTATGAACTTCGAACACAAATACATCTTTGAATTTTGTTAACAATTTTACTAAGTCATCTCCAAGCAAGTGTATGACCATAGTGCCAACCTTGATCGTCTGATCAGGTTGGTTTGGGTCCAGCATTAGGTCCGTATTATCGCCGGCCAACGGTCATTAGTTGCTATGCCATTTCTTTCTTAGCTGACTTTCGCTTCCGGCCGACCTGCTGTGCTTGGAGTGACCCTGCTTCTGAGTGTTGCTCGGACGCTCTGCTATGTTCAAGCGAGGTAAGCTTCACAACTAACTGATTAAATTCCTTTGCCATTGTAGGCGTCATTCGAAGCGCTCTTAAGCATGTGTGAATATGCTTAACAATCATAGAAAGTAGAAATTGACATTATATGATTACGGACAAGGAAAGTAGGGAGCCGCCAACAAGTTTTTAAGGAACTTATAAACTGTTCACGGATCATTAAAAGGCAACCACGAAAAGGGACAACGATAGGCAACAACGATTGACCCGTGAAGGTTACACCCCATTCATAATCCATGAGATTACTAACTCCATATGGTTCGGAACCATGAAAGAATGATCGGGGATGATGGTACGAAGTGAGTCATGGAGTCACATTCGCCCGTATTAGCCTCTACTTGATTCTTGTAGTGAAAAGTATTTCCTACAATGTCAAAGGCATGCCAATAAAGATTCAATGTGCTCCAAACTAATATTAAGTTAAATTGGTTGAATATTAATACAACATATATCTATAAATATTGTGAACACTTGATTAAACAACAAGATTAAAGGGCAACCTAAACTGGTCGTCCTAATTATCTTATTAATCATTATATTCAGTTACATATTCCCTTTAACATGCATCAATAAAACATAATAGAATAACAATAACATTGGAAGCAATTCGGCCATAATAACATTAGTCAAATTAAATCATAATAATAACCCTAATCATGATACCAACAATAAGAATAATAATAAGAGTAATTAAGTGAATTAATTACTCACGTTCCACGCTTCTTTAAATTGCTACATCATGAATTAAAACGTTAGTAACATCAAAGAATAATAAATAAAATTGAAATAAGATTAAGATAAATAGCGTTGATTTGGTCCAAACCCTCAATCGGTTCTACCTTTCACGCCTTGGTTTAAGTATGGATTTTCGGATGTTGTATGGACTCCTTGGAGTGCTTAGGGAAGGAATGGTGTAATTAGGAGAATAGGTTTAAGGCTTAGAATGTGTGAGAGAGTGATTATAATGTGTGTTGGTGCCTCGAAGCTGAGAAATCAACCTCATATTTATAGAGATAATGTGAAGGGTGAGGTACAGAACCCTAGAAACGAGGCGCCAGATACTAACCCTAAAAATTGCCGTGGTGTGGAAAAATTTGCCGTGGCGCTGTAGAAACCAAATAATATAGTGTTTTGCTCATATCATCTTCATTTTATATCGAAATTGGGAATATATATACCGTTGGAAAGCTTATTTCAAGGCCTATACAACCAAATAATATTTGGATCAATTATAGGGCCACGAAATCAGTTTAGCTAGGTTTTGTGATATGGACACGAAAAGAGGAAAATAAGTTATTGTTTGGGGAAATGGGCAAAGAATTGGGTTGGTTTATGACATGTATTGGATTGAATATTGATTTAAGCACTCCAAAGATTAAATACTTGATCTGACCAATAATGACAGTGAAAGGTTGTTCATCATCGGGTTTGATTTTGGGGAAACATTTTTAGATGTCTACAACCATTACTTGGTTTCCTTGAATGGAGCCTATTTTTCCGTCCGACCACTCAAACTTCATCAAAATTAAGTGAGGGACTATTACAGCCTTTTCCAAGTTCAAGGTCGGATGGTCGATGATGAAATTATAGCCAGTGAGGTCTTTAACCACTAGGAAGCGCAAGACCATGTCTCTTCCCTCTCTTTGTTGCCCAAATTGGATGGGCAAGTCTATCTGTCGAACGGGGTAGATAATGCCCCCACCAAACCCAACCAACGGGTGTGAGATATCCTTCAAGGCATATTCTCGAAACTTCAGATTTTTCAAACAAGCTAAGCTGACTATGTCGGACAAGCTGTCGGTATCTATTAGCACTCGTCCAACCTTCAGGTTGGCAACCCTTAGTATGAACACCATAGGATCATTATGGGGGGCTTTGATTTTTCCTATATCATCTTCACAACCAGTCACCTCTAGGAAAGACTCATCCTTGACCTATTCCGTGTGCATTATCACTTTCCCCAACTTCCTAGCATCTTGTTTAAATCCTTTCATGGTTGGGCCACCGGCAGCGAAGCCGCTTAAAAAGACGGCCACAAACCCTGAGTCTATGCTATTCCCATCTTCATCATATTTTTTCTAAAAGGAATGGTGTCCTTCCAACAAGTGTATTATTCTGATAGAGGGTTCAGAATTATTACAGAACTAATTCTTCAGTAAGGTCAAGTGATCGGAATGCCTAGGTGGAGGCCGTTTCCGATCAGTAATATTAAGGTACAATTAATATTACAGCTTAATCTTAACTGAACCCTTCGGGTCGAACCCAATCGAACAACCGATCCGAGACGACGAATTAATCCAAAGGATTTAATGAGTCGACAGAGTTTTACGAATATAGACGTCGGATATCAAGCCTAGGGCGTCGAGACCGAGCGTCGCAAAATCACAAGCGACAAGTACGAGCATAGCCGTAGCTAGGCTAGGCTAGCTCATCCCAAGCCCAGGCGCACCATGGTGTGCTAGGCGTAGCATCATGCCTAGGCGCCATCGTAGCCCTAGCATGATGCCTAGGCGCCATCGCAACCCTAGCATCATACCTAGGCGCCATCGCAGCCCTAACATGATGCCTAGGCGCCATCGCAGCCCTAGCACCACGCACAGCACCATCGCAGTGCTAGGCACATGCGTGTGTGCGTGTGCGTATGCACCATCGCCTAGCAGCCTCGCAATGCAGCACCGAGCATTCGCATAGCTGTGTTCTTGCGTGCGTGCCTTCGTATGGCAGCACCAAGCACATCAAGCTAGCAAACAGCACTAGCCTCGCTCAGTGCGTGTGCATGTGCACCATCTCCCAGCACCAAGCCCAACATGCGTGGCTCGCTAGCAGCACGCATGCTAGGCCTTGCGTGCGTAAGGGGCTGGCAGGCATGGCTATGCGTAGAGCCTATGCGAGGGATGCGAGTATGTGCGAGGCAATGCATGGGAGTGCTGGGCCAGCGCCAGCATGCTAGCACATCCTAGCACTAGCACGCACCAGCGCCAAACATCGCCCAGCACCAGCATGCACTGCCTGGCTGGGGATGCAAGGCTACTGGTTGGTGCTAGCTGGCAGCGCTAGCCGGCACGCTAGCTGGCAGCCATCACAACCCTCCTTGAGGCGGTTTGTGTGTGGGTGTGGGGACCAAGAAAAGCCTTGGGGAGCAAGGCTATGGTCCCCCCCACCTAACCTTGAGCATCACTCATAAGCATATAATTATGCCACTTGTCGCGTTGTGATTAATCTTAATTATTTATTTAATTTGGAATTAAATAAATTATTGATTTTTACTAACTCTCCCACATTGGTGGGAGATTGGAAATCAAGGGTGCATTTCCCTATAAATACCAAAGGCTTAGGTATTTGGGAATACACAACCTTGAGTGGAATTAAAAGGCAACTCTTGATTTGAGTAAACCTTGATTCATAAAACTCATAGTTTTATTTTTCCGGGTCTCAACTAACCTTCGAGACTTGGGACGCTCGGGTCGGGTTCGAGGGTACGATCACGTTGGAGACCTCGTATTTTCAGGGTTCAAGTAAGAGCTCATTTTTGAGCGAAGCACGCGTCAAAGGTATAATCTTTCATCCTTTCTTGTGTTTAATTATGTTTTGCTTGTTAATTGCATTTATTCTGGGGGCGGGTCTTAGCAAGTTTCTTTCCGCGTAGTGTGGGTCACTACGAAACCCAACATCGGTATCGGAGCCACGCTCCTTTTAATTTTTGAAATTATTTATTAATTAAGGTGTTTTAAAGTAAGATTTAATTTTTGGTTTTGCTTTTCTAATTAGGTTAGAAGCTGGTTTTAATTAATTTTAAAACTTGTATTTTTTATCGATTTGGCTGTCGAACCCAGATTTTGGCTCAAAAATAGTGATTTTTGGGTGGAATCGACATTCTGAAACAGATTCAACCCTCTTCGAGTACTGTTCAGAAGCCAAATTCGAACCAGAAACCCAAGTTTTTGGGGTTTTTTCGTTTTTCAACGAAAACTTTAATTCTTTTTAAGCCTTGATTAATGCAAGCATTACAAGGTTAGATTAAATGCATTATTGCATCCCTAATCTACTGGTATTTTAAATATCCTTAAGCATAATTATGGAGTTTTAATTAGTGTTTGAGTTGATATGCCTTTTCACATAAACTTGTTTTTCACAAATTTTGCAAATTAATTGCATTAATGTGAGAATGTTTGATGTGAATGTGTAATTTATGTTCCCAAGTATGTTAAAGTTCTAATCTTTAAAGGTTTAAATGATTGGAACTCTAACCTTAAATTCCATATTGAACAAAGTTTTGATTTTTCATTTTGGTTGATTAATATCCATGAAGTTCAAATACTTGTGAGTAAAATTTTGATTAATCTTCATATTGGAAGATGTAATCTTGTTATTTTATACAAGTATGAAAGTTGGAAATTTTTTATCATTAGATGGTTAATTTATTTTTCCAACTCCCATTTGTCAAATCCATTATTAATTTTCATATTGGCTAAATTAATTATGGACATAGCTCATTTAATATTAAGCATAAAGAAAGACCTAAATTTGTTCAAAAAATAAATTTTTGGATGATTTAGGCTTGAGCACCATTAAAATTAAATTTATTTAAGTTAGACTCATTTTATTTTATTTTATTTTTCCTCAAATTGATTCTAAAATGTAATTTAGAATTAATTTTTGTCACACACAAATCGGAATTAAAATTCCGAGTAAAATGCACGCAAATCGATGAAAAAACGCAAGCGTCACCAAGGCTAGCCGGGCTGCCTAGCAGCCCACATGTAGGCTGCCTATGGTGCGCGCATGGCTGAGCATCAATGTTGCGTGGCTGTGTGGCGAGGGGTGCTAAAGTGCTGGGCTTGGGCAATGACATTGGCTGATGGCTGCTTGGAGCGCTGCTGGGCAGCGTGGTAGCAAGCACCAGCCAACCCCCACTTGCTTGCAGGTGCCAGCATGCGAGCAGGCATGCGTGAGCGTAGTGTGCTGTGCTGGGCGCATCATGCTAGCACCAAGCACCAGCACAGCCCTTGATGCTGCTGGTGCTGTGTGGCGTAGGCTGCTGACAAGCTTGCGCTGCTACTAGGCTGCGAGGCAACAAGCCCTAGCCAGCCAGCCCACTACTACCTAGCAGCCATGGTGCGCAATGCACCATGCTTGGGTAGGGCTATTTTGCTTAATTTTTGAGCTATGCAATTTTCCGAAAATTTTGCCGTTTTAAATTATTTATGTTATTATTTTAACGAGGTTAGACCTCGATTTTTTCGTCTTTTGCATAATTTTTTGGTTTTAACAAATTATGGGTTATGCCGACTTAATTAATCGGATTAATTAAGTGTGGATGCGGAATTTAGTGGGAGCTTAGTTAATTACGTGAGCATTTTGTTTTTAAAAATAATGGATTAAACAACTTTGACTAGTTTTAATTAGGCGCGTTAATTGGATTAACCACCTAAGTTAGTTACTAGTTTTGCGTTTTTAATTGTGTATTTCGTAAAATGCACGGGCCATTCGCAAATAGTGAATGGGTGAATGAAAGATTGTTTTCAAAACAGGTTATTGAAAATGGCAACTAGTGGGGCCCGATTAGGATAGAAAATACGGACTGCGTTCCATTATATATTTTTGTAAATCTAAATACGGTCTGCGAACCGTTAAGTATTTTTGTATTTTATATTAGTCTTAGTCATTCTAGCTAGTTATTTTATTTTTGCCAAGATGTCTCAAGACGACGTTTCGATGAAGACGAGCCAAGATGAAGACCCATGGAAATTGAAGATTTCAAGGGGTCATGCTAGTTGCCAAATGCATCTATTTTATGCTTTATATATATTATTGTTATATATGAATGTTAGATGCATGTCTAGGATTTCATATGTTACGACGATTAGTTAAGTTCACTTAAATCAAACCAACATAGAAACCCTAGATCCCTTAATAATATTGAGCCAAAATTTGTCGTTCCAAGAACAACACTTACCGAACTAATGCGCGTATGTGATGGGCTACGCCAAAGCGAGGCATCACTACTTCCCTAGGAACGTAAGGTATACTAGGTATACAAGTTGTCTTGGTTAAGCTCAACGATATCAGTAAGGAGTCCTTAGATGTCGTGGCAAAAGAGATGAAATGTCAAGGATGCATTAGATGCGACATTTTATCAAACCGAGAGTAGCTTAGAGCTATTAGCAATTGGATTGCTTACCTTAAGATATTTAATGATTAAGACAAGCCAAAGCATGCTTAACCATTTCTTGATCTTTGGGATCTCGGAATCATTTTATTCTCGCCCATAAGGGACAATTTATTAATGCGTGGATAAAATGCTCAATAAGATTGAAAATATGCATGAACGCATTTTAAATTTCAACTTATTGATTTATGAATGGTTTTTCATTTCAAATTCTTTCAATTGTAGAACAATGTCTGCAAGTAACTCAAACAACAACCAATTCTCTTTACGCTTAATTCTCGACAAGGAGAAGTTGAGCGGGCCAAATTTTCTTGATTGGCAAAGAAATTTGCGCATTGTACTAATGCAAGGGCAAAAGGAATACGTCCTTGATGAGGAAATGCCCGATGCTCCCAATGAGGAGGTCACTCAGGCTACCCTCAACCGATGGCAAAGTGCTAATCGGGATGTCAAATGCATCATGTTGGCCACTATGCCTCCGGACCTTCAAAAGACTTTCTTTGAAAAGGAGACGGCTTTTGAAATCATTTCTGAGCTTCAGAATATGTTTCAAGAGCAGGCCCGAACTAAAAAGTTTGAAACCCACAGGCAGATCCTTGAGAGCAAGCTCAAGAAAGGAGAGCCAGTCAGCCCGCATGTCCTCAAATTGATTGGATTATTTGAGAACATGGAAAGGCTTGATGTTGGGTATTCAACTGAGATGGCAATTGACATCATTCTCCACTTGCTTCACAAAGGATATGATCAGTTCAAGATGAACTATAATATGCATAGCATGGAGAAAACCCTCACCGAGCTTCATGTTAAGTTGAAGCAAGCCGAGCAAACCCTCAAAGATGAGGGCAAGCATGACATGCTCATGGTGAGGAAGGGCAAGCCATTCAAACGTCCGGGCAAGAAGAAGAGCTTTAAAGGGAAAAAGAGAAATTTTCCGCCTAAGTCAAACACTGCCAAGCGGAGCAAGGACAAGAAGGTAGCCTCTTCCAAGTCCGATTCCGAATGTTTCTACTGCAAGAAGAAGGGACATTGGAAACGGGACTGCCTCAAATTCAAGGAAGATAAGAAGAACGATACCGTCGCTTCTTCATCAGGTATTTTTGTTATTGACTTAAACTTCGCTAGCAAAAAATCATGGGTATTAGATACCGGATGTGGCTCAAACCTTTGTTCCAATGCTCAAGGACTAAGGATAAATAGGAGGCTAGAGAAGGGAGAGGTCGAGCTTCGGGTCGGAAATGGAGCAAGAATGTCTGTCGTCTCCGTTGGAACTCTCAGTTTGTCATTGCCCTCTAGGCTTATTTTAGAACTTGACAATTGTTATCATGTTTCTAGAGTTACCAAAAACATTATTTCAATATCGGCGTTGGACGCCAAAGGTTTTGAATTTCTAATTAAGAACAATAGTTGTTCATTTTATTTCGATAATGTTTTATATGGTAAAGCATAATCAGAAAATGGTCTTTATGTGCTTTCTCTTGACAAACAAGTCTATAACATTGATGATACCGCCAAAAAGGCTAAGACCATCGAGTCGAATCAAACCTACTTGTGGCATTGTCGTCTTGGCCATATTAACGTCAAACACATCAAGAAACTTCTACAAGAAGGTGTTCTTGACTTATTCGACTTGGAGTCGTTTGAAAATTGCGAAAGATGTCTATTAGGCAAGATGATAAAATAGTCGTTCTCCAAGTTGGGAGAAAGGGCAAGTGACTTATTAGGTTAATACACACGGATGTATGTGGACCAATGAGTACACCCGCAAGACAAGGTTACCAATATTTCATCACCTTCACCGACGATTTTAGTAGATATGGCTATATCTACTTAATGTCGAATAAATCTAAATCCTTTGAGAAATTCAAAGAATTTCAGAAAGAAGTTGAGAATCAACTTGGCAAGAAAATTAAAGCACTTCGATCGGATCGAGGTGGCGAATATTTGAGCCATGAATTCGACGATCACTTGAAAGAAAATGGTATTCTTTCAGAGTTGACACCTCCCGGAACTCCTCAATGGAACGGAGTGTCCGAACAGAGGAATCGAACCTTGTTAGACATGGTTCAATCAATGATGGGTCTTAGTGAACTTTCTATCTCTTTCTGGGGACATACGCTACAAACTGCGGCACTAACACTGAACCGCTCCGTCAAAAGCTGTTGGAAAGACTCCATATGAATTATGGACTAAGAAACCTCCTAGGTTATCTTTTCTCAAGATTTGGGGATGCGAAGCATATGTCAAGTGATTAATTTCGGACAAACTTCACCCCAAATCGGATAAGTGTTTCTTTATGGAATATCCAAAAGAAACCAAAGGGTATTACTTCTACAATAAATCCGAGAACAAAGTGTTTGTTGCTCTTGATGGTGTCTTTTTGGAGAAGGAACACCTTTCCAAAATGACAAGTGGGAGGAAAATCGAACTCGACGAAGTTCGAGAGGACGAGCAACAATGTGAACCTGATAAAACTGACAATCTAAGTGCTTTGGAAGCAGCTGGGAAGATTGGTCAGAATCAAACAGACAATGTAAATGCTCAACCTATTACCCTTCGTAGGTCATAACGACAAAGATCTCAACCAGACAGATACCTTTGGTATTGTCTTAACCGATGATCAAGACATCCTAGTTATGGATGGAGATGAGCCAGCGACATACAACCAAGCTATGACGAGCCCCGACTCTGCTAAATGGAAAGAAGCCATGAAATCCGAGATGGACTCCATGTCTGAAAATCAAGTCTAGGACTTGGTGAATTTGCCCGAGGGTTACACACCCATTGGTTACAAATGGATCTTCAAATTGAAGACAGACAAGGATGGAAATTTATCGATATACAAAGCTAGACTGGTGGCAAAAGGTTATAGGCAAGTCCACGGGATTGACTATGATGAAACCTTTTCACCAGTTGCAATGCTAAAGTCTGTCCGGATTATTCTAGCGATTGCTGCATATTAAGATTATGAAATATGGAAGATGGATGTCAAAACTGCCTTCCTGAATGGGATTTTGGAAAAAACTGTGTACATGACACAGCCAGAAGGTTTTGTCGATCCGAGCAACGCTGGAAAGGTTTGCAAGCTTAACAAGTCCATTTATGGACTAAAGCAAGCCAGCTGGAGTTGGAATCTGCGATTTGATGAAGCCATCAGCAAGTTTGGTTTTATCAAGAATCCAGATGAATCTTGTGTATACAAGAAGTTCAGTAGGAGTGACATCGCATTACTAGTCCTATATGTCGATGACATACTGCTCATTGGAAACAACACAAAATTACTAGAGTCCGTAAAGGGCTGGTTGGGAAGTGCTTTTCAATGAAGGACTTAGGAAAGGCACAGTACATATTGGGCATCAAGATCTACAGGGATAGATCTAAGAGGATGATTGGATTGAGCCAGAGTACTTACATTGATAAAGTACTGGCACGATTCAACATGGAGAATGCCAAGAGAAGGCATCTACCCATGTCCCATGAAGTAACTCTCTGCAAGAAACAGTGTCCACAGACACCTGTTGAGCGAGAGAGAATGGATCAGATTCCATATGCTTCGCTAATTGGGTCGATCATGTATGCCATGATATGTACCAGGCCAGATGTCTCGTATGCCTTGAGTGCTACGAGTCGATACCAATCAAACCCAGGAGAGGCGCATTGGACTGCGGCCAAGAATATCCTGAAGTACCTGAAAAGGAACAAGGATAAATTCCTGGTTTATAGTGGCCATAAAGATCTGGTTGTTGAAGGTTACACCGACGCTAGCTTCCAAACTGACAGAGACGACTTCAAGTCACAGTCAAGGTACATATTTTGCCTAAATGGAGGAGCATTTAGCTGGAAGAGTGCCAAGCAGAGCACAACTGCAGACTCTACAACTGAAGCCGAATACTTGGCTGCTTCAGAAGCTGCTAAGGAGGCTGTTTGGATTTGGAAGTTCGTCAGTGAACTTGGTGTTGTACCCTCCATCAAAGGTCCGATAGATCTCTACTGTGACAACAATGGAGCTATCGCTCAGGCTAGAAAACCAAGAGAGCACCAGAAGGTCAAACATGTCCAAAGGCGATTTCACATGATAAGGGAATGGAAATCCAAGGGTGAAATCAGAATTTGCAAGATTGGCACGGATGATAATGTAGCCGATCCTTTGACTAAACCTTTGCCTCAAGTGAAACACAATAAGCACGTTGAGGCAATGGGAATCAAGCACGTGGGAGACTGGCTTTGAAATTCCCTGTAAATGTGTTTTAATTAAACTGGTTGTTTTAATGTAAGACACTATATTGAAACCATTCATTAATGGAGTAGTTAATTTTGTGAAAATTATCGTTCACTCCATTGCTATTTAATTGTGGTTTAGAATTAAATAATGAGTCCGTCCGATTTATGAAAATATTCAAAACAGGGTATCAAGACCATGCCTTGGATAAAGAAACACCTGTTAAGTGAACATTGAATATTTAAATCGAAAATTATCCCTAATCGAGGTCATCTAACTGATGGACGATTGATGACCACCAGAGATTAGTGTGTAGTATGATTTACAGCACCGTTTTTTGTGCTGCAAGGACATGATGGTCATAAATCATTTGCACAGGTGGCAGTTTGGAACTGCACTGGATCGACCTATATGAGTACTTTAAGAGATTCGAAAATTGTCATAAGTAAATTTCTCATTATAGCTATCGGAATTCGTTTTCTCGACCATGAGTATTGTGAATTTTTCTTGGTTGAGAACTAGTCTCTTTGATGTTGCCTAACTTCTGCCGTAACTGGGGATCATAACGGGAACACTTAGGAGATTAGGCCCTCTTAGTAAGAGAAACTTACAATGCAAGACTGGGAATGTCCCCCTATTAACAATAGGGAATATGTCTTTGTTGTTTACAAGGCCGCTCGATGAGCGAGACTATGAAAATGAATGGTCGTGCTCAGATGGATTTTAGAAATCATCTGCTTATTGACGGTCGAACTCGGAGATCGAGAAACACTTCTGAACATAATAAGGATGACGATGAATCTTACCTTATAGTTCACGAAAAGACATTAAGCGACATAGGAAATAGCATATACACTATATGCACACTTGTCCGGAAGGACAAGTGGGAGATTGAAAGGAATGGTGTCCTTCCAAAAAGTGTATTATTCTGATAGAGGGTTCAAAATTATTACAGAACTAATTCTTCAGTAAGGTCAAGTGATCGAAATGCCTAGGTGGTGGCCGCTTCCGATCAGTAATATTAAGGTACAATTAATATTACAGCTTAATCTTAACTGAACCCTTCGGATCGAACCCTATCGAACAACCGATCCGAGACAACGAATTAATCCGAAGGATTTAATGAGTCGACAGAGTTTTACGAATACAGAAGTCGGATATCGAGCCTAGGGCGTCGAGACCGAGCGTCGCAAAATCACAAGAGATAAGTACGAGCATAGCCGTAGCTAGGCTACGCTAGCTCATCCCAAGCCCAGGCACACCATGTGTGTGCTAGGCGCACCATGGTGTGCTAGGCAAGATGCCTAGGCACCATCGCAGCCCTAGCATGATGCCTAGGCGCCATCGTAGCCCTAGCATGATGCCTAGGCGCCATCGCAGCCCTAGCACCATGCACAGCTCCATCGCAGTGCTAGGCACATGCGTGTGTGCGTGTGCGTGTGCACCATCGCCCATCAGCCTCGCAATGCAGCACCGAGCATTCGCATAGCTGTGTGCTTGCGTGCGTGCCTTCGCATGGCAGCACCAAGCACAAAAAGCTAGCAAGCAGCACTAGCTTCACTCAGTGCGTGTGCATGTGCACCATCGCCCAGCACCAAGCCCAGTATGCGTGGCTCGCTAGCAGCAAGCATGCTAGGCCTTGCATGCGTGAGGGGCTGGCAGGTATGGCTATGCGTAGAGCATGTGCGAGGGATGCGAGTGTGTGCGAGGCAATGCATGGGATTGATGGGCTAGCGCCAGCATGCTAGCACAACCTAGCACTAGCACGCACCAGCGCCAAGCATCGCCCAACACCAGCATGCACTGCCTGGCTGGGGATGCAAGGCTGCTGGCTGGTGCTAGCAGGCAGCGCTAGCCGGCACGCTAGCTGGCAGCCAGCACAGCCCTCCTTGAGGCGGTTTGTGTGTGGGTGTGGAGACCAAGCAAAGCCTTGGGGAGCAAGGCTATGGTCCCCCCCACCTAACCTTGGGCATCACTCATAAGCATATAATTATGCCACTTGTCGCGTTGTGATTGATCTTAATTATTTATTTAATTTGGAATTAAATAAATTATTGATTTTTACCAACTCTCCCACATTGGTGGGAGATTGGAAATCAAGGGTGCATTTCCCTATAAATACCAAAGGCTTAGGTATTTGGGAATACACAACCTTGAGTGGAATTAAAAGGCAACTCTTGATTTGAGTAAACCTTGATTCGTAAAACTCATAGTTTTATTTGTCCGGGTCTCGACTAACCTTCGAGACTTGGGACGCTCGGGTCGGGTTTGAGGGTACGATCCCGTTGGAGACCTCGTATTTTCGGGGTTCAAGTAAGAGTTCATTGTTGGGCGAAGCAAGCGTCAAAGTATAATCTTTCATCCTTTTTTGTGTTTAATTATGTTTTGCTTGTTAATTGCATTTATTATGGGGGCGGGTCTTGGCGGGTTTCTTTCCGCGTATTATGGGTCACTACGAAACCCAACATTTTCTTCTCCTTCTTCTTCTTGGACTTATTGTTCGTCCAAGAGTAAGTGAACTTAGACTTCAAAACATATGAGTTGAGCATGTCCTTATCTACGAGCTTGTCCAACAACCTCTTCAGGTTATTGCATTCGTTCGTATCATGCCCCACACCCTTGTGGTAATAGCAATACTTGTTCTTGTTTTTGTACTAGGTCGGCCCCCTTAAGGGCTGGGGCTTCTCGAACTCGAACTTGTCTTTTATTTCCATTAAAATTGAGTAACAGTCTTTGTTGTACTCATTATATGGCTCGTACGTCTTGGCTTTGTTGGACTTGGTCTTTTGGCAGTCGGCCACCCAAACTTCTTTTCTTTTCTTACTTCCTTCCTTACTTTTGCCGGCTGAGTCTTGCTAAGAAGAAAATTTCTTCTCGGTGTCTTTGGCTGGCTCCTCTGCTTTTGTAAGCAAACAAAAATCAGCTGCCTCTATATATGATTCGGCCTCCCGCAGAACACATGCGTGTTGGGTTTTGTGGTGTCTGACACCGCGCGGAAACAAAACCCGATAAATCGGATCGCATGCATAATAATTACAACATAACAAAATAGCATGCACATAAAAAAAATCACAAACACATAAAGAGGAGAGAGAGAGAAAGAAGCTCACCCTTGATGCATGCTTCGCTAATAACTCGAGCTCGGACTTGAAAAACTTCAAGCCTCGTAAATGCAAGACCTCCAACGTCTCACATCCTCAATCACCGAACCGGCCCTTACCCCGTAGCTTAGACTGGCTAGACTAAAAATTACTATAGTTTTACGAACTTCAAGCTTTCTCACTCTTTGGGAAATTCCTTTTGAGTTCTACTCAAGTGAGTATTCCCAATACCCAAGGTGGGTACTTATAAGTAAATGCTCCCAACAGTTTTTATCAACTTTCCATGTGAGAAAGTTGGTGAAATATGAAAATGAATGTATTATTTTGATTCCAAATTAAATTAAAATAACAATTCAATTAGTAAATAACAAGTGCCACACGGAGATCAAGGGAGTAGGTGAATACCACAAGGGAAGGACCACCCTTCCCTTGCTACCCAAGCCAACCTCCTCACTCAAAACGGCCCCAATAAGAACCAGTTAGCTGGCCACCTATCCTTGAGCAACAAGGCGCGCTACGCTGGCAATCCTTGTACTCGGATGGCAACCCTTGTGCCAGCAAGTCCCAGCCACTGCGCGCATTCCCAGCAAGCTTCGCATGCCTACGGGTTGCTGTGTGTGATCGCGCTAGCAGCAGCTAGCGAGGCCTAGTGTTCTTGCTAGCTACTAGCCTTTCTAGCGCTGCTAGCACACTTTGCTAGCGAGCTAGCCCTGCTAGCTAACTCGGCATGGCGCAACTGCCCAGCTAGCACGCGCATGCTACTGCTGGGCTTGCGACCATTGCTTTGCATGCTAGCTTCCCTTGCTAGCCACATTGCTCTAGCCCTCACTTGGCTAGGCCATTTCGAGGCTAGGGCTATGCGTTATGACTTGTTGTTTGACTAATTTTTTCGTCTCGTCGATTGCATAAATTGACTCGACGTTCAATGCTCGGCTACAATGCTCTAAGCTCCAAATCCGACATCTTAGTTCGTAAAATCTCTATCGACTCATTTAATTCTTCGGATTAATTCTTCACCTTGGTTCGGTTACACGATTGGGTGTGACCCGAAGGGTTCAGTCAAAAGCAATCTTTAATATAAATTATACATTAATATTACTAATCGGAAGCGGCCTCCAGCTAGGCATTCCGATCACTTAACTGCACTGAATAATTAGCTTTCCTGATTAGTTCCGAACCCTCTATTAGAATAATACACTTATTCGAAGGACACCATTCATTTCAATCTCCTACTTGTCCTTCCGGACAAGTGTGTTGTTTGTGTATAGCCTATTTTCCTATGTCACTTAATGCCTTTTCATGAACTATAAGGTAAGATTCTTTGTCATCATTATTACGTCCGGAAGTGTTTCTCGATTTCCGAGTTCGACTGTCAATAAGCAGATGATTTCTAAAATCCATCTGAGCACGACCATGCATTTTCACAGTCTCGCTCTTTAAGAGGCCATGTAAACAACAAAGACATATTCCCTACTGTGAATAGGGGACATTGCCAGTCTTGCATTGTTAACTTCCCTTACTAAGAGGCCCTAGCCACCCGAGTGTTGACTTTATAATCCCCTTACACGGCAGATGTTTGACAACATCAAAACGGACTAGTATTCAAACAAGAGAACTAACAATACTCATGGTCAAGGAAAGAGGTTTTGATAGCCATAATGAGTAATATACTTATGAAGATTGTTAAATCTCTTAAAGTATTCTCATAAGTCTATCCGGTATAGTTCCAAACTAATACATGTGCAAATGATTTAAGAAAATCTTGTCCTTGTTGCACATGAAACGGTGCTATAAATCATACTACACACTAATCTCACATGGTCATTAGTCGTCCAACTTTTAAATGACCTCGATTAGGGATAGTTTCGATATGATATTCAACGTTCACTTAATAGGTGTTTCTTTATCCAAGACATTGTCTCGATACCCTATTTTGAATATTCTCAAATCGAATGGACTCATTATTTAATTTCTAAACCACATTTAAATACATTTGGAAAAATAATTTGCGAAAAATTAAGATTACTCCATAAATAAATGGTTTAACTTAGTGTATTACATTAAGATCTCCACAACTTAATTAAAACACACAAATAGGGAAATTAAAGCCAATCTCCGACATGATTAATTCCCATTGCCTCAACGTGCTTGTTGTATTTCACTTCAAGCAAAGGTTTAGTGAGTGGATCGGCTACATTGTCGTCCGTTCCAATCTTGCAAATTCTGATTTCACCCTCGGATTTCAATCCCTTATTATGTGAAATCACCTCATGACATGATTGACTTTCTGATGCTCCCTTGGATCCTTTGCTTGAGCAATAGCCCCACTATTATCACAATAGAGGTCTATTGGTCCTTTTATCGAGGGTACAATACCAAGTTTACCAACGAACTTGCGAATCTAAACTGCCACCTTAGCTGCTTCAGAAGCTGCCAAGTATTTAGGTTTAGTTGTAGAATCTGCAGTCTTGCTTTGCTTAACACTCTTCCAACTAAACGCTCCTCCATTTAGACATAACACGTATCCTGATTGTGACTTGAATTCGTCTCTATTAGTCTGGAAGCTTGTGTCGGTATAACCTTCCACAACCAAGTCTTTACTCCCACCATAGACCAGAAATTTATCCTTGTTCTTTTTCAGGAACTTTAGGACATTTTTTGTTGCAGTCCAATGCGCCTCTCCTAGGTCTGATTGGTATTGGCTCGTAGCACTCAAGGCATAAGACACATTCGTCCTTGTACATATCATGGCGTACATGATCGATCTAATAAGCAAAGCATATGGAATTTGACTCATTCTCTCTCGCTAATCAATTGTCTTCAGACACTGTTTCTTGCTGAGAGTTATGCCATGAGACATGGGTAGGTGGCCTCTCTTGGCTTCCACCGTATTGAATCGTGCTAGTACCTTATCAATATAAGTACTTTGGTTCAATCCAATCATCCTCTTAGATCTATCCCTAAGATCTTGATGCCCAATATGTACTGTGCCTCTCCCAAGCCCTTCATTGAAAAACACTTTCCAAGCCAAGTCTTTACAGACTCTTGCATTGGAATGATGTTTCCAATGAGCAATATGTCATCGACATATAAAACAAGGAATGTGATTACACTCCCACTAACCTTCTCGTATACACAAGACTCATTTAGATTCTTAATAAAACCAAACTTGCTGATAGCTTCATCGAATCGCAGATTCCAACTTATGCTAGCTTGGTTTAATCCATAAATGGACTTCTTAAGCTCCCATACCTTCCTAGCATTGTTAAGATCTATAAAACCTTCAGGCTGTGTCTTGTACAAAGTTTCTTAGAAAATCCCATTATGGAAGGCGGTTTTGATGTCCATTTGCCATATTTCATAATTATTAAGTACGGCAATTGCTAGGATAATCCGGACGGATTTAAGCATGGCGACTGGCAAAAAGGTTTCATCATAATCAACCCCGTGAATTTGCTTGTAACTTTTTCCACCAATCTAGCTTTGTATACATATACATCTCCATCTTTGTCGGTTTTTAATTTGAAAATCCATTTGCAGCCGATAGGAATGTAACCTTCGGGCAAATTAACCAAGTCCCATAGTTGATTTTCAAAATGGAGTCCATCTCGGATTTCATGGCTTCTTGCCATTTTGTAGGGTCGAGGCTCGTCATAGCTTGTTTGTATGTCACTTGCTCATCTGCATCCATAACTAGGATGTCTTGATTCTCGGTTAAGACAACACCAAGGTTTCTGTCTGGTTGAGATCTTGGCCTTTGCGAACTACGCAGGGTAATAGATTGAGCATGTTGTCGGTTTGACTTTGAACATTGTCGGTTTGACTCTGACTGTTATCAACAGCTGCTTCCAAAGGACTTTGATTGTCAGTTTTGTCAGTTTGATTTTGTTTCTCATCTTCTTGAACTTCATCAAGTTCGATTTCCCTCCCACTTGTCATTTTGGAAAGATGCTCCTTTTCCAAAAAGACAACATCTCGAGCAACAAATACTTTGTTCTCAGATTGGTTGTAGAATTAATACCCCCTTTTTTCTTTTGGATACCCCTCAAAGAAACATTTGTCATATTTTGGTGCAAGCTTGTTGGAAATGAGTCTTTTGACATATGCTTCGCAACCCCAAATTTTAAGAAAAGACAAATGTGGAGGTTTATTCGTCCATAATTCATGTGGAGTCTTTTCAACAGCTTTTGATGGAGCGCGATTCAGTGTTAATGCCGGGGTTTGAAGTGCGTGTCCCCAAAAAGAGATAGGAAGATCGGTAAGACCCATCATGGATCGAACCATGTCTAACAAAGTTCGATTTCTCCTCTCTGACACCTCGTTCCATTGTGGAGTTCCGGGAGGTGTCAATTATGAGATAATACCATTTTCCTTCAAATGGTCATCGAATTCGTAGCTTAAATACTCGCCACCTCGATCCGATTGAAGGGCTTTTATATTCTTGCCGAGCTGATTTTCCACTTCACTCTGAAATTCTTTGAATTTCTCAAAGGATTCAGATTTATACAACATAAGGAAGACATAGCCATGTCTACTATAGTCATCCGTGAATGTGATAAAATAGCGATAACCATTTCTTGTGGTTGTGCTCATTGGTCCACATA
This sequence comes from Chenopodium quinoa, assembly GCF_001683475.1. Classification (NCBI taxonomy): domain Eukaryota; kingdom Viridiplantae; phylum Streptophyta; class Magnoliopsida; order Caryophyllales; family Amaranthaceae; genus Chenopodium; species Chenopodium quinoa. Next base: position 803,736 of record NW_018743514.1, on the reverse strand, counting down.
CATCCGTGTGTATGAGACCCAAAAAGTCACTATCCCTTTCTCCTAACTTTGAGAATGGCTATTTTATCATCTTGCCAAGTAGACATCCTTCGTAGTTTTCAAACGACTCTAAATCGAATGAATCAAGAATTCCTTCTTGGAGGAGTTTCTTGGTGCGTTTGATGTTTATATGGCCTAGACGACAATGCCACAACTAGGTTTGATTTGACTCGCCGGTCTTAACCCTTTTGGTGGTATCATAAACATTATAAACCTGTTTGTCTAATGAAAGCACATGTATGAATGTGAAATACCATAGAACACTTAATCAAGACATGTAAAACTACCATTGTCATTGTCTTGTGATCATAAACTACCTAGCACCCAACACTAAAGATCATAATATGTTCAATGATAAAGCATAACAATTTCTATTACATCTCAAAAGACAAATATTGTGCCTATAAACACGGCAGAAGGACTATCTTCATTGTCCGATTGTAGTCGCACATTCACTTGTGAAGCCTCTCACTTGGTCCCTGAAATAGGAGTGTAAAGTGAGTCATGCATGGTATCCAATATCTATCAATTGCTTATACACAAGTGTTAGGTTACAATGAAGATACCTGAGGTGGATGGAGCATTCCTCTTTTCCTCATCTTCTCGGAAGATCTTGCATTCCTTTTTGTAGTGGCCATGCCTACCACAATAGAAGTATCGCATCTTTGCTTTGTTCTTGAACTCCTTCTTCTTTACTCTCAAGGGAATCTTGATAGCTCTATAGGAGTCGGCCTTGCGGTAGCACTTGCACCACCTCATTCAATGAGTGTGACTCCTTCCCGACGGCCACATGCATCCTAAGTGCATCATAGCCCGGGTGGAGTGAGCCAAGCAAGATATGACTCGCCATATCATCCTCTAATGGGATTCTAAGAAGCTCCATATTCTTGAAAAGCCTAGTCATTCTAAGCACATGAGGTTGGAGGGGAATACCGGGTCTCAGTTTGGTATTATACAACCTAGACCAAACTCGGTACCTTTTCTTGGCAAGATAACCTTCCTCTAGGGCCTTGATTTTCTTGTTCACAAATGACCTAGTCAAGTTATGAACATTCAAGTCCCGATTCTCGGAAGACATGTTAACTAGCTCTTTAAGACTGTTAAGAAGCATGTCCAGAAGGTATGAGGTGAACTTCCTCTTCCGATCCTCCGGAAGGGAGTTCCTCATTAATTTTGTGACCTTGTTACAGTCCAAGGACCAAGTTTCATGAGTCACATCACTCATGAGTCCCTTAGAGAAGAATCTTGGAATGGGAGTGTTAAATATATACTACATTGAACTATTCCGTAGAGTTTTCCAGAGTTCCTCTTCCCATTCCTTGAAATTGGCCAAGTTTAGGCTAAAAGGCAACTTGTCAGGAAGTTTCGGGCACATATTGTTGTTGTTAATTGCAGACCTTTTTCTACAAATGAAAGAATTGTAATGAAAAGCCATTCATAAAACCAATAAGAAAGAAATTTAAAGCATACATGCAAACATTCAATCTTATTAAGCGTTTTATCCATACATTTAAAATTTGTCCCTTTTAGATAAGAATAAAATGATTCCAAGACCCCAAAAATCAAAAAGTGATTAAGCATGGTTTGACTTGTCTTAACACTTAATATTTTAAGGTAAGCAATCCAATTGCTAATAAATCTAAGCTATTCTTGGTTCGATAAAACGTCGTATCTAATGCTTTCTTGACGTTTGTATCCATTGCCACGACATCTAAGGACTCCTTACCGATATTGTTGAGTTTAGCCAAAATTAACGTGTATACCTAGTATACTGATGAGTGACATTTATGTCACTCTAAGGGAGTAATTTTAAAGTCTTTTTTGTGTTTATATTCTCTTAATTTTCCATTTTATTCTCTTGTTTTCTCGTTAATAAAATTTCTATTTTATTTGGTAATTTTAAAATGTTTTAGCTTAGTTTCTTTATTTAATTAATTTTAGTTTATTTCGTATTTTATTTGCATTGGATTTTTTTTTATTTCCTTCTTTATTTTCCTTGAGAGTATTCTAATTAACTTTTATTTATTTTAATTAGTTTTAAGTTTATTTCTTACTTTATTTGTTTGTGTTTTATTTAATTTTGCTGGCTTTAGTTTATTTCTCTTATTTTCTATTTTACTTTACTTATTTTCATTTTATTATTCCATTTTATTTAGTGAACTGCTATTCGTCGTTCCCAATTTACAGGGTGACGCTCCCATTTTAGGAGGAAATGACCTTTTTGCCCTTATGTGAATTTGGCCTATATAAGGCTCCACCACCTTGTCACTTTGCTTTAAAAAATCCCGACCCCACAACTTGGCTTAAAAAAATTCCGAGCCCACCACTTGGCTTTAAAAAATCACGCGCCCCCAAAAATCCCGAGCCCACCACCAAAAATCTTAAACTGTTTACCGGAAAAAAATAAGCAAGGTGTAGCGACTGGTCTTGGACGATGAACGACGGCGACGATCGTACGCCGGAGGCTTCGTCGGAAGAATTTGTATGTCGCTGAACTTTTTTTTTTGTGAAGTGGGCATCCGTCCAAATATTCCGGATCTCTTGTGGAGGATCCGCCTGAAATTTTCGGAATATTTGGGCGGATGTCTTTTTTTTTTTTTTTTTTTGCTTATTGTACGTTATTGCTTATTGTTGTTGTTGTTGTTGTTGTTGTTGTTGTTGTTGTTGTTGTTCTTATTATGATTATTGTTGTTGTTGTTTTTGTTATTGTTGTAAAATTCTTATGATTATTGTTATTGTTGTTGTTGTTACGATGATTATTATTATTATTATTATTATTACTATTATTATTGTTGTTATTGTTATTATTGTTGTTATTATTATTATTATTATTATTATTACTATTATTGTTGTTGTTGTTCTTATTGTTATTGTTGTTATTGTTATTATTATTATTATTATTATTATTATTATTATTGTTATTATTGTTATTTTTATTATTATTATTATTATTATTATTATTCTTTTTATTAATATTATTATTGTTATTATTATTATTATTGTTATTATTAATATAATTCTTAAAATACTAAGCTTGGCATGTTTTTTGTGTTTGTCATGTATGTTTATAGGATTCGGAGGTTGAAGAAGATTGTGACGTTGTGAATTACAGTGCAAATTTTGTGACATACATGGTTTTTCGAATGTTTGAGGATGCAGTTAAATGGGCGGATGATGTTGCCATAAATCTGAGATTTATTCTGGTAAAATCGTCTTTCAACAAAACTAGAGATGGTCGACCATATCGGTATTTGAGATGTGATCGGGGACGCAGGAGTAAGCCGAGAGATCTTGAGAACGCAATTCGGAAGGACACAAAAACCAAAGCCAATGGTTGTCCTTTCTACATCAAGATATACTACGAGTTCATCACCGACAGTTGGATTATCCGGGCGAAAAATGATGAAACTAGCACCCACAACCATCCAATGATTGCGTATCCAAAGGGGCATCGTAAAATTAGTGGGTTGAGCCCAGATGCGAAGAAGGTTGTGCGTGACATGACAAAGTCTAAGGTTGCACCACGTAACATCATGGCGACTATTGCTGAGCAGTTTCCTGATGATCATCCAAACATCAAACACATCTACAATTGCTGGAATGACTTGAGATCAGAGATGTCTGACGGGAGAGGAGTTGTTTAGTAATTTCTACATTTGGCGAGACAGAGTCAGTATCTTTACTGGGTCATGTCTGATGATGAAGGCGGTTTACAGCACGCCTTTATGGCGCACCCAGTCACGGTAGAAATCTTTCGGACGTACCCATATGTGATCGGTATGGATTCCACTTACAAGACCAACCGATACGGGATGCCGTTATTTGAGATAGTTGGTGTGACACTGACAAATCAGAATTTCCTCGTTGCTTACGTGTTCATGCGCAACGAGTGCACGGCAAGCTATCGATGGGTTTTGTAGAGATTGAGAGACTTGATTGGGTATAATAAGGAACCGCCGGTTTTCTTGTCAGACCGTGAGCTTGGGCTATGTGCGGCCTTGAAGGAAGTGTTTCCAGGGACCACACACTTACTTGGTCGATGGCACATTAACAAAGATGTGGAGGCTCGGGTCTCCGCTATGTTAAAAAAAAAAAAGATCGGTGCGACTTTCAAAAATGGGAAATGAAAACGTATCATGGATGCTGCAACCGAGGAGGATTATGATGCTACTGTAGATACAATGAAAGATCGGTGGGCAAGTTATCCAGCAGTGATACAATATGTTGAGAGAACATGGCTTTGTCATAAAACAAAGTTTGTGAGATTTTGGACAAACCAAGTTCTTCATCTAGGAAACACTAGCACTTGCAGAGTTTAGAGCCAACATTCGGCTGTGAAGATGTGGTTTGATCCTCTACATGTTTGTTGTTTGGATGTTGTAGTTCATGTATGTACTTTGTTGTAGTTATTTTCGTTATAAATCATAACGGTTTTTTTTTTGTAATGTGCAGGTTCTTTGGATACCGTATGGGCCCGAGTTCATTGCCTCATTGGTAATCAGATCATCGCAATTCGTAACGGTTTGGAGGCTTCTAAGTCGAAGATAGGTCAGAAGTACCAACAATTGCCACTATCACGTATTAACGGCAAGGTGTCTCAGCATTGTTTAAAGGTTCTCGATGACGAGATGAAAAGGATGAGGGAGCTGAGCTATCAGGTGTATGAGCGATGTGGATGTGCAATGCGTATGACTCACGGTTTGCCCTGTGCTTGCCAGATACATGACTCTAGATGCAGGGACAGGCTTGTATATCAGGCAAATTCACCCGTTCTGGAAGACCTTGGTTATCGGTGATGGTGATGATGGACCGGTGTTCGGTAATGACTCGGCCGAGGACGCCGCACATTTTAGTTCTCTGATGGATGAGGTAATCGGTAGTGATCCTGCTGTTCTTCGAAACGTATCTCGCATCATTGAAGAAGAACTGCATCCGAAACATTCTGACCTCGGAGATCCTGCTGTAAACCACCAGGTTCATGGTCGACGAAGAAACAATGATACAAGACGTGATCCTTGTTATTTTGAACATGTGAACCGCCAGAACACTACACGTGGTGCACGCCAAACAGGTAAGATTGACTATTGTGATTTTCACGTATTTCATTATTTACTGTACTAATAACTGAACCCTAAATTTGTGCAGAAGATCCATGTGACATTAGCCAAAGCCGTTATCGACACATGCTTTCAGGACCGATGTTGCCTTAAATTACAGGATGGAAGGATGTCATCGGCGATGGTAACTGCGGCTTTTGTTGTGTGGCCGAGTTCTTCTTCGGTGATCAAGGACCATGGTATGACGCTCGAGAAACAATAGCAAACGAGGTCCTTAGTTATCCAGCCCTGTACGAGAGGATTTACGAGCTTGGAAGACTTGGGATCAATGTGGAGCGAATTAGATGGGACGGTGGGGAGGTTGATTCCTGTCATTGGATGGCTGCAATTCAAGATTTATTTCCTATTGCTAATTGGTTCAACGCAATGGTTATTATTCTTGGTGTTGGCACCGTACCAACCTGCTTCTACCCATGCCTCACGATTTTGCCGTTACGGGCACGAAGGGGGGTCACTACACCTGAACGAGAGTTTGTGATCGCTACAATTGGGGGCTCACATTTTATCTGTATTGACCTTGCACCAGATTCACCTCTTCCCTCGATTGTAGGTTGGTGGACCGAGAACCACGAGCCAAGTGTTGACGGTTGGGATTAGCGTTATGCAGCTAGAAGGAACATGTGGGATGCGTTAATTAGATAATGAACGCATTTATGTACATTCATTTATCGTGAACAGTTGTAGATATGTAAAGTGTAAATATGTAAAGTGTAAATAAAATTCTGAATTAAACAAAGTTTCAACTAAAACCACACAAAAACAATAGTCCAATTCTTAAAATACATGCCGAATGTAGAGTAAATAAACGAAATGCGTACAAGTAAAAAAAAACTAATAAACAGGGAATTCACAACCCCATCATCGCCCTCCAATCAGCTCGTAGCGCCTCAGCCATTGCTCTCGTATCACGCGACAAGCTCGGATACTCCTCCAACGTCCTGTTGATAACCTCCATTGACCGATCCATCCACTGCAATAAAAAAACAACATATTAAATAAATTAGTTGTATTTGTAGTGATAATTATAGTACCAAAAAACACAAGCCGAGCCATTAAACAAATTAGATGTATTAGATCTTGGTTTCACCCTCGGGTTTGTTTGTGTGTTGATTCAAGTTTGAGGTCCAAGCCGAGCCATTCAAATTGCCACCAGCCACGGTCTGCTGCACCTTTTCACCATCAAGCAGCAACCCAACTCTGCCCGCATCTACACCTTCCTTCACGCACTAAACCAGCCGCATAACTCCCTGCTGCTGTCCTTAATCACTTCTCACACCACCTTACAACCACCATTCCCGGCCACAGCAACAACCTGCAACAATTAAGCCACCACAGCAGCCCCAATTGACTGCAAATCCACAATTAAAACCTCCACCTTCACACCAGCCACCGAAACCACCATCAATCTCCACCACCATCACCGCAATCCCACCAATCCATTTCTCACACCATAGACCACCTACAATCACAACCTCTAGCCACCACATCGCTACAGCCGCCACCTGCACCCCGGCGATACCAATCACCAAACCGCCAAAGCCGCAAGATATAGGCCCAAATCAGAGCAAATTGCAGAATCGACATGGTTTGGGCAAACTATTGACAAGTTCAGTCGGAGTGCCAAAAGAGTCAGAAACATTGGAAGTTTTCTAATTTGAATAAATTCGGTCAGACATACCCATGGTTCGATCGAAACAGCTCATAGTTCGGCCGAACCTACCCATGGTTTGACCGAACCATTTCACGAGCTTCACACGTGATTTTAATGAAGATCGAATGGCCTTGATTTGATGCTCGATAATTGTTGTTGAGGATGAATGGTGGTGATTCAATGATGATGATTGATTGTGGAGCTTGGTGAAGTGAGGTGTAGGGGATCATTCCCCATTTTTAGAGCAGCCGAAAGTCGAAGAAGAAGAAAGGAGGGTCTGACGATTTTTTGTGGGATTTGAGGGTTTTATTATTTTATTTTTCTTTTACTTTTCCTAATTCTTTTTAATTTCTTTTTCTTTCTTTATTTATTTTCCCCTTTTATTTTCTATTTTCCTAGCTTAGTATAAATACCCATTTTAGGATAATTAGAAAGGGGAGCTTAGTTTTATGAACCTCTTAATTAGTTTTAGCTCTTTCTCTCTCTCTATGTTAGGGTTTAGGGAGGATTAACCTCCATAGTTAGGGTTTTAGAGAGAGAAAGTGAGAGATCTTTCATGGTGGGATTTGGAGCTTAAAGATTCAACTTGTGACAATTGTTTAAGAGATCTCCTTATTAAATCAATGAGAATTTCTTATCTTCTCTCCTCTATATTTATTATTTATTGCTTTTGATTATTGTTTTAGTTGTTAGTATTGCTTATTAACCATGTTGATGCTTGTTAATTTGTTGATTAATTTTGTTATTAGCATGATTAGTGAGTAATTCCCCAACAAAGGGGATGGTTGTGGTGTAGTTGGATCTTGAGCATGTTTTAAGGTTTGAAATTGTTTTGTTTGTTATTAAAATTCTTTGTTTTCCATGTCTTACCAATTATTTCATTTGAGAGGCCAATCAATTGTTGTAGTTGGGTGGATTGAACTAGATTATGGCGATAACGTGATCTAGGAATGTCCATTGAATTATTTGCTTGATTTGTAGCTCGATTCGTGTGGCTTATGACGATAGTGTAAGTTGTGCTTGAGTTGAGAAATCAATTAACCCCGATAGGTGGTTAGATTATGCTTTAAATCATTGACATGAGTTGCTTAGTTCGCATTTCGATTTAATTTCAAGCCTTATTTATGCTTGAGTGAATGATATACCTAAACCGTTTCCCTTAATGTTTTATTTCTTATTTTAGTTTCTTTAGACTTTAGATTACTTTCCCCTATCCCGGTCTAGCTTTATTGTTGATAACATTTGGTAGTGTTTAATCGTTCTTTGTGGTTCGACCCCTATGCTTACCTTATACTCGTATTAGGTTTGTTTAGGTTTTATAAATTGTATTTGATTTAGGGATATTCGTTTGACGACACGTTTATTCCCTTATCATATACCATACTTCTCTAGGAGAGTGGTAACGCCTTTCTTTGGCATAGCCCATTACCTACTTTCAAAGTTTCGATAAGTGTTATTTTGGAATGGAAAATTTTAACTCAATTTTGTAGGGACCTAGGGTTTCTACGTTGGTTGATTTAAGTGAACTAAACTAATCATTCAACATTCGAAATCCTAAACATACATATAATATCGCAATTATATATAAGCAAAATATATAAGGCAAAAATAAAAATGCATTGGAAAACTAGCATGAGCCCCTTGCAACTTGAATCTTCAAATCTTCAAGACCTTCATTTGCATCTTCTTGGCTTCGTCTTCTTAGAAACGCGTCTTTGAGGCATCACCAATTATGCAACTACTAGAAAAACTGGGACTAATCTAAATAATTTAAGTGCAAAAATACTTAACGGCACACAATCCATATTTAGATTTACAAATACAAAATGGAACGCAGTCTGTATTTACTATCCTAGTCGGGCCATACTAGTTGCCATTTTGTAAAACCTGCATTAGAACATCTACAATATTCCATTCATCCATTAACTTCTAAAGTGAATGGCCCATGCATTTTATAAATAATTCAAACGACAATACAAAACAATGTATCAAACGAGCGTATACTAGTTACTAACTTAGGTGGTTAATCCGATTAACGCGCCTAATTAAAACTAGTCTAAGTGTTTATCCGATTATGTGAATAAACGCAATAACTAAAGCACAATCAAGGCTAATTTATGCTCAAAACGATTAATGAAGCTCCCACTAAATTCCACATCCAACATAATTGAAATTAATTCAATTAAAATTAATTAATCTGGTTAACCAAAATTTTGTCAAAAATTGCAAGTACGTGAAAAACCCAACGACTAGCTTCATTTAATTGACAATCGTAAAATAGTAAACCCCCAAAGGTCGAATGCCTAACATCCATGCCAAAGGGCTAGGGTTGCTAGGCACCCTAGCCAATGCAAAAAAACTTGCGAGTGCTGGTCGCACAAGCACAACAGTGCACCATGCGCTTACCAGCACTGGCAGCCTCGCAGCATGCCTAGCATGCTTGCGTGCTGCTGGCGCTAGCACCACGTTGGTGCATGATAGGCATGTCGCGTACCTAACAAAAATAACCTAACTATTCCTCCTAACTATGTAGTCGGGCAAGTAAGGGTCGAGTCCCAAGAGACTAAAGTTCACCTAAATTATCTAGACTCAAGTAATTACCAAGCAAAAATCAAACAATAGTGGAATAAACTAAAAGCTAATGTATGGAAAACTAGAATGATTCAACGAATATAATTAAACAAATAGCTAAAACATCCAAGATCAAGTATCACCACAATTACGATCGATGCAATTATATATCTACCCCTAACATACAATTCGAATTAACATGGGGAAAAGTAAATCCTAATCAATACCAAGGACCTCTTTCGAGTATCAATGGCTTCCCTAACATACAATCAAGCCTATTCTAATGGAATCATGCAAATTAGAGACATTAAACACCTTACTTCACTTCCCAATTATCAATTCAACTACACTCGGGATGAATTTCAAACCCTAAATTAATTTACTCAATTCCGTTAAAACCCAACTCTCGTTGTGATTGAAACTATGGAATAATAACAATACTAATTATCTCTAATCTAGTATTAGCATAATCACAATCAGTTTAGCATAACAATTGCAATAGTCATTAGAGAATTTAAAGAATTAATTCATGCATCAATCATAATTGGGCTACCCTAGATCTTGGAATAAGAAAACTACTCACACATATTGAAAGAAGCAATAACAATAATAATCAAGGAAAAAATAATTAAAAACAAAAATAATTGAAAGAGAAAGGAATAGAGATGAATACCAATGATGCTTCAATTGAAATAACTCAAATTGTTAATCAACAATACCCAAATCTAACCTAGGAATTAAATTGCTAAAAAGTATGAAACTAGGGTTCTAGAGAGAGAAATAAAACTTAAGGAGATAATAAAAGTGTTAACTAATGATAATTACAATGGGTATTTATACCCTTAATGAAATAAAAACTCGAAAATAATAAAAATCGGAATCGCAATACACTGCCCGGTCAAACCGGGCAATAACACCCTGATCGGGCAGGTGGGATTAAATAAGCAGCTATTTCTTCCTTGCATTCTTCCTCAGCGCCCGATCCAACCGGGCATATGGCACCCAATCGAGTGCGAGGCACAACCCTTGCTGGCTTGCAATCCTGATCTTCGTAGTACAACCAACCACCACGCGCCCGGTCCAACCGGGCGAGGCCTGCCCGGTCGGGCGCGTGGCATAATACCATAAAATCGCTTCTTTACTTTCTGAATAACTACAACCAGGAATTCCTACTGTGCCCGGTCTGACCGGGCATGCTTAGCCCGATCGGGCACAATACAAAATATGCTCATTGCTTGCAAATTCTTTTAAGACTGGTTCTTGTTTAGCTCGGTTTTACATCCTTATCCACCAACATCTCCAAAATGCTCAAAACATGTCTCAATCATCCGAGAAACTTCAAGTTCCTGTAAAACTTATAAAAATACACCGAACACACTAGAGAAGAGAATGTTAGCAAAAAATGGCTCTAAAGAGCCTAAAACCATACAAAACTGTAATGAAAAGTCGGGATAAATCTATGTATAAAACGTGTATATAATATTCCCCCAAGCTAAACTCTTGCCTGTCCTCAAGCTAAACTCTTGCTTGTCCTCAAGCAAGACAATAAAAAATAATCAACAACCAAACAACATACTTCACCCCACAATGCAAATTCAAAACACGGATTCAAAATCGAAATCAAACAAGCATACATCCTAGCCAACCAATCAAATCACTCAAACCGTCGATCCACCTAATTAATCGTCAAACGAGACCAACCATGTATAGTTCAAGAATCGATGACTAGAATATCTCACATCAGTGGCCACTCAACACACTTTTTATGTGGCGAGCTAAAAATGAGCTCGATCTCTCACCATCCCCACCAATAATGCGATCCCCCCATCTCACAACACTCGCGTGTTTAGAGGGTTATAATATCGCTCAACCTAGTCAATGTCGACTAGAAATGCAACATATACTCCAGCATTTTGACAAAAGACTCATTTCACATGAACACAACGCTATGCACGAAGATCGGAAGGACTTTTTGAAGCTAGTTTTCCTTCTTTTCTCTCCTTTTTTTTTATATATTTCTCATCCATTGCAAATTAAAAACACACAAAATACCGCATAAAATAGCTCCCCCAAGCTAGACTTGGGAAAAGTAACCAAATTAGGGCCAAGGGGTAATTTTTGTGAAGTTTATGAAAAATATAGTCAAGCTACAACATGGGTGAGCAAGAAGGGAACGGATGTTCTAAATTCGTCTGGAGGTCATCGAATGAACATGGCCTTCGTCATTTCAACATGCACGTGCAATGCATTACGACACGCTACTAAGAGTCTAAAATCAAAACTAAGATCAATGCTACACCAAGGACTACACACACACATGAATGAAATATAAGGCTCAAGCCTCACGGTTAACACAGTCAAGCTCCTAAATCATACATGGTTAATAGCCTTGACTCCTACTAGGGATCAACAAATTCAAGGTCAAATAATGATCTTTTAGTCCACAATGCAAGTCTTTCAATCGAAATTAAATCAAAACCTTTTACCATTAAGGATAGGGGCACATGGAAGTAGTTCAATGGCCGTTAATTATCATGATTCTCGTATTTTTCATTTTTCCAATTTTTCAAATTTTTTTTTTCGAAATACTAAACAAAGAAATTAAAACTAACTAATAAAGCAATAAACAAAAACACACCAAAACACATAAAAGAAAACAAACCAAAACAAATAGAAACTCAGAGAACATACCTAAGCTACTATGCACAAACTTCCCCCAAGCGACACTCGGCAACTCATCAAGCACATCAACCTGAAAAACAGTTTCTCCCATAGAGGGAGTACCCATAACATTCAAAAGTGAGTATTCCAATTTTTCATCACCTACTTCAAAAGTAATCTTACCCTTCTTCATGTCAATGATTGCACCTACAGTAGCCAAGAAAGGTCTACCAAGAATAATTGGAACATTTACATCTTCCTCCATTTCCATCACAACAAACTCACAAGGTATGAAAAACTTACCTACGCGAAGAGGTACATCCTCAAGTACACCCAAAGAAAACTTTACTGGCGTGCCTGCAAGTTGCAAGGATATGCATGTGGGTTTGAGTTCACCCATTTGCAGCTTCTTACAAATGGGCAGTAGCATGAGACTCACACTTGCACCAAGATCGCATAGTGCCCTGTTGATTTCAATATCCCCAAGCTTCACTGGAATTGAATAACTTCCTGGATCGCCTAATTTCTTAGGGAGAGTGTTCTGCAAAATAGCACTGCACTCTGCATTCAAAGAAACTGTAGCATTCTCTTCCAACTTTTTCTTGTTAGAAAGCATATCCTTTAAAAATTTGCATATGAAGGCATTTCAGATATAGCATCTAAAAACGGAATATTTATATGAAGCTTTTTCAGGATATCAAGAAATTTACCGTACTTTTTCTCAAGCTTAGCTTGGGCTAACCTTTGAGGAAAAGGAACTTTAGGCACGTACGGAGCAAGCGGCTTTGGAGTTGCTTCCTTTAATTCATCCTCGACCTTTGCACCATCGATCACCTTCTCGCCTTCACCTTCTTCTTCAACGACCGCCTTTGATGGCCCCTTGTTAGGAGGATCTTCCAACTGCTTTCCACTCCTTAAAGTAACAACATTCATATGCCCCTTCTATGGTTGCTCTGTCTGACCTGAAAAGGTCCCCGGTATCTTTAAGGATTGACCAACTTGGTGAGCAAGTTGGCTTATCTGATTTTCCATGAGCTTACTCTAGGCTTGTAGCTGTTGTATGGAACTGTGTTGATGTTGGATGGAATTGTTGGTTGTGGTGATAATGTTTTCCAAATTTATTTCAAGGTTGGACTTTTGAGGAGGTGGTTGAATAGGTTGTTGGACTGGAGGTGGCCTTGGTTGGAAACCAGGTGGTGCATTGTAGTTGTTGTTTCGAGGTGGTGGTGGAGGTGGATTTTGTTGAGCCTGGGTATTCTTGTAGGAAAAATTTGGGCGATTCTTCCAACCTTCATTGTATGTGTTTGAATGGGGGTCATATGGACTTTTGGGGTTAGAGGTGTAGAATGCATTACACAATTGACAAATCTCAGGTGAGCAAGTGGATGTTCTAGCTTGGAACCTATTGAACTTGCTTGTTAATGCCTGCACAGAACTAGTCAAAAGAGTTAAAGCATCAACATCTAATTTACCTCCTTTTTTCACACTATTTCGGCCACCTGGATGATAGTTATCATTGGCCGCCATTTTCTCAACTAACTCCTTTGCATCAGTTGGATTCTTTGTCAAGAGAGAACCCCCGGACGCAGCATCAATGTAGATATGGAACTCGTGAGTTAGACCATTGTAGAAGGTTTGGATTAACATCCATTCAGGAATACCATGGTGGGGGCATTGCCTCTGCAATCGCTTGAATCTTCTCCACTCATCGTATAGGGACTCATCATCTGACTGCCTGAAGGTGGATAATTCGTTTCTCAACCTAGCAGTCTTCTCCTGTCCTAGAAACTTTACTAAGAAGGCTTTCACTAGCTTGTCCCATGTATCGAACGAGCCAGTGCCTTCATCTCTAAACCACTCCTTTGCCCTATGCCTTAATGAGAAAGGGAAAAGGCGTAGTCTGATAGCATCATCTGTAACACCATTCATTTTCATTGTATCACATTTCTCCAGAAAACTATCAATATGACTTACCGGACAATCATGTAGTGAGCCTGCAAATGAATCATTGGAGATAAATTGAATGAATTGTGGCTTAAGCTCGAAGTGCTAAGCCGTCACGGGTGGCCTGACAATGCTAGAAAGGAGTTCGGTAGTCGTATCAGGAATACCGTACTCCAAGAGGGATTTCATGGCATCTTCCATGTCTCTCCTTCGTCGATTTCTTGTTCTCCTTCTCCTTATAGTTGCCTCAATCTCAGAGTCAAATGGTTCAAGATCGTCTAACCCTGAACGTCGTGTGGGCATGCAACAAGAAAACTAGAGAAAGAATATCAAAAACACAAGAGAAAATAGTCGAAGCAACGAATGAAGCTTAGCAACAACAAATCACAAATAATCAAATGAAACCGTTAGTCCACGGCAATGGCGCCAAATAATCATAATTGGGCTACCCTAGATCTTGGAATAAGAAAACTACTCACACATATTGAAAGAAGCAATAACAATAATAATCAAGGAAAACATAATTGAAAACAAAAATAATTGAAAGAGAAAGGAATAGAGATGAATACCAATGATGCTTCAATTGAAATTACTCAAATTGTTAATCAACAATACCCAAATCTAACCTAGGAATTAAATTGCTAAAAAGTATGAAACTAGGGTTCTAGAGAGAGAAATAAAACTTAAGGAGATAATAAAAGTGTCAACTAATGATAATTACAATAGGTATTTATACCCTTAATGAAATAAAAACTCGAAAATAATAAAAACCGGAATCGCAATACACTGCCCGGTCAGACCGGGCAATAACACCCTGATCGAGCAGGTGGGATTAAATAAGCAGCTGTTTCTTCCTTGCATTCTTCCTCAGCGCCCGATCCAACCGGGCATATGGCGCCCAATCGAGTGCGAGGCACAACCCTTGCTGGCTTGCAATCCTGATCTTCGTAGTACAACCAACCACCACGCGTCCGGTCCAACCGGGCGAGGCCTGCCCGGTCGGGCGCGTGGCATAATACCATTAAATCGCTTCTTTACTTCCTGAATAACTTCAACCAGGAATTCCTACTGTGCCCGGTCTGACCGGGCATGCTTAGCCCGATCGGGCACAATACAAAATATGCTCATTGCTTGCAAATTCTTTTAAGACTGGTTCTTGTTTAGCTCGGTTTTACATCCTTGTCCACCAACATCTCCAAAATGCTCAAAACATGTCTCAATCATCCGAGAAACTTCAAGTTCCTGTAAAACTTATAAAAATACACCGAACACACTAGAGAAGAGAATGTTAGCGAAAAATGGCTCTAAAGAGCCTAAAACCATACAAGAATGTAATTAAAAGTCGAGATAAATCTATTTATAAAACGTGTATATCAGTGGGCATGCGTGTGCTTGCTATAGGAGCTTTTAGGCAGTCGCACTCCAAGCGACGCGGATCATCGCACTCCCGTCGCACCATATGCTCGCACACATGCGCTCCCTTGGCTCGGCAGCAATAGCAGCTCTGCTAGCCGAGCCTAGATGCTCGTACTCTTGGGCTTCAATTTGGTGCTTGGTATGCTTCGATATTATATTCCAAATTTGTGTGACGTAAAATTAATTCTAAATTGATTTTAGAACTAAAATTGAGCAATTTTGAAATTAAAAAATGTCTAACTTAATTAAATTCAAGTTTAGTGCAAAAACCAAAATTAATTCAAGAACCATTCTTGTAATTATTTTTGTCTCAACTTGATGCAACAAAAATTGAGGGCTATTCTCACAATTAATTTAACAAAAATAAATTAACAATGAGATTTAACAAAAATAGTTGAATAAATAAATAATCATCCAATGAAAAAATTTATCCAACAATTACTTATGCACATATGAACATTACAACCTTCCAATATGAAGAGTCATAATATTTCAAGCACAAGTATAAACATTTAAGATTTTAATCAACTTCCAAAATGATTAGAACCAAAATTTGTTCATTATGGATTTTAGCAAGTTAAAATTCAACCATTTAAACCATTAAAGATTGAATCTTTAACATTTAAGTGCTTCAAAAATCATATTCTCTATAAACTTTCACACTACAAGCAATTTATTTGCAAGAAAGTGAAATTTCAAGTTTATGTGAAATTAAGAGTTCACCAAATTAAGCAACCAATTTACTTCATAAATGTGCTTAATAAGGAGTAAAACTGTAGAAGATTAATGGTATAATCAAACACATAATCCAACAATTGCATGCCATAATTAATCAAGTTTTAAAGATTTAAATAACTTTCGATTTAAACGAAAAACCCCCTCGAAAAAAACCACTTTCTGGGCAAATTTTGGCCTCTAGAAGCCATTTAATATTGTGGGTAAAGGTTGATTTAGAACATCGATTCCACCAAAAATTCACTATTTTTTAGTCGAAATCTGAGTTCATAGTTATAAATTAGCAATAATACAATTTTAATCCAATTAAAACGAGGTCCTAATCTAATTAGGTTGCTGATCTAGAAATTTAAATCCATTTAAATCACTTTAATTAATTTTTTAGTTGTAAAAATTAAATTCAAGAGGCTCTTATACCGCGGTTGAGTTTTACAGTGTCCGACACCGTGTGGAAACAAAACCCGATAAATTAGATCGCATGCATAATAATTACAACATAACAAATAGAATGAAAATAAAGAAAACACAAACACATAAAGATAAGAGAGAGAAAGAAGCTCACCCTTAATGCATGCTTTGCTCGTAACTCGAGCTCGGACTTGGAAAACTTCAAGTCCCGCAAATACAAGACCTCCAACGTCTCACACCCTCGATCATCGAACTGCCCATACCCCACAACTTAGACAGGGCTAGACTAAAAATTACTAGAGTTTTACGAACTTTAGGTTTTCTCACTCTTTGGGAGATTCCTTTTGAGTTCTACTCAAGTAAGTATTCCCAATACCCAAGGTGGGTATTTATAGGGAAATGCTCCCAAGAGTTTGCATCAACTTTCCATGTGGGAGAGTTGGTGATATGTGAAAATGAATGTATTAATTTAATTCCAAATTAAATTAAAATAATAATTCAATTAGTAAGCAACAAGTGTCACAAGGAGAGCAAGGGAGTAGGTGAGGACCACAAGGAAAGGACCACCCTTCCCTTGCTCCCCAAGCCAACCTCCTCACTCAAACCAGCCCCAATAGGAACTGGCCAACTGACTGCCTATCCTTGAACAACAAGGCGCGCCACGCTGGCAACCCTTGTGCTCGGATGGCCCAGCCAGTGAGGCCTAGCCAGTACGCGCATGCCCAGCAAGCTTCGCATGCTTGCGGGTTGCTGTGCGTGCTGGCGCTAGTAGCAGCTAGCGAAGTCCAGCGAGCTTGCTAGCTGCTGACCTTTCTATTCTTTGCTAGCGAGCTAGTGCTGCTACCTAGCTCGGCATGGCGCGACTGTCCAGCTAGCAAGCGGATGCTGCTGCTGAGCATGCGACCATTGCCTTGCGTGCTAGCTGCCCTTACTAGCCACATTGCCCTAGCCCTCGCATAGCTAGGCCATTTGAAGGCTAGGGCTTTGTGTTATGACTTGTTGTTTGACTAATTTCTCATCTCGTCGATTTCATAAATTGAGTCGACGTTCGACGCTCGGCTACGACGCTCTAAGCTCGGAATCCGACGTCTTAGTTCGTAAAATCTCTATTGACTCATTTAATTCTTCGGATTAATTCGTCGCCTTGGTTCGCTTACACAATTAGGTGTGACCCGAAGGGTTCAGTCAAGAGCAAGCAATAATATTAATTATACATTAATATTACTTATCGGAAGCAGCCTCCGGCTAAGCAATCCAATCACTTGACCTCACTGAATAATTAGCTTTCCTAATTAGTTCTGAACCCTCTAACGGAATAATACACTTGTTCGAAGGACACAATTCCTTTCAATGCGTATGTCCGAATCTTTTTTCTGATCAAGTCAAACTTGAAACCATTATACCTTAATCTTCGATGAAACTCTGAGTAGGCCATTTTATCCAGTAGGTTCTGAAGTTATGCTTTCTCCATGTTAAACCTTTAAACATACGAACGCAATCCCTCTTTCTTCCCTAGGACGATGGTCGCCAAGTTAAGAATATTCTTCCAGGGTGGTATATTGTAAGAGAAGTTTCCAACGAACGATAAGCTGAAAGTTGTGAAACAATTTATGCATCCAGCCGGCAGACTGTTGAACCAATCTTGAGCCACACCCTTGAAGGTGGCCGGGAAGCATTTGCACCAAGTGGCATCATCCACATTTTGCAAGGACATCAGATTTCTATACGAGGAGATATGCTGTTTAGGGTTGCCCTTACCATCATAGATACTCACAAGTACACTTTTCACTTTAGCTGGATAGGGAGAGTTGAGAATTTTTTGAGCAAATAGAGGCGGCTTGTCACGGAGAGTCAACAAGTGCATTTGCCAATCAATAGACTAAGGTTGAGCAGCCGGTCCGGCCAGGTAAGCTACCTGGTCGTATGGCTGGCCATATTGTCCGTACTACCCGTACATATGGGGAGAATGCGGCAGAATTGCACCATAATTATGGCGCATTTGAAACTGATCTGGTTAAGATAAAGGAATTGGAGTTTGAGTACAATGAGCTTGACTCCTGCTGGTCTTGTCCGAGCTGGTATGCTTGGAGAGGGTATGGTTTGGCATTTCATCCGGCATTGTGGGGGTGGAAGCGGTGTCCGAGTAGTAGGACTAGGCTCGGTCCTGTCGTTTATGCTGGAGGTAATCTTTAGCATCCTTCAAGTGCTGGGACGGCTCATTTGGCTGCCTCATAGGCTGCCTAGTCTACCACCCAACCGTCTTCAATTACACTCGAGCAACCTCGACCTGTTCGTCCAAGGCACCCTAGGTGACCTCGGCTGCCTCTTGAACGGAGTAACTCCCACATCTTCAGTATTAGCCGCCTCGGCATAGGTTTTCTTTTTGGTGCCCTCTCCTTCTTTCCAGGGCTGTTGCCTAGAAGTTTAGGGTATCCTGCCCTCAACCTCCTTTCGGAGTTTGGCCAAAGCACCGTGTCAGGAGTCGGCTATTACAGGAGGGTCCTCGGCCTCATGGAACGAGGCGGTCAAAGGATCATTGTTGTTGATAGTAACCTCAAGATTCTCTACATGTCCATCCTGACCAGGACTGAGTGTATGACCGTCTTTAGCCATTACAGACGTGTATCAACATAAAAGGCGCCAAATGTTCCAGGGTTTTTTAGAATCCCTCGGGATACAAGTCGTGAATATAGTCGGACAGCCGCAGACACCTGCAAAACAACAAATATTCTATTTGACGGAATATTCGCCTCCGATGATCAACTTAGTGATCGGAGAACGAGAATATTTAGAGATAGAAAGTAGAGAGAAGTTAGAGCAATTTACTATGCAATGAATGAGATGTCTGAATCCACCCTTCCCATCATAAATGATTGGGGTATTTATAAGGGTTGGAATGTGTGCCATCTAGGGTTTGATAACCTAGAATGGAGGGCGCTGATTATGCACATAGAAGGCGCCGCTTTCATGCACATATTTCGGGAATTGGGCCTCCTAATGTAAGGAGACTTTCTCTCATTCGGGATCTCTTATGCTTTTCCATGTGTCGCCTTCCTATTGGGACACGTGTTTCCCTTGCATTAGGCCACATGTCACTATAGGATTGGTCCACGTGAAGGGGTATTTTTTACCCTAAACAATTGGTACACCTGGTGTTTGGTTCGGCAATTGATTTTTTTTTTAAGAACGAAGAGTGATATGATTAAGATGTAAGGAAATAATACTCATTTTATTATTGGAAAAGGTGAACACAACTCATAAAACATATAGAAACTCAGAATTGAAAAACCTATGCTAGACATGAATGAGGAAAAACGGGAAAGAAAGAAAGATAGAAATCATGAAATCTCACACGAAGGCTCGTGTTGCACCTCGTCTTCATCGCTGTTTATTTACTTCTTTCCGCCTAGAGGGACTGGAAGTTTGTTTGCATTAACCGAATCTTGAATAGCATCTTTTAGATTTTAACACTGCTTTGTAGAGTGACCCCTTCCTTGGTAGAACTTGTAGTAAGCATTAGGGTTCCATTTGGCACTCCTTTCTTAAGGTTTTGGCTCAAGGAATGGTCTAATAGGTTGTAATTAAGCCTTGATCATAAAGGCGATCAAAGGCGGCATCATAAGTCATTCTCAATGGAGTGTAAGTTCTCGTTTTTTTTTGCAAGAGAGCATCAAGAGCTAACACTTCATTGAGATTGTACTGGCTTACATTGTTGATAGTATTTTCGGGCTTAGAAGACGAAGAAGAAGGAAGGGCGTTCTTCTTGTTCTTCCAAGTGTTATTATTGTTACTACTATCAGCAGTCTTTATTAGCTCGTCCTCAATATTAATGCCAATATCGTATACAGCTTCGAAAGTGTTCAATGGCATGAATTTGAGATCTTGAATACACTTGTGAGTCAAATTTTGGATAAAGAGACAAACCATATCCTTTTCCTTTGGTGGCTCAACCATTTGCGCAGCTGTTTCTCTCCACCTACTTAGATAGGCAGTGAACCCTTCATTTTGTTTTTGCTTAAGGATTGAGAGCTCACGTTCAGAAGTTCTGGTTTGAATATTACACTTATAGCAGTTCATGAAACTCTCAGTGACATCTTCCCAAGTTGTAGTGTACTTGGAATCTAGAGAATATAACTACTGTTGGTAAGCATGCTCTAAAGAGAGAGGAAACACTGTAGGGAAGAGGGCCACCACTATTTCTTTCAGATCCATGGTTGCTGAAAAAGCCTTCAATTGGAACAATGGGTTGTCGGTAGGCTTGAACTTTGGTATGTCAGAAATGGAGAAATTTTTAGGAAGCATGTCCTTCACAACCAGAGTTGTGGAAGGTTGTTCCACATAGGTGAACTTATTAGTGATTTTGCTCACCTTATCTTTCAGCTTCTCAACTGATGTAAGAGTAACATTGTTCCATGGTGGTGACCTAAGTAGTAAGGCCCTCTAACATAGAAGTGAGTACAGCAATGGACGAACTTGTTGATTTTCTCAATATCTTCCTTCCTAGCCATTGGAGTGAAATGACAGTGAACTTGGGGTGAGGGAGATGGACTTTGTGGAGACGACGGAGGTCTCTTTGGACGCCTCTTAGGTCTAGGAGGTTTTTGTGGTAG
The DNA here is from genome assembly GCF_001683475.1 of Chenopodium quinoa. Classification (NCBI taxonomy): domain Eukaryota; kingdom Viridiplantae; phylum Streptophyta; class Magnoliopsida; order Caryophyllales; family Amaranthaceae; genus Chenopodium; species Chenopodium quinoa. The sequence goes on along the minus strand of NW_018743514.1, from coordinate 782,584 downwards.
CGAACCGAACCGTACTAATCTACCCTTGCTCCTTAACCAAGTATTGTGAAATAAAACAAATTCACTTAATGGTTTGACTGACTGCTCAAAATACGAAGAAAGGGTGAAAGACAGAATTTTGAAAACAAGTGAGAAAAACTCCACACATTTTTTTGTGACAGAAAAGAGGATGCATGCATGAACCTTGTATACAATCATAAATGACATGGTGCACGACTCGAGTCGAAACTAAAGTGTGTGGACTATACTTGACATGTGAGTGATAAAGTGACGTTATACGACTCGTGATATGATCACATGGCTAGACGTGTAAACGGTATAAAAACGACTAACGCGAGGATCAAGATAGCACGGAATACAAAAATATAACTGACTGTTATTCCCCTGGGTACCGCGCCACGGTACAACTACCATGGCACGACAAACTGTACCATAGAGTGGTACAGTCACTGATTACCGTGGCATGGTAATCAGTTCCAGGTTCTATTTTGTGTAATTTTCAAGTTTTCGTCAATTATAGTGTTTGCGCTAATTACTAACATCATAGGCAAAGAACGATAATTAAGGTTAGGATTGAAACAATCAAAGACGCACACGTAGGGCACGTAGTCATAATGATGCAATGAAATTCGCAACCTAAGGTCAAGTCCTATGTTCCACTACGGTCAAGTTTACTTGGGTGTCAAAAGGGTACTAGCATGGTTAAGAGTTTGGACGCATTAGCAAGGCAACCTCTCTTAAGGGTGTATGCCAACGGGCAGCTCTGCAAGTTCGTGATGAAATCGAACTTGACTCCATTGTTTGGGTGGATTTAAAAACGCAGATGAACCCTTATTGTAATTAACGTTTTCAAGTCAATAGAGTTTAATTTCCCCGGTGCTAAAACGTATGTAGAACACATACGGTTTTTAGAAAAAACGAAGGAAGCTAACAACGAAAAAAAGTCAGAACTACTAGAGCGTTTTTAGCAATACCGTGCCATGGTAAAGATTGTCGTGCCACGGCGCTTTGTGCCATACCCATGGTGCTTTGCGCCATGCCACAACAATTCTACTATTGTGCGGTACTAATAAAAACATAACAGTGCCTTTGATGTTTCGATCGCGATTAGGTTATTCGATTTTTCCTACACGTCAATGCATATGCAAAAATGCCAAATTAATCACAGGAATACGATTCAAGAATCTTTCAAGTCTCATCCACTCATCTCAATTAAATACGGATCACTCAAATCAATAAATAATCAAGAACCCTCCGCAATGGAGTCTCCAAATTGTAGGCGCCATTCGAAGTGCGCCTACTTAAGCATGTGTGAATATGCTTGGAAATCATAGGAAGTAGGAATTAACATTATACGATTAGGGACAAGGAAAGTAGGGAGCCGCTAATAAGTTTTTAAGGAACTTGTAAACAGTTCACGGATTATTATAAGGCAACCATGAATAAGGGATAACGATAGGCAACAACGATTGACCCGTGAAGGTTACACCCCATTCATAGTCCATGAGATTACTAACTCCATAAGGTTCGGAACCACGAAAGGATGATCGGGGATGATGGTACGAAGTGAGTCATGGAGTCTCATTCGCCTGTATTGGCCTCTACTTGATTCTTATTACGAAAAGTATTTCCCGCAATCTCAAAAGCATAGAAACAAAGATTCAATCTGCTCAAAACTAAATTAGGCTAAATTCGTTGAATATTAATGCAACACATAATTCTAAATATTAGTGACCACTTTGATTAAACAGCAAGATTAAAAAGGAACCTAAACCAGTCGTCCAAATTATCTTATTAGGCATGATTTTCAGTTACATCTTCCCTTTAACATGTAATATGGTGATCAACAATAAAACAATATAATCAACATTAATATTGGAAGCAATTTAACCATAATATCGTTAGTCAAATCATCAAAAATATAATAATAAACCCTAGCATGATACTAGCAATATAAACAAAGTAAGTAATTAAATTAATTACTCACGTTTCGTGCTTCTTTAAATTGCTACATCGTGAATAAAACGTTAGTAACTTCAAAGAATAATAAATCAAATTACAATTAAATTAAATTAAAGTAGAGTTGATTTGGTCCAAACCCTCAGTTGCTTCTACCTTTTATGCCTTGGTTTAAGCACGGAACTTCAGGTATTGTATGGACTCCTTGGAGTGCTTAGGGAAGGAATGGTGTAATTAGGAGAATAGGTTTAAGGCTTAGAATGTGAGAGAGAGAGATGAGAATGTGTGTTGGTGCCCGAAACTGTGAAATCAACCTCGTATTTATAAAGGAAATGTGAGGGGTGAGGTCCGGAACCCTAGAAATAAGGCACCACAGAAAAATAAAGCGACGTGGCAAAGTATAGTATGTCGTGTGACGACATTTCTGCCGTGGCGCACTATTTTTATCGTAGCTCAGCAGTCAATTTATCATTTTTGAAGGTCAAAATGAGTAAAAAGATTAAATTAGGTCAAAGAAATTGTCATGGTGCGGCAGAAAATGTCGTGGCGCGACAATTGTGTTTTTGGAAAATTCTTTTACATTCTATTTTATCTTATTTTCTTTAAAAGCACGTGGCAATTGGGTGCCGTTGCAGCTATTACGGGCTCATTTTAGGTTTAGGGTTCTATAATGAAATGGATTAAAATGGTTTAGGCTGAAATGATATTTGGACAACGCTTGACTAAGTACATGTTTGAAAACGTGGACTGATTTGTAAACTGTGTTTGATTAATTATGAATTTTAAGCATTCTCGAGATTAAATACTCGACCCAACCAATAATGGCGGTGAAAGGTTGTTAATCAACGACAGGGTTTTTGTTGGTCGTAATTAAAAAATTTGCGACCGGTATGGTGATCGCAACAACTTAAAATTACGACAGGCTGTAACAGTTACACTGAATTACGACCGTCTCCAGCTGTCGCAATTATTTAAAACAACGACTGTGCTTGCTGGTCGCAATTGTTAACAATTACGACATACTCTGACGGTGGTAATTATTATAAATTACGACCGTTAAATATTCTATAGACGATCGCAATTGGTGTAAAATTGCATTAATATGAAACATGTACATGACGGTCGCAAATATGAAACATTGCGACCGTTCATTACTACCGTCGCAAATAATTATTTTTCCAACGTTTACAATTAGGACCTTTGCTCCCTAATCTGAACCTACAACCTATATTAACAATAATCAAATTAAAAAATAATAGAAATTAAAACTAAATTGCATAATTTACAAAATGATTAAGCAAAGTTCAAATGATACTTACAATACTGATGTTCTAGTTACTAATAATAATACTAATGTTCTAACTACTAATTTAAGATCATTAACAATACTGAGTTAAGATCGATCGAGCTATATGAACAATACTAAGATAAGAGGCATATGGGCATATATATAAAAAAAACTACGACGTTGGAGTTTGGTTAGCACCACCACCACCACCACTCATGTCCGGGTCATCTTCCCTACGAAGGTGAAATAGAGGACCACCTGAACAGGTAAAGAACAAGTTTTGTAACATCGTCTCTATCATACGCTTGCTCTCAAGTGCTGCCTCTTCCTGCACTTTCTTCAATGCTTCCTGCACTTGCGTAGAAAAATAGGCCTCCATTTGCGCTTGTGCCTCCTGTACCCGGACGGCAACCTCAACTTTCACATGTTCCTCTAACTGTGAAGCAATGGAAGGAGTATATGATTGCGAGCCTTTCTCAAAAGAGGTGGTGTAATACAAACTAGCACTAATACCTAAGCCCTTCACCAGATCTGTTTCCTACCACCAACTACCTTCTAGTATAGCTGCTTAGGGTCCGATTGTGACCCTTGAGTGGTCGACTCGGCAAGCTTCTTTTGGTAGGCATCCTGCATTATATGACAAGTAGGTGAAAATGGCATTAACTTACCCAAATTATTTGTTTTCTATATAAACTAAGATCTAATCATTCTAACAACTCATATTTATCACATTTAACATGTTTATAGGTTGAAAAGGCTTAAAAGTATTCATTTTCATGCAAATAAAAGGTTGTATGAGCAAAAGTAGGTGAAAATGGCTCAAATGAGCTTCTACCATACCCAAAGTCTTTGTTTTCTTTATAAACTAACACTATTCATTCTAACAACTCATATTTGGCATATTTAACATTTTTATAGGTTGAAAAAGCTTACAAGTATTCATTTTCATGCAAATGCAAGGTTATAGGAGCATAAGTAGGTGAAAATGGCTCAAATGAGCTTCTAACTTACCAAAGTCTTTGTTTCCTTTGTAAACTAACATCTAATCATTCTAATAACTCATATTTAGCACATTTAACATGTTTATAGGTTGAAATTGCTTAAAAGTATTCATTTTCTTGCAAATACAAGGTTATAGGAGCATAAGTGGGTGAAAATGGCTCAAATGAGCTTCTAACTTACCCAATTTCTTTGTTTTCTTTATAAACTAACATTTAATCATTCTAACAACTATTAGTAGATTACATAATTAAATAGTTAAAACAAATTTACAACCAATATCCTAAATCAAGGTGAATCCCCCTCCCCCTCAGCACTGAGATCATCATCATCAGTATCGTCATCTCAAAATCCGTCATCCTCACTATCAGTAGATTCGAAACTGGACTCATCTGGAGGGGCATTGGGTAGCACTTCATCATCAACATCTGAATCTCCAGATTCGTCTTCATCACCTTCATAGTCTGGAATATCATCTGGAGCACATAGAGTTAGTATGTCAGCGATGGTCTCCTGTAAAAAGTCTTCGTCAACTGGTGCATCACAAATAGCCCTCACCTTTGTCTTGAACACATCCCACCATTGAGCCTTATTCTCTCTTAGACTAGGGTAAGGTACGTATTAGACCTAGTTAAAACGGGCGGTTGTCCCTACCAAAGAACAGTCGGCCAAGAAACCCTCTTATTCTAGGAGGAAAAAGCCGGTCCAAGACCGAGAGGCCAACCCTTACCCTAAACCAAGGGAGGGACAGAAGCCTTTTATAAACCTGGCTGGACTGCGTTTCCCTGAGCCAGGGCAAAGGAAGGTCATCCGGCATATACAGCCGGATGGTTCCAAGAAAACATATTCCGATGCTCGGATGATAATCCAGCAAAAGAAGAATATGCAACTGTCAGAGTCGGCCTCCACGTCAAAATTCAATGACAGTTTTCAGAATGCCTCGCTGAGGTATTCTCAGTCAAACCAAGAATACCATACAGGCAGCCTGTCCGCCCATTCTAGTCCTCAGATGTTCCAGGCGGCTTCGTATGTGCCTCAACAACCATACATGCCGTATGGACCACATTACATGCAGTCTACCCTCTTCGGGGGACAGGCGGCACCCAACATCCAGCCTTTGGATTGGCAGCTCCGACTGCTTAAATTTGGGGAACAGTCTTCAGCTTTCTCCAAGGAAATAACTGAGGCCGCACAGCCGGCCAAGGTAAAGAATGTGTTGGTAGGCACTTACGATGGTACCTCCAACCTAGAAGACCACTCGATGGCATATTCCAACCTTTTGTATCTACAAGGGTTGGATGATGCTACTTGGTGTAGATGCTTCCCGGCCACGTTGAAAGGCGTCGCCTTGCAATGGTTCGGCAACCTGCAAGCCGAATACATCAATAACTTTAAGACGCTGGCATACTTGTTCGCGTCAAACTTCTCAATGTATATCCCTGCAAAGAAGACAAGTCTTGACTTGGGTGCCATACATTAGGGAGAGAAGGAGGGGCTGCGCTCATATATCAGACGCTTCAATCTGATGAAAATTCAGATTCAAGGGTTGTCTGATAAGATAGCTTACACAGACTTTTTCAAAGGTCTGAAGGACGGGTCGGCCTTTAAGTTCGACCTCGTTAGAAAGAGGGTGGCTACCCTCCAAGAGGCACTGATGGAGGCGGACGCCTATATACAAGCGACTGAGCTCTGCAACATCAGTAAGCAGTCGGACTCAAAGAGGTCCGAAAAAAAGAAAGTCGGCCATCAAGGCTGGCTAAGAAAGAGGAAAAGAAAAGAAAACAAGACTGGGTAGCTGAATCCTCTATACAGCCATCCTACAAGAAAAAAAGAGAAGTGAAGACGTACTCCCCAAAGTACGAATTCAATAAGGGCTACTACTCCATCCTCATGGAGATAAAGGACCAGGTCTCTATTGACAAGCCGGCTCCTATGAAGGGTTCCGCCAAGAATCGGAACAAAAATAAATACTGCCACTACCATGAGGATATTGGCTACAATACCAACGAATGCTATAGCCTGAAGCGACTGTTGTACCGTCTGGCTGATAAAGGAGTTCTCAAGTCTTACATCTTTAGGTCCAAGGTTACCTTGCAGACTAATCCTGGACATTCATCCAAGAAGAAGCCTCACTCTGCTAATAGCTCGGATACGGATGAAACTCCGATCTATACAATAGCAGGCAATTTCGCTGGAGGTGGCCCTACCATCCGAGAAAATAAAGACTATGTCAGGCGCCTCGATGTTAACTCAGTCGACGAGGGACAGGCGTCCAAGGACTCCTTCCCCGAAGTCATTATTACTAAGGAGGACAAGGGCAAGATCAAGAGCCGCATGATGATCCCATTGTCATCGAATGCAAAGTGGCCAACCAAAGAGTTGGCCAGATACTCTTTGACACTGGGAGTTTATCTAATCTCATCAGTCACAAGTGCCTGGCCAAACTCAGGTACAAGCCCGAGAGTATGCACCAGGTCTTTCATCCTTTAATAGGATTCAGGGGTGGTGTGGTACATCCGGTAGGTCGAATAGACCTACCCATTCGTCTGGGCGAGAAGAGGGAGGGATGCCACATGGTGGTCCGGTTCTTAGTTGTTAAACGACTGCCGGCCTACAACATGATTTAAGGGTGTCCTACCTTGAATGAATCCAAAGTTGTTATCATCCCTTCTCTAATGCTTCTCAAGTTTGAGAAGGATGATGGAACAATCGACTCCTTACGGGGAGACTAGAAAATGGCCAGGGAATGTTACCTCTCTTATGTAAGGCCCACTGTGGTCGCGGCTGGCCCCCGTGGAGAAACTGCTGACCTTGACCAAGTCAAGGAAGTTGTGCCTGCTGCAACAGCAGTCGGCAAGAAAAGAAAGGTCAATCAAATGATGGTCGAGAAAAAAGACAGGCAATAGCAATCACTGACCGGTCAAAGGCCGGATGAACTCCGTCCCCAACCGGCTGGTGAACATGTGGACATCGCCCTAGATGACTCTCGTCCCGACCGGACTGTGAAGGTCGGGACGACTGCTTTTGCTGAACTTGGTGCAGACTTGAACCACTTGCTGAAAGATTTAAAAGACATCTTTGCCTTTGAAGTGGATGAGATGCCAGGCATCAGCCCGGAGCTAGTCGTCCACAAACTTGATATGGATCCTAAAAAGAAGCCGGTAAGGCAAAAGAAGAGGAACCATGGTGAAGAAAGAAGCCATGCGGCAGCTGGCGAAGTGAAAAACTTGTTACATGCTGGTTTCATTCGGCAATGCTACTTCCCTGATTGGGTTGCCAATGTTGTGCTTGTGAAAAATCCAAATGGAACCTGGCGCATGTGTGTAGACTACACAGACTTGAACAAGGCATGTCCGAAGGATAGTTATCTTCTCCCAAAAATCAAAAGTGTGGTCGACTCTACAGCCGGCCATGCCTTGATGAGCTTCAGGGACGCCTATTCAGGCTTTCACCAGATACCCCTATGGAAGAAAGATCAAGAAAAGACGGCATTGGTCCCTAATCAGGGGCTGTTCTGCTATACTGTGATGCCGTTTGGTTTGAAGAATGCGCCTGCCACCTTCCAAAGAATGATTGATATAGTCTTCGTTAATCAAATAGGAAGGAATGTGGAGGCAAATATTGATGATATGATTGTTAAATCCAAACACCAGACGGACCATCTTATAGATATCCGAGAAACATTCGCCCACACTCAGGCGGCACCAGGTCATGTTGATGTACATGGTTTATACCATGAATTTTTTCAGTTTTACATCGTAATCTTGCATGGTTTTAGGCTCTTTAGAGCCATTTCTCGCTAACAATCTCTTCTCTAGTGTGTTCGATGTGTTTTTACGAGTTTTATAGGAATATGAAGTTTCTTGGATGAATCGAACATGTTTTGGATGTTTATAGAAGAGGTTAGTGCATGAAGATGAAGATTTTCCCCATGCCCTGTTGACCCTAGCTTGCCCGGTCAGACAGGGCAAAGAAGGATGAGCAAAATACTTATTATGTGCATTAGATCCCATGTGCCCGGTTGGGCATGCCTTGCCCGGTTGGACCGGGCAAATAGGAATAATATGATTTTTGAAGAGATGCGGCAGCAAGCAAATTCTAAAGAAGGCCCTCGCGCCCGATCGAGCACCCCTTGCCCGGTGGGACCGGGCGCAAAGGGAAAAAAAGCTCAAGGCAGCAAGGTAACTCCGTATACCACCCGCCCGATCGGGCAATGCTCGCCCGGTTGGACCGGGCATGGTTTCGCGGAGTCCGTTTTCATTATTTTTGAGATTTTATTTCATTAAGGGTATAAATACCCTTTGTAAGTATAATTAGAAAACAGATTATTTTCCTTAAGTTTTATTTCTCTCTCTAGAACCCTAGTTTATTACTTTTAAGCAAATTAATTCCTTCATTAGATTTAAGTATTGTTGATTAACAATTTGAGTTATTTCAATTGAAGCATCATTGGTATTCATCTCTATTCCCTTCTCTTTCAATTATTATTGTTTTCAGTTATGTTTTCTTTGATTATTTTTGTTATTGCTTATTTCAATATGTGTGAGTAGTTTTTATATTCCAAGATCTAGGGTAGCCCAATTATGATTGATGCATGAATTGATTCTTTAAATTCTCTAATAACTATTGCAATTATTTATGCTAAATTGATTGTGATTATGCCAATACTAGATTAGAGATAATTAGTATTGTTATTATTCCATAGTTCTAATCACAACGAGAGTTGGGTTTTAACTGATTTGAGTAGATCAATTTAGGGTTTGAAATTCATCACGAGAGTAGTTGAATTGATAATTGGGAAGTGAAGTAAAGTGTTTAATGTCTCTAATTTTCATGATTCCATGAGAATAGGCTTGATTGTGGTTAGAGAAGCCATTGATACTCGAGAGAGGTCCTTGGTATTGATTAGGGTTTACTTTTCCCCATGTTATTTGGAATTGTATGCTAGGGGTAGATGGATAATTGCATCGATCGTAATTGTGGTGATACTTGATCAAAGATGTTTTATTTTATTGATTCATTATATTCTTTTGATTAATTCTAGTTTTTCATACATTAGTTCCTAGTTTATTCCACCATTGATTTGATTCTTTCTTAGTGATTATTTGAGTCTAGATAATTTAGGTGAACCTTAGTCTCTTGGGATTCGATCCTTACTTGCCCGTCTACATAGTAGTAGTCTAGTTAGGTTATTTTTGTTAGGTACGCGACACGCCTATCACATGCTGAATCCCAAGAAATGTGTTTTTGGTGTTGAGTCTGGGAAGTTCCTAAGATTTCTGATTGACCAAAGGGGGATAGAGGCCAATCCGAAAAAAATTCAGGCGGTCATAGACATGCAGTCGCTCCGCACTGTAAAGGAAGTTTAAAAACTAACAGGTTGTCTGGTGGCATTGGGGAGATTCCTCATTCGATCAGACAACAAGTGCCTCTATTTCTTCTAAGCAATCAAGAACAAGACTATGTTTGAATGGGGGACGAATGCAGAGGCAGCCTTCCAGAAGTTGAAGGAACACTTGCACTCTTTACCAAGGCTCGTCAGCCCTCTGTCAAAGGAAGTATTGTACATGTACTTGGCCGTCTCTGATCATGCTCTTAGTGTCGTTCTCCTTGCTAAAAGAGACGGTTGCCAGCTGCCAGCTCACTGTCTATTTCATCAGCCATGTCCTGAAGAATGCTGAGTTACGGTACCCCATGGTTGAAAATTTTGGCTTGGCCCTCTACATGGCAGTTAAGAAGTTGAAGCCTTACTTCTTGGCACATCTGGTCATGGTCGTGGTCTACACTGACCAGCCGATCAAGCGGCCACTAACAACCATGGAATTGAATCATCCGGCCGATGATTAAGTGGGCAATTGAAATGCAAAGCCTAGAAATTACTTTTGAGCCAAGGAAAGCAGTGAAGGGGAAGGCACTTGCCGACTTCATTGTTGAAATGACTAGGCCAGTTGATCCAAAAAATCCAGACCAAGTCTGGAAGGTATATGTGGACGGGAGCTCCACCATGAATGGTTGTGGCGCAGGCGTCATATGTCAGTCTCCTGAGGGAGAAAAGTACGAGTATGCACTGCGTTTCAAGTTCCAAGCCTCAAACAATGAGGTAGAATATAAAGCCCTACTAGCCGGTATCCGTATGTGCAAGGCGACTGGGGCAAAGAAAGTGGACACCTGTTCTGACTCACAACTGATCGTTAGCCAATATCATGGTGACTATGGAGCTACCCATCCGGCTATGTTCAATTATCTACAGGCGGTCAAAGAAGAGCTCGGGACACTTGAAAAATTTCACCTAAGTCAAGTGCCCAGGTCCAAGAATAACCAGGCGGATGCCCTCTCCAAATTGGCATCATCTGGCTCCTGTGACACACCAAGATCTGTTTTCTGGGAAGTGATGGAAAAAAGGAGCATTGAGGAGAAACCTATTGGAGTCCTTGATCGAAGCTCAACCTGGATGGATGGCATCCGGGCATACTTAACAGACGGCACCTTGCCTGATACTTACCCAGAGATGATTGTAATGAAAAAGCGTGCGTCTAACTTTGAGATTCACAAAGGGGAACTTTTCAAGAAAGGTTATCTACAGCCTCTTTTAAAGTGTGTTACCCCAAAGAAGGGCCGAGAGGTCCTCGAATATTTGCAATCAGGGTTCGGTGCCTCCCATATAGGCGGCAGGACACTAGCAAAGAGAGCTAGGCGGCAAGGCTACTTCTGGCCTACCCTAGAAGCAGACACTATGGAGATGGTTAAAAATTGTGACAAGTGCCAAAGGTTTGGCAAGCTCATCCATCGTCCGGCCACTGACCTGACGGCTATCCATAGCCCAGTACCATTCGCCAAATGGGGCATGGACATTATGGGTCCCTATACGCTTGCTACAAGCGGAAGGAGATATATTTTGGTAGCAGTCGACTACTTCACCAAGTGGGTAGAAGCAGAGGCAGTCAAAAGCAACAAAACCAAAGATGTCATCTCCTTCATTTGGAGAAATGTCATCACTCAGTATGGGGTACCCATGTCTATGGTTTTTGACTTTGGACCTCAATTTGAGACGCCTGCTCTCAAGAACTGGTTGGGAGACCAAGGGATCTCTCATTGTTTTGCATCAGTCGGCAGCCCCCAAGCAAACGGCCAGGTTGAAGCATTCAACAAGTTAATCTCTGATGGCATCAAAAAGAAAATTAAAAGAGCCGGTGGTCTTTGGGCTTACGAGCTACCGCATGTACTGTAGGCCATCAGGACGACTAAAAAAGGGGTGACTGGTGAAACACCATTTCTCATGGTTTATGGGGCAGAGGCTATTCTTCCTATTGAGCTTTATGAGCCGACTCTTCGAGTCATGCTTTATGACGAAGAAGCCAACTGGGAAGCCATGCGGCTAGCATTGGATTCCCTTCCAAAACGCAGGGGCAATGCAGCCTTGTTCCATGAGATCTATCGTCTGAGAATGACGAGAGCTTACAACAAAAGAGTGCACAAGCGGCTCTTAAAAGTAGGGGACTTTGTGCTACGAAAGATGGAAGTAGTCGGTTGGGCCAACGAACAGGGAAAGCTGACTCCTAACTGGGACGACCCTTACCAAATCTATGAAGAAGTTAGAGGCTGCACCTATCACCTGGAAACACCAGACGGCATGCAGCTATCCAGAACTTGGAATGTAGAAAACTTAAAAAAGTACTACTTCTGAGATTTGTAAATTATTTGTAAACATATCAATAAAAGTTTACAATTTATTTTAATTATTGTACAAGTTTCCTCAGTGGGGCAAGCCGCCTGTGCAAAACACAGTCGGCCACAATTCTTTACTTAGCAACTTGTTCTTTTCTGAACAAGCTAATGAGGCTACAGGCCGGATGATCAACCTAAGGGCCATGGCCGAATGATCTTTTTAAAATTAAACCAATACGTCTATCCCAAAACTTGAGCAGGCGTCCGGCGACATCCATCTGGGTGAATTCGTCGCAGAGAACATCTCCCATTTGGGTGGCACATTGCTCTATAAACCTAAAACAAGCGGCCCAACCGAGTGTCCACTTGACAAACTCATAACCGTTTGACCAAAGAAAAGATAAACGTACCGCTCCCCAAACAAGCGGTAGACAATTTAAATCTGAGTCAGAAACCTCCTGTCATTACTTGGGATAAATGCAATCGGCACCCTTTGAGTTAATAGCTAAGTAAAACTTGGCGAATAAAGGGGATCAGGTGGCTTAAGCCTCTTGATTCCTCTACTACTCAAACCAAAGTGATGAAGTTTGGGTAACCGCATGTAACCCAACAAGTGTAGCTACTTTGGTTGGACATCCCCTCTGACGCCTGCTTCTATGCATCCATCAAAGCAGACGACCAACTAAAATCAAACAAAATAAACTAAGTACCAAACTTAGTACATTGCAGTTTATATGAGGAACCATGCGACCAAAGCAGCTTGTTTCTTCTACTCACTTAAATCAAAGGCAAATTGATTAATCTAAAGGGTCAACTCATGGTCACTCGCAAATTTAAGACGGAACCTAAACGGTGTGAACCAAGCCGTTTGTTTTTTAGCAAACAGACGGTATTCGGCCACTATTCCTCTTAGTTGCAAACATAACAGCCGGTCATAGCCGACTATTACTCAAGTACGAGTAAGATTGATCAACCTACACTTGGAATCTAAAAGGTGCGAATGAAACCGCCTATTTTTTGGCAAACAAACGGCCTTCGGCCACTATTCCCATTTTTGCTCACTATGAGGCTACCTTGATTAAAAACGTCCAGATTAGCGCATGTTCTATACAAGCACTAAATAGACGGGACTACTTGTAATCAGATAGGAATGCGCTAAGTACAAAGCCAAAGTTCGTTAAGAATATTATTGAGGCCGAGAGCCGAGAAATGCTAGGTGTTCACCTGTGCAATGGCCGACTGACCGCCTTGTTTGGGGCAATCACCATAGTGATTGATTGACCTAGAATTAGTAATATTAATAGAGTATCAAAAATTCAAAGTCAATCAACTCACCCTTGAAAACCAGGCGCCCAGTCGCCTAGGGACAAGAACAGTAAGTCTATAATGCATTCATGAAAACAAAAAGCAAGCTACATACACTTAGCAAAATTCATGAATAGCAAAAAAATTCAAACACTTCAAAATTTGAAGAAAAACGGCATAAAAAGCCAAATGATTAATATAAACATTCGGCTAGATGACCGACTGGAATTGTTAGAGTTAAAAATTGTATATAAACCTCGACCCCCTAGTTGGGTAAAGATACAAAACCAACGGCACGCAGGCCGAAGAAAGTTGACATAAAAATTGAAATTAAGCAGCTGGAGGAGGACCTTCAGTGTTGGCAGCCGCTTGATTTGGATCATCAACCGGCGCCTGATCTGTATCGGCATTCGCCTCCTCCTGCAGCGGCTCCTCATCATCGTCCGCCTCCTGCTTCTCCTCCTCCTCCTGGTCCGACTCCCTGGAAGTGGAGTCGGACGCCTCCTCATCACCCTTCGCCTCCTCATCACCGTTTGTCTTCCCCATGATCTTCTTGTTGAATTGATCAATACAGATGGAAAACTAGCTCCCCCACTTTTCGTAGCTGGTATTAGGGAAAAGGGCCGCCCAAGTCATCTTCATGATGGCATTTGTGTCCTCCATCATGTCCTGAACTATGGCCATCTTCTCTTCATCAGCTTTTTGGTTAAGTTTCTGGGTGAGGTCAGCCTCTTGATTCAGCAGGCGGCCCTTGAGCATGTTCACCCGGTTGCGGAGTCCCTCGGCCTCTTTGTCCGCCTCCTTTAGAGGACCGAGCTCAGCCTTGAGGTCCTTTACGGACTTCTCCAGCTCCAAGATCTTCTTCCTGGCCGCCTCTAAATCATTCTTCACCTGCAAAGTGGTGTTTGCCTGGTAATACAGTATGTCATTGTCAGAATCTCGTTTTGAGCTATTTGGAACATAGCTTTATCAGAATCAGAGGCGGTCATGGCCTTCGCAGCTTTTACCTTTTTGTTCTTCTCGGTGATGGGCTTGCGGAGACCATATACTCGCAGCATAGACTACAGCCAGCCAAAACAGTCATCAGTTGCAGGCGACCAAACAAACGTTTAACATGAAAATAGAGAACTTTTTACTAAGTTTACCTCGGCGAGGAGGGTCAGGATGGCTTCAAGGTTAAGGGTGCCGACTCCCTTAATAGAGTCCCTATCCAAAGCAAGGATAGCCTTCAGCATGGCCTTGGCCATCTGGACCAGTTCTGGCTCTTGAGGGGCGTCTGCAAAGGAAACTGATTAGTGCGTGGCATAAAAACAGAAAGCCAGCCACCTGAAATCAGAAGAAGTCGGTAGTTTGAACAAACTTTGAAAATTTGAGCAAGTTATACCTGTGGCCGCCTCCTTTTCCCTTGGGGGCTGGCTGCTCCCAGGGGTGGCTAGAGCCCTCGCCCCACTTTGGGGAGTCCTGCCTTGCCTCCCAGCCGTTTGTCTCCTGGCACTGCCAGGAGTCAGCGCTTCTCAGCCGTCTGTTTTTGACGTTTGGGGTCCAGTTGAGTTGAGGAGGAGGGTCTTACAGTGTCGCTCTGTAACAAGACCATGAATAAAAAACAGGCGACAAAAATAATTTCCGATTTAAAAAGAAGGGAAATGGTGCTCAAGTAAAGAAGCTCACCCTAGGCGCCTATTTGGCAGGCAACTCCTCAGTAGACCGCTTGCCAAGAACGGCTGCGCGGAGTTGGGCGGCTATCTTTTTGGAGGCTGAGATCTTTTCCATGGCTTTATCTGCAAAAGATTAATCAGATGGTTAGACACAAAAATTAAGCAAGTCTAGTAAGACACGCTAAATAGGCGATCCTCTACCTCTCGGCATCTCCTCGCTAAGGCCGCAGACGGTCAGGTACTTCCCATCGTATAACCATTTATACTTTGGGATGTAATTTTGAGGGACGAACTCCCTCACCCCAGTCTCAGGGTTCTCTTATATGTACACTTTGAAGAGCCCTCTATCCAGGATCTCTTCCTTTGCTTGACTGAGGAACAGGCGGCAGGTCCGATCCGCCTGTTAGGTAAGGTGGATCCCTGTTCCACCTATTGTAATTTCTGTTCTAGACCTTGTCAGGGTTAGAGACTATGTAGAAGGTGTTCCTCCAATCCTTCCACTTGTTCTCCTTCCCCATTGTCATCATATAGCCTTTATGGCTAGAAATCTGATACCAGCCGGTACCGCTTGTTTTGGGGGTCCGGCTGAGGTAATTCATGTGAACAAAAGCTTCAAAGCTTGGCTCTACCCAATACATCTCGCAACCGGCAACATAGCCCAAGATGTTGAACCATGAGTTTGGAGCCAATTGCCAGAGACCCAGCTGGTACCCATCCAAAATCCTTTCTACAGCCGGATGTAGAGGAAATCTAAAGCCAGCTTTGATGGCCGCCTCATATATAGCATCCAAAACACTCGTCCATATAGTTGGACGACTCTAGCCAGACTACCGTATCCTCGGCATCCGACACAGTCAAAATGTAACCATGTCCCATCACATGGTTAGCCCTAAAGCTCCCTATTTTTTTCAGACATGGCCTTACGCTTGCCTTTGGGAACATGGTAGAAATAGGGAGTGTACATTTCCCTTTGGGTGGCAGTCGGCTCTGCCCATTTCTCCCCTTTCTCAACCTCATGACTCTCTCTCGCTGTATGAAGCCGAGAGTGCTTCTCCTCTGAGTCGTCAGAGTGCCGACTGGAAGTGCTCGGCTTAGAGTCGTCATCCGAGCTCTCGTACAAGGAAGTCGCCTGCCCGGACAGGTCAATGAGGAGAGGTTCATTGACGAGAGGTTCACTGATGAGAGGAGCATTCTGAATCTCCTCCCCTGATTCCGCCAAAATGGAATCACTTGGGGTACTAGGGACGCCAGGCGGCACGTCCGAGATCTCGCTTATGGGCGCGTAAAATGAGGAGCCGTCCGAATTTGTAATCCTAACAGTTCTCTTTGTTCTGGCCATGGTGTCCTACAAAGACACATAGACAGTCGGACTCTGGGCAGTTTGCAAAGGATGGTCCAGCATGGGGCAGGCGGCACTCCTAGTTCTAGATTCAGCCGTCCTCGGTGATCGGCTGATCACTAACCTAGGCCGTGCCGGGTGCTTTTGGGCTACCATTTTTTAAAATAGAAAAAAACAAAGAGAAAAGGGAAACAAGCGGTTACCTTGGAAGTAGAGAAGTCTTGGAACCCCTGAAAACTTTAACAGCTGAAGAAGCAGGCGGTAAAGAAAACAGGCAGTCTGTAGAAACAAGCACCAACAGTCTAGAGAGTTAGAGCAGTCGTCCAAAATCCTGTCTTAAAACTTTCTAGAATGTCCAAATGATTTGGACACCCCCTATTTATAAGGGGAGAATTTCAAGGTCACCCAAAAAAAAAAAAAAAAAAAAAAAAAAAGTTGTTCTCCGATCATGGCGTGACACCTGTCGCAGGCGCCACGTGGCATGCCACGTCACCCCTGTGAGGGGCAAATGATTAGGGGATTTTTTCCCGCCACGTGTCACCTCGTGAGAGGTCCAAGGTGGTCCAATCAAGTCACGACACGTGGCAGGCAGAATTGCCAACTGAGCAAGTAGCCTCCTACGGCCCAAAGTTCCAAGCAAAGCCCAATCAGCCCTAGGTTTACTAAAACCTAGTGTTGGGCGTGTTTTTCAACACCCTATAAAAGGGAGATATTTCCCTCCTAAGAACATCTATTCTGAAATATTCAATACACATTAACTCTATATCAGAGAAAGTCAGACACTTGACACCCCAAAACCGAGCAATTATACATTGCAGATCCACTCTTGGAATTCGAGAGAGACCCTTTACTTTCTGCACTTTACTTCTCATATACGTTCTAACTTGATCGTCGGAGGCGGATATCCCACCCATCGGAGTCTCCGTTGTTTTGCAGGTACAGGCGTCCAGAGATCAGTCTTGGAATTGTAACTCTCCCTAAGGACATCAAAAAACCCTGAAACAGGATCCATCCAACTACACTTGAAGAGAACAGTCTTATAAGTTCTTAGGGCACCAGTGAACTCCAACTTGATGATATCCTCTAAATAACTAAAAAAATATCTCCACCATATTCATTGGATACGCATACTCCGAAATTCATGGTTGACTTCTGTTTTCCATGGCCATAAATTTGGAATTTGTATTTGTTCACATAGAATTGGTTACAAGTACGCACTCGTTTAGATGGGCCCTTTGCCAAAGCAAACAATATTTTATCATTTGGCTTTTCTTGAATCACCTGCTCATATGGCATATGTCAAATTGATATAGGTAGTGAAATTTTTGTTACTAAGTTAGATAACATGTGGATATCAAATGCGTAAAACACTCACTTTCAACCTAAACCACTCGAGAAATTCAGCTTCATGTTTAATCCAGACATCTTCTTTACGGATGGTAGGTTGCATTTGAACAATGTGGTCCTCAAACCCCCTTACCTATAACCAGAATAAGAATATAATGATGGTGGTCTAAATTGGATACGTTGCAAAATTTTACAAAATCTTAGTGAGTGTCATAAAGACAAATTAAATACCTCTCTTATTCTTCGAGAATGTCGCTATTTCCCAAAACATATAAATGAGCACGTTGTAGTTCATTCTCATCCAAAAAGTGGTGCACTCCTCCAGTAGATGCATGTCCATGATCAACCCTAAAGAGTTCTGGAACACTATCATCCTAAGTGCTTTCAACATCATCATGAACATTACGGCCTAAGTCACGTGTTTTTGTATCCACTCCTTGCTCGAAGTAGTTAGAGAAAAAGTATCCTACCTCTTCCGTTAAATATGCATTGCATATTGAATCTTCAACACGAGCCTTATTGATGACTTTACGTTTCAAATGATTAAGGAACCTATAATTTAAATTATTGCATAAGTACATAATATGTAAACAACTATAGATACATAAACAATGTTATAAATTATGACATTGTAGGAAATAGAACCTTTCAAAAGGGTACATCCAACGATATTGGAAAGGACCACATAACCTAGCTTCATATGGCAGGTGAACTAGTAAGTGTTCCATAGAGTTAAAGAATGATGGTGGAAATATCTTCTCGAGTTTACAAAGAATTTCTGCAGTGTTATGTTCCAATCTTTCCATATCACTCAATTTAATGGTGGAATAACAAAGGTCCCGGAAGAATAGACTAATCTTAGTAATAACTTTCCAAACATGGACTAGGAGCAATTCCTTCAAAGCAACCGGTAACAATCTCTCCATGAACACATGACAGTCGTGGCTCTTCATACCATGAAGCTTGCATGTTTGTAAATCTACACATCTACTCAAATTAGAAGCATAACCATCAGGAAACTTCAAGCTTCTTACCCACTCATATAACACTTTCTTTTTAGCCTTATCTAGTGTGAATGGGGCTTTTGGTAAAGTTTCTTTCCCTCTCGCATACTCAGTCACATGAAATTGTGGTCGTTTGCAATATTTGGCAATGTCATTTCTAGATGCAACTGTGTCTGAAGTATGTTTCTTCACATCCATCACTTTGTGAATTAGTTGGTCAAAGAAATTCTTTTCAATATGCATGACATCGAGGTTGTGGCGGAGGAGAAGAGTCTTCAAGTATCGAAGCTCCCAAATAATGCTTTGTTTGAACCACCCTAGTTTCTCTTTTTTTAGACTTGCGAGTGCTTTAGGGCCATCTGTTGCCTTTGCCAAGTATTGAACTTGTTGCTACAGCTCGTCACCAGACATTATGTGAGGTGGTGACCCCTT
This sequence comes from Chenopodium quinoa, assembly GCF_001683475.1. NCBI lineage: Eukaryota > Viridiplantae > Streptophyta > Magnoliopsida > Caryophyllales > Amaranthaceae > Chenopodium > Chenopodium quinoa. The sequence goes on along the minus strand of NW_018743514.1, from coordinate 763,591 downwards.
TTCAACCTTGTTCTTACAAAATGCAGTTTCGTTATTACAAAAGGATGTTCGGGAGGAAGAAATTGTCGGTGATAATCAAACCATGACATTTTACCACCATTTTCAAGCCAAAAAGCTTTTGATTTGTCCAAACAATATGGACAAGCTTTTTTACCAACTGTTGACCATCTAGAAAGCATACTATAAGCTAAAAAATTACTTATAGTCCACAAGATTGCTGCACGCATATTGAAGTTTTGTCTCCTAGAAATGTCGTAAGTTGTTGCACCAACATCCCACAGTTGCTTCAATTCTGTAATTAACGGTTCGTTGCATATACACATCCAAGTTCCCCTTTGGATTTTAAGGACTAGAAACGAGTAAAGAGATGAACATGAATGGTTTTTTCATGCACATCGATGGAGGCAAGTTATAAGGGGTCTAAATGACTAGCCAACATGAGTATTGACCCCCGAACTTGCCATGCGGAGCAAACCCATCGGTACTGCGGAGCAAACCCATCGGTACACATACCGAGTCTCACATTTCTAGGTCCAGATGCGAAATTGGGGAAGGACCTATCCAAGTGCTTCTAAGCTTCACTATTACTAGGATGTGCCATTGTGCCTTGGACTCTAGGATTTTTGACATGCCATGTCATTTCCTCAGCAACGTTCTTTGTTGCAAACAACCTTTGTAGCATTGGAGTGATGGGGAAATAAATGAGTTTTTTTTATTAGAACTAATGACCCCTTTGAAGTCCTCTTTTATCTGTCCCTTTTTCACAGTCTACACTTATCCAACTCAGCATCACCTCTCCAAAATAACATACAACCCTTTGGGCATGTGTGAATCTTCTCGTGCGGAAGCTCAAGTCTGTTAATAAGAATCTTCTTCGTATTATAGAATGTTTTCCCCATCTTATTATTTCCGGGAATTGCTTCGTTCAATAATGAAGCAAACCCATCAACACACCTATGTGGCAAATTGTATTCCGACTTCAAAGATACAATTCGAGATTCCATATCTAGCACAGACATGGAGCTCCCTTCGTACAGTGGTTGCTCAGCAACCTTTAAAAGCTCTTGAAATGCTTTTTCTTGAGCATTTGGCTCTTCATCTGAACCACTATGACCATCGTCATCTGATGGTTCATGATTACTCCCAAGAGGATCAAGAACCATTTCATGGTAAGGATTTGGTTGCTCTACACTTGATGTAGGGAACCCTTCACCATGAGACACCCACTCATAATATATACTTAGGTATAAACCTCTTCTTGTACAAATGAAGTTTTACTGTGTTTGCATCATGAAGAGGTCTATTCTTACATAACGGACACGGGCATCTAACTTCATCTATGCCCCGGCTCTCAGGATTTGCTTTACAAAACTAAATGAATTGTTCAACCCCTTCCACAAACTCTGCCCTAAGGTTATGACCATCATATCTATCATACATCCACCAACGCTCTTTCCTTTTCATGGCGACAAGTTCTACAACATTATGACAAATAAATCACATTAATCATTCACAATCATCTTATATACATTACAATCATTGTATAATGTGCAATTAGAATCTAAATGGTATCCGAAGGTCCTTATCACTTCAACCTAACCCATCCTTCAACATCTAACCCCACTAGTGAATGTATGGCTTATGTTTGATTCTACATAAAATCCGGCAGCATTTCCCATGAGTTCTCCAAGTACACGATGTGAGCTCTTTTAAACTTACATATGTACCCGGAGAACAACATAGGAAACAACATCGAAGGATATTACGTATAATCAAAAGCATAGCATACATTCACTACCTTAGCAAGATTAAATGTACCGGGGACTATTCAAGTCATAGTTCTAAAGAATATGACTTGAACGGGTATCTAGCCATATGATGATGCAAATAAAATCATTTACACATCTAAAAATATGACATAATTAAGAACATAAATCAATTCTATTTTAATCATCAACACATTTAACCATTTTAATCAAGGGTTATTATCATGTAATTAGTTTCGAAAAGCTAAAACAAATCTATTAATCATTCTTAAGTAACAATTAAGAATTTCACTTAAACAATTACACAATGTTAATAAATGAAAATCATAAAGCTTATAATTAAAAAAAAATTATGTAACATATATCCAAGGGAACTTTTCACATTCCTACCATCACACACACACACAAAAAAGCCAAGCCACGTGAAGATATGCAAGGATTAACTCTTCAATGCAAGTAGTTGAATTAATGATTTTGAAATCATGTATTCACTTTGTGCATGCACCAGGCATCAATAATCTATGCATTTACAGTTTGAATAACCATCGACTACAAGTGATAACAAAATGAAACAGACAACAGTTTTAGCTCAAAGAATTCCTGATTTTCAAAAATCAAAACATAATATCTAAGGATCTAAATCCATATTTTTATAACACAGCAATGAACATAACCCAAAACACAAAATTATACAAGTATTCAAATGGAAGTTAGGGTTTGTAGAGAACTTAAAGAAATTAAAAGAAGACATACCTGGGTGGCGGCGACGGAAAAAGGAGCAGGCTCGGGCAGTACGGATGGCCGGCGTCGTGGTCTGCGAAAGTGGTGATTTGCGACCCAGAATTAGGCATTTTCACCCAAATTAAACAAAAAAAAAAGGAATTCAACAACTTACCTGCGTGGTGGCGACGAAAAAAGGAGGAGTAACGGGCAACATGGAATACCGGCGACGGTGGTCCTGCGAAGGGGGGCCCAAAAGTTAGGGTTTTCACACTAATTCAATAAATTAAAAAAAAAAGAATTCAAAGGTCTTACCGACGAGAAGCGTCGCCGGCCGGAGGAAGCCGCGTCGGTGGGAGGAGATCTTGGATGTGTGACCGCTATTCGCCTTCTTTTGTCTTCTTCGTTTTCCCCCCTTTCCTTTCTCTAACAAAATGAAACGCAGCTTCCTTTAATTTTTATTCAATTTTCAAAAACTCTCGACCAAATCTGCGTATGTATCTGCGATCGGTAAGACGATTGTAAACATTATTCTTTTTTAAATTAAATTTTATTTACGGCTGCTAGCACAGCCGCAGAATGTTATTAAACGGTCACAATTCCTAAAGTCCACGACCGGTAAATTAACAGTCTCAATAAATAAAATATTGCGTCCGTTTTGTTGACTATCGTGAATAAACGGTCGTAAATTGGCCGAATTTTAGTAGTGTCGGTATCGGCGTTTTGCAGACTCTGTTGCTACTATTGGTTTTGTTCAAAGTAAATCTGATAACTCTCTATTTATTTACCAGCAGGGCTCAAACATGGCTTATATTATGTTATATGTTGATGATATCATTCTCACATCATCATCTGATAGCTTATGGAAGCATTTTATGGCTCTTTTAATTTGGGTTTCAAACTTGGTATGAAGGATTTATGGCCCTTGAGTTATATTTTGGGCATTACTGTGACTCGTAATAATGCTTATGGTTTATTTTAATTTCAGAAGCAGTATGCTACGGAGATCATTGATCGGGCTGGCATAGCTAAGTGTAGTGCATGTGCTACTCCTGTTGATAGGGGTGGCAATTCGGGTCAACAGGTCGGGTTCGGGTCAAATTTCGGGTTATGATTAGAAACTATAAAAAAATAGTGTAAAAATTAATATTATTACGAAATATGAAATTTGGGTTAAATCGAGTCGAATTCGAGTTGTTCGGGTTTGGGTTTCTCTCAGTAACTTCGGGTCGGGTTCAGGTCGGGTTAAGGATTGCCAGCCTACCTGTTGATACCAAACCAAAACTTAGTGCTTCTAAGGACTCTCCTAATGAAGATCCCACTAAGTATCGTAGTCTTGCAGGTGCACTGCAATATCGATCTCACTTTTACACGACCTAATATTTCATATACATTGTAACAGGTCTGTCTACACATGCATGATCCGTGGAACGAGCATATGAATGCTCTTAAGCATATCTTACGCTACTTACATGGCACCTTGTCTCACGGTCTTCACTTGTATAAATCATCTTTGGGTAAGCTCATTTCATATACAGATGCAAATTGGGGTCGGGGGCCCAGATACCAGACGATCCACTCCTGGTTATTGTGTTTTCCTTGGAGGCAACTTAGTTTCATGGTCGTTGAAAAGACAACCAACCTTATCCCGTTCCAATGCAGAGGCAGAGTACCGTGGGGTTACTGATGTTGTCTTTGATTCTTGTTGGATCTTGTTACTGTGACAATGTGAGTGCTATTTACTTAGCAGGTAATTCCGTGCAACATTAATGCACCAAACACATTGAGATGGACATTCACTTCGTTCGTGAGAAAGTCGCTAAAGGCGAGATCCGAGTACTACATGTTCCTTCCCGATATCAAATTGCTGATATTTTTACTTAAGGTCTTCCGCGTGTATTATTTGATGACGTCCGGGACAACCTAAGCGTTCATGAACCTCCCGCTTCGACTACGGGGGTATGTTAGAATATATTTTGAATATATTCCAGTTTCGTATATATTTAGTTTGTCAAGTGTATATATCTCTTCCTGTTTTGTAGCTAAGTAATTGCCTAGTCTGTAGCCTTATGTTACTGCTTGTACAGTGTATATATTTCAAAGCATATCAATGAAATGGTTAACTGATTACATTCTTTCAATGAAATTTTGGGTATGATGATGTAATTCCGGAGTCTGATTGCCAAGTCCTTATCAATAGGCTCTCGAAGGGGGTGGTTTTTATGTCTGATTTTGATAGTGTGCTTGAAGATGGGTATTTTAAGTCTTTTGTTTGGTCTCATGTAAAAAAGGATGGTAATTATTAAGCCCATCACCTTGTTAATATAATGCCGTTTGGTATAGAACAGATTTACGTTAATCATTGTCCTGAAATACAGAAATAGTTGCCCCTTATATACTTTCGAACACTTTGTCCCTTGATTAATGAATATGTTAGCTCGCTTCCCTCCACCCCCACCACCCAAAAAAAAAAAAACAAAAAAAAAAAAAAAACTGCCCTCTAAAAAATCTTTAATTAAAGTTTCCCATCCAATTTGGGAAAGTGCGAAAACACTCAAACACATCCTCCTTTCGTGTCTCATTCTAATTCTGACACAAGTTCCTTCTCCCACTCGTCATTCCTTTCCCTCATTCTCCGTTTTTTTCTTTTTTCAGATCCAACCAAACCCAAAAAACCTCCATAATTCCCCCTTCAGATTTCTCAACCTCCTCCTCCAATGGGTTTCCGCCTTCTTTACGGCATCTTCTTATTCTCTCTCTCCTGCACCGCCTTCACTTTCCTCTATTTCGTCCTTAATCCCGTCTTCTACCTCACTTCCTAATCCACTTCTTGCCGGGAAATCGCTTTTCCTCCATCGTTTTCCTGGGGTATTGGCGGTTTTCCGGCGGATTCTCTTGTGCTATTCATTGAATTTGAGAGATGTGAACCGTTTGGAAGCCGGGTTTGTTATTTATTTATTTATATTTGTTTTGGTGATTGGATCTGATATTTAAGTAGAAAAAATGTTGATGTAACTATAGTTGATGATATGAATATACTATAATCTTTTATTTCTGATTTCAATTTCTAATTTGACCGTTTTGTTCTGTATTTGTAGAATCGTAGATATTGATTCAGTTTAGTTTTTTTTTATGTGATTTTGAATCTTTTGATTAAATGTTGTTCTTGCAATATCTTTGGCAAGTTTATTCAGAAGAATTGAGTTATTTTGTTATGGATTACCCGAGTTTTTCAGTGAGGGATTACTTGAGTTACTCGGGGTTACTTGAGATGATCGGATAGGGGTTACTCGGTCATGGTTTACTTGAGTTACTGGATTAGGAGTTATTTAAGAGTTATTTAAGGAGTTCGGTAAGGGGTTATTTGAGTAATTTGATTAGGGTTATTTAAGGAGTTTGATGAGGGGTTAGTTGAGGATTTTGTTAAAGATTACTTGAGGGGTTACTCAGTCAGGGTTTATTCGGGTTACTCAAGAGTTCGATCATGGATTGCTCGAGGGGTTCTTAGGTCGGGGTCACTTGAGGGGCTACTCGGGCAGGAGTAACTCGAATCACCCCTTACCGAGTAACTCGTGCCGCACGGTATAGCAGGCCGCATATAATTTATAGTCAATAATACTTCTTACATTTCTTATTAGTTGAAGCGTTTTATTTTGACGCGTAATAGATAAAAGCATAATACTCATATACCCTTATCTAACCTTATTTTACCTAACCATATACTGAACCAATGAACAAGGCCTACCACCGTACCAACTCAAGCTTTCGTCTAACCTACCGCCACCGCCACCACCGTTATCAACTCCGGCTACACAGCTTCGGCTGTGTTGATGCTCACTTTCTCTCTGCTCCGGATCTCCTTGTGTTTGGCGCTCTCGTAAGTGAAGCTTCTGGAAATACATCTATTCCCACTCCTTGTCCTCGCGGTGGCGCTCCATCTCCACGACAACAGACCAAAAGCCACCGAGTCATGGTGGTGGTGGTGTCGTAAATCGAATTCTTAGACAATCAAGGTGCTCATACGAAGTTCAATTTCAGCAACGTGAAGGTGAAATTAATTAGACCGGCGGACAACCCTGATTGCTCCTCATATGACGCTGATTACAATGGTCTTCATGGTGATTATGCGAGTCATTAATAGTTGGAGAGTGAGAGAGGAGAGAGAAATTGAGATGTTATCCATGGTGGATTGGTTATGCCATGACAGAGGAGAGAGAGAGGATGGGTAATGGAGGAGAGAGATTGGGTATATTGTGAGGAGGAAAGTAAAGTAAAGTAAGGGTTAATTTGTCATTTAACATTATGTCAACTAAAAAAAAAAACCCTTTTAAAAAAGAAATACGTGTCAACTTAAAAAAAAAACGGAGGTAGTATACTAAAATACACATGTTTTCATTAACAAATTAACAATAATATACTGGTAGTTTTTGCTGCTTGAAGTAATTGGTATGGCACTATGGCTAATCGGAATAACACTACTATGTAAAATCAAACAATCAATTTGAAAGAGGCAATCATGCATTTATAAGTCTTATGTATACTCGGCACTAAGTGTCAAATGCGACTAAATATTCCTACAATTAGCCCAAAATTGCTTTGCAAATAGTGCTTAATCAACCATTAATAAAAACAGCGATACAATACTCATACAACTAATAAAGATGAAACACTCTATGCTATTACGAATAAGGGGAATAACTGAGAACACAAGCTATGTATAATTCCCAGTGAACTAAAATTCTTCACATTTCTGATGGCAGATGTGCAAGATGATGTGATCAGTAGACTGTAATGGAAGGGTACCTTTTTCTTCTTAACGGTAGTCCTATAATATAATAAATCAGGACATTTGTGTGAACCATGGAAAAAGGTTCAGACCGTAGTTTCATTGTAGGCAAGAGCACGTAAGAAGGCCAAATAATTATTTGTGGTTAAGTCATAGACTGATCTAGGAACCATGGTGCGGTTTGGTTTGACATGTCCAACACCAGAGCTGTATGGTCGCATGTTTGAAATCTGAATCCTCCATCAGGCTAGCCGAATTGTCTCTAGTTTTAGCTATAACTGAGTGACAAAATATATGCATTAATTAATATACTAATTGAAAATGATTGAAACTATTAAAAGAGGTTTGTAGCAAAGATAAAACTAGTAGTCATTATAGCAGATCTAATGGCAGCAGGACTCCCAAGTAGGGTATGGAGCGCCTTGAGAGGCCAGTGACACCAGAAATATAGGAGCTTGCCGTCAATGTACGTACCAAAACAAACCATGTAACTCTACGAATGGGTTCTCCTATTAGAAGTAAAGCCCCAATACATGCGTAGATCACACTCACTCCTGGTGCTGTGATATCAAGCTGCTACTACATAAAAAGCAATTCAAAATACTTTAGGTTACTCTGTATTAAATTAAATAATCACATTTTCCTAAAAAAAAAAATAAAAAAAAATAATCACATGATCTTCTAATCAAATTAGAATCACAAAGAGACAATTATAATAATATTTCACATACTAATAATCAAAGAGATGTCTTATCCGCCTGAAAGAAAATCTTCAGGCGAATAAGACTGGTGATATGCACTGGTAAGTAATTTAAGGCGGATATTCCGTGGGTATATAATTCAATAGATTTTGTTTCCATCTTAGTTATGACGAGATGAAAATCAAATTATCTGCGGAAAGATACATACATTTTACACATCCATTTAAAATTTATAATAACTCAATATTCGTACTTAGATCATTGACGGCAAAATATTTATATTAGATTATATTTTATTGGCTTTTGTATTAAGGAAATATATAGAATGAGTGTGGGATCTTACCTCTTTTTTGTTGGAATGAGAAAGATGCATGAAAATAACAATTAGGTTTAAACAAAATAGAGATGCAATAGCTAATGTGAGACAGATGGAAAATGGAAGTATAATACCAATCTAATATAAAGGAGGATAACCGGATATGTTATACATACTCCATATGAAAATATTTTACTGATAGTGAATTTGAAGGCCTATGTTGTACAGGAGTAAGGAAATCATTCAACTCTAGGCTCAAGTTACTCCAAAGATAAATCATTTAGATTGCAGAATATAGCTCTTTTCTGTATTGATCCATATTCTGTACATTCTTAGATAGTTAGACCCTTAATGTTTTCATTTACGAGTGTAATTGAATGACAAACCCCCATTCTAGCACTAAAATTGTCAAACTTACTGGGATGAATAATGAATTGAGTTCATATACCATATGATCTGTGCCCATTAGCATTCTAGAAAATGCAGCAAATCTGATAGTTAAGAATGCAGAACTGAGTAAAAAGTCATATACAGAACAATCTTTTATAGCAGCCGTCTTTATAGTAACCAAAATACACTAATAATTTCTGCATCAAAACTGAGATCAGAAGCTATACTTGTGAGCGCGGCAAAACAGATTTTAAATCCTTCATGCGTACTATATGTACACGATAATATTTGTTCATTTGACAAAACACCGGCATGTCACATGCTTTTGTTTCCACTTATTAGTCTTGGTCATTCTCTCCGCCACTCTAATTATCATATCGAAAATTCTAGTGGGGTTGAAAACATTTCAGGTTTTCAGCAGCTCAAGCTGTTTCTTCCAGATATATTATAGACGAATACTAAAGAGAAAAACCAATGATTTTCTGATTCTTGAAGAGCTGAATTACATAGCTTTCATTTAAGTATGTAACACATCTAAATTTGCTGATGATCTGATCATCCTCTAAGTTGCAGCCTTTCTGTTTTAAAGACAGTTTTACGACATACTGTGTAACTGCATATCAGTTTTCTCTGAGCTTCCACAGATGTTTCACAATGACATTTATGTTCATACAATGCAGTAATGCTTTCCCTTTGGTTCATTAATACTTTATTACTTCCTATAGCTAACAAAGTATTTCTTATTCACTCCATAGGTATTAATGTAGCTGATTCAAGTATTAAGATAACCAATAATGAATTTCATTTCATTTACACAATTAAATGAGGAATACCTTGAAAGGCCATCTTTACTAGTAATCCCAGTAAAAAAAACTTAAATCATCATATAAGGAATGCAAAGAGAAAAATCAACCATATGAAATCGCGTCAACTTGGGGAACGTTCTATCTCATACATTAAACAATTCTAGCTGATTTCAGGACATTATTATCTCTTATACTAATGTAGTAAACATAACGGTAGAGAATCTGTAAAGAAGATGAGAACTAGTAAGATATAACAAAGAAATTAAAGTTGTAATACATATATAAGATCTCATGATCGATCTTAGTACACTCAATTATCTAGCATTTTCGGAAGGTAAGCACGGTTAATCTCGAGTGCAGCGCAGAATACCACAATCAAGTGCTCCAATTGTCAGTCCCTTGGTTGACACATTAACATAGTTGCCAGTAAACTTAATCTGACAATCTGAAGAACTCCTAGGAAGATTATAGAACTCGCCGCAGAGTTCCAGTTCCCTGCAAGTTTGAACTTCTTTAGACTGAATATTGTTAGGTGCAATTATAATCTCAATGGCCTTCAAAACATTTGAAACTTTCAGCAGGTATCTTATGACATCTATCTCAATTGCTTTTCCCTCGATATTCTTCAACACAATCCTTGTGATCTTTGTCGATATTGAAGCAGGAACAAAATCCAGTCCAATGCCTAACATGTCGTTGATGTCTACATCTTGATCTTCTCTTTGATATACACGCAGTATCCGTACATTAGGCAAGTATTGAAGAAGATGTACAAAGCCTTTCCAGTGATTCCGATACATGATAGCCACATTAAAATGAGTAAGCTGTTGAAATACGGGAAGACTAGGCTGACTACTATGAATCAAATTAGCGAGAATGCCTACTATGGTACCAGATATAGTAAGGCTTCTCAAAGTATTAGACATGGACTTAAGGAATTCCAATTCGTTCGTTTCCTGTAGATATTGATCGGGGGAAAGTCCTCGGTAAATAATTGCACCACCCAAAGTTGTTGGCGTCTTCTTCACAAAACTATATTTTGACAAATGATTATAGTCCTGCAAACAAATGAACTCGAGTTTTGGTGCATCTATCACAACCTGAATAGGCATAAAGCAACTATCTCTCTGTATGGATAGCCTCTTCAAATTCGGAGATATTATCTGCAAGAGAATATCATCTACCATATACTCCAGCGGCCTTCCCTCTAACTTCAGATATTCCAACAATGGGCTAAATCTGATTAAGCGAGACAAAAAATCTAATCGAAAAGATTGCATAGAGACATCAATCTTTTTCAAATTAGGAAGACAAAGTTCTACTTCATCCAATTCATGAAGAAACAATTGACCATCACACCACTTTTCGATATAAATCTCTTCCAATGATTTACATTCAGGAACATGAAGATGCAAAAAAACACCAAACCACTCATCAGTCTCCTCAAAGCGTACCTTAATCACCTTCACACGTCTTTCGAAAATGCTTCGAATCCAACCACAGAAGACCCTTTGACACATATTCTGAACGGGGAGCAGGAGATTTTGTCGAAACACAATATCATCCCCTGCACCGAATTTCTCCAACGGAAAAGGGATATATATGTCAAACACATCAATAACAGGGGAAGTGAGTTGTGCTACTATACCTTCACTGTTAGGCAAGAAGCGATAATTTGTGACGTCGAAATAGTCCTTGTCGATACGAACAGAAGTGACTTGAGTCCAAAGATTGCACCATCGGTGGGATAAAATGCCGGTGACAACGGCCGAGTGGATAGGAAGAAGAGACAAGATATCGACAAGGAGGGCGGTTGGAAGAGAGCTCAATCTGTCTTCTCGCTCTTCGCCATTCCTGTCGGAATTGAGCATTCTCTGCATCTTGATGCCTCCCTCTACCGGATTATCAGACATTTTTGTAGTTTTGAGAGTTTGAGAGAAGTTTTGAAAATGTGATTAGCGGCTAGATTATTACAAGGGTTTAGTGTGTTGAATTTGTTTTGAGAATTCTGTAAATCTTATAGTGTCAAATTCATGCTGAAGTGTCATTGTTATCCTGTGAGATTTGATATCAAATGAGATTTTGAAGGTAAAAATCGAATAGGATCAACATTATTAGGGTGGTGACTTGATTTCTTTCCTATTTAGTTGATTGCTTTAGGCCTTGTTAAGTAACCTTATTTTAGGACCTCACTACAAAGTACTTATTTCAAATCAGATCAGAAAAAATAAGTTTAAATTAGATTAGATCGGGAAAAAAAATTATAATATAATTTATCGTTTTATGTATGATTTGTAATTGTTAAATATCTTCATTTTCGTAATGAAAAAATTATAAAATATATATTAATGAAATACACATTATTACAAATTTAACAGAACCTTGCTTAATACATATTTTCATTATAAGATTAGGGTATATATAAAGTCGTTTGGTCAAATTACACAATCAATCAAATTAGAAAAAAAAAAGGTGCATATCAGAAAAAAAAAAATATGTTCAAATCAAATCAAGTTAGCAAAATTAAGGTGAAGTAAACAGTGTCTTAATAATACTCCTTGTTTTATAATAATTTATATAGTCGATATTGAATCACATATCCCAATGCATGAATTTGACCATCAATATCAATATCAATATATATTATTAAAACTCATGGCAAGACATGCTATTTTTCCATGTGTCAACAATTTTGCCATTTGGCATATGATGTGACGCCACATCATACCAGTCCATTAATGATTGAAAAACTCCATGCATTAACCTCCATGTATTAATATTTAGTTTAATTGGAAAACTATTCATATATATATGCATACCAACCTATTGAAATTTCCCTTGAAATATAACTCCTTAATAATTGCACAATAATAAAATTTGTAAGAAACTAAACATTACTCCATTTTTTTGTGCATTAATTCATAAAATAGTAATTACATAGTAAAAGATTTGATTTATATATACATTACAATTGTTATTATAGAGTAATATTTTTTTGTGCATTATGGAGTAATATATATATTGATATCAAATTTATACAAATTTGATTTATCAAAAAAAATTTCCACAACGGATTGAATTATCATTTACCCTACATTTATTAATGCAAAAAATTATTCTTATAGTCAAACCAACTCATACAAACAACAAACTACTTAAGCTACCATCTTAAAAATAAATAAATAAATAAAAAAATAAATAAAAAACACCCCACCTTTTAAGTTCTCAATGACAAACAAGCCAAAATATATGAAGTTCGATTAAAGTAATAAATTTATAAAGACCCAGGGCATCGCCCGGGCCAATAACTAGTTTATTATGATTGAACATTAATAAAAATTATTAAAAGTTAATATTTTAGAACTTTACAGTATATACTTCAAAACATTTTACATGATATTAATCATTTCATACATTACTCAAAAGATACAATATACAGTGTTCAAAGTGTGTCAATTATTATGGAAAGGAGGGTGTATGATAAATTTCATTTATTTCATAATAATTGACACAATTTGACTTTTTTCACTATTATTATAATTGTACTAACTTTAATTATACTCTTGTACTAATGTATTGAAAACTAATTAGATAATGAAATATGTTGTTAAATAGTTAATACTCTTATTAGTATAAAGTTTCATGATATCAACTGTTTTATAATTTGTATAATAATAATAATAATAATAATAATAATAATAATAAAATAATAATAATAATAATAATATTATTATTATTATTATTATTATTATTATTATTATTATTATTATTATTATAGTCAAAGTAGTATATTGAAATGTATGTCACATTTGACTATATCGTTACTAAGAACAGAGGTAATAAAAATTATTATTTCCAGTAGAATTTTATTGAAAAATATATTTATTATTTTTTATAAAGGTAAAGCGAGAATAATTATACAAAATAGTATAGATAAAAAAAAAACCGTAAATCACATGAGTTTCCCCTTCAACTTTTAATTATCAAGTTCAGGATAGCTTTCCCCATTATATAATTAAAAAGAAGTTTAAGGGTTGTTTAATTTACATCACTTTATTTTTGCTGAACTAATACTATTTTTTGAACTAAAATTATTTTTGTTGAACTTGAATTATTTTTTTAAAAATTATTTTTAGATTGAAATATATTTTTAATAATTCTCTATTATATATGTTCAATAAAGTTACTAGTTTTTATTGAATTGAAATTATTTTTACTGAACAAAACTTATTGTTACTAAATTGAAATATTTTGGCTAAAGTGTAATTATTTTTACTTTATTAAGGTGAAGAGATATGGCCTTAAAAAACAAATTTTTCCCCGTAAAGTTGAGTTGTCTATAGTCAATAATACAACTATTATCAGTCTTACTTAAATAAATTAATAAGACCATTTAAACGGAGGCACTAAAAACTTTATGCTTAAGATTATATTTCTTCTGGTTATTTTTTTTATTATTAATTAGTGCACGTTTGCACTATTCACTTGACCTACTTTGATCAATATTTGTGGATACTTATTGAAATTGTTTCAATAATTTTTATTTATTAATATTCAATTGTTAAAATTTATATTTATTGATAATTAAAGATAATATTGTTCAAAGTTCTGCATCAATACATATACCAAGTCCCAATAATGCGCTTTACAAAAATCAGAGAAAGTACTCCCAATGATTCAAACTTAGTGCTTCACTTTGATCAAAGCAAAACTTGACATATACTCCCTTCAATTTGCTAAGTTTTAGTTAGTTATTTTATACCTACGCAAAACAATGCAAAGAAAAGTGGAAATAGAGACCATGTAGATATGTTGGTGGTACGTTTGTGTTAAGGAGAGGGATACATGAGATAGATACAGAGTAAGAGATTTATAAAATAAAATTAGGATCCACAAAGTGTTGTTGTTGATGTTAAAATTTTTAATAATAAGTTGTCATAAAAAGGAATAAAACAAAAGTTTCTAAGAATTAGAAGAACTGAAATTGAATAGAACTTAGGAAAATGGAGGGGATAACTTTTTATTTTTTAATCATCAATGCTCCCTCCCTTTCAAAATAAATGTCTCATTTTGATTTTTGCACTATATACATGACAGACTAAAGTCGTATCACCTAATCAAAAGTAATTTCTAAAACCGCTATCTAATAATAGAAAGGGAAATAGGGTCGATTCCACATGAAAACAACGTTCTTCTATTCCTAATTAATTATTATAATCTAGATTATTAGGGAACAAGTAAGATTGTGGCAATTATACTATGACAATAATTAAATAAGGGAAAAATCAATAATAAAAGGCCTAGGGTCACAGGTTCACCAATAATTAATACTCCGAGATAAAACATAACAATCAACAATTAATATTGCAAACATAACATGATTAACAGGTTCTCAAAATTTATTAATCAACATATACCTAACAACTCTATGCACAAAGGTCGGAAGGTTTTCAAAGCCTGTAATGTAAGGCTTAGGTAAAGGGTAGGAAAATTTTGGGAAAATGTGAGAGCAAAGCGATGCTTAAGGGAGCTAAATCCTAATAAAAACAAGATTAAAAATAAATAATGACCGATCATCTCCACAATAACTCAACTTAATGCTGCAAAAAGTCACCAAACAACTAACCCAATATATTACAAATTTTCCAACACTTACAACTTCACTCATATATACAAAATATAACATTATAGAACTTGAGTGAACAAACAAACTTTGAAAATTTTTCTTTTCTTTTCTTTTCTTTCTTGAAACTTTTTTCTTTTCTTTTCTTTTGAGCAACCTTCATTAGAAAACTTGAACATTGAAACAATTTTTTTCTTTTGCTCTTTTTTTTTTCTTTTTATCTCACATTGGAATTTTTCAACTTTGAACAACAATTTCTCATTTTTTTCCAATCACAATATCAAAAGAAAAAATTACTCCTCTTATTCACCCATATTAGAATAATTATGTGCACACTACAACTCCCTCACCTCACTAACTAATAGCTCCCACAAGCCAAGCTTGAGACTAGTAACCAATGGGGCAAAATAGGCTTGTAATGTTGCTAAATAAACAATGAAAAGTCAAGGCAACAACATGGGTAGCAAGAAGGGAACAAATGCATCTAAAATCGTTTGAAGACCACCTAAAAGAACAAACGCCTTCGTCCTCCTCATTGTGCATATGACCAGTTAGTTTTATCCTAGGGCCCTACAGGGCTAGTAATAACACCATTTGATGTAACAGAATCAGGATTAACAATTTTTTTATAATAGGTTCATCATCTTTGGGCATAGAAGGCCCATCATAGTGTGAACCACTTCTTAGGGTAATTGAATTAGCATGATCTGTAGGTTGTACAGGCTGCGATGGAAGAGCTCCATGCTGGCGAGTTTGCAGAGTAGAGGAAAGTTGCGCAATTTGATTATCTATGATTTTATTATGTGCTAGGATCGAATCAATTTGTGCATCCCTACTCTGCATCTGTTTCTGCATATTAGCTAACATTGTTTTAATTTCTGATAGGGCAGGGTCAGTAGATGGAGGTGGAGTTTGTGGTTGGGTCCTCTGGTTAAGAGATTGGTAATATTTTTGTTGTGGTTGTTGTGGGGCTTCTTCTTGTTGTTGTTGTTGTGGAGGTGAAGGTTTAGCACATTAGTACTCCGGTAGGAAAGATTTGGATGGTTCCGGAGTCCAGGATTATAAGTGTTGGAGTATGGGTTATTTTGCTTATAGGCTTGGAAGGCATTAACTTGTTCCATGGAACTCGTACAATCTTTTTCCCAATGACCTACAATTCCACAATTTTCACAAAAAGCATCAGTAGTATTATTGTTAGCAGCAGAACATTAGCTATAGAAGCAGGAATAACAGTACTAATATTATCTAATTTCTGAAAAATAGAGGTTAATTGAGCTTGCACAAATGATACGGAATCGACATTATGTTTCCCTTTGTTTGCAAAGCCTCTAGGATTCCCATGTTAGGAATTATGAATTTCCATCTCTTCGATAACTATTCCTGCTACATCTTCTTGAAGATTCATAAATCTTCCATTAGCTGCTGAGTCTAGGATTGATCTGGATGAATTTCTAAGTCCATTGTAGAAGGCTTGGATTATATGCCACTGTGCGAGCCCATGATGGGGGCATTCTCTCTGCAAATCCTTAAAGCTTTCCCAAGCTTCATACAAGATTCATCAGCTTCTTGGGCAAAATTTTGGATCAAACTCCTTAACAAAGTTGTCCTGTCTGTAGGGTAATATTTATTAAAGAAATTCATAGTAAGAGAATTCCAGTCATACCAAGGGCAGTCCTATTTAATCCATTATACCACAATTTAGCTTTACCACATAAAGAAAAGGGAAAAAGAATCTCCTTAATTTGGTCCTGCATGACCCCAGCTTGTCTGATGGTATTGCAATATTGGCAAAAGTCCAATATATGAAGATTTGGATCTTCACCCTTAGCTCCGCTGAATTGATTCCTTTCGATCATAGTGATAAACTAGGGTTTAATTTCGAATTGTACTCCTTTGAGATTTGGTGTACGAGCAAGATAGTGATAAACTAGGGTTTAATTTCGAATTGTACTCCTTCGAGATTTGGTGTAGGAGCAAGATGTGGGAAATCTGTCAGGGATGGCTGCGAATAATCGTTGATCTTGCAAGGTGGTGGTGGTGGATTCGCCATCTCTGATTCTGGTTCTGAAGAAACTTCTGTGTCGTTAGAATCAGATGGGGGTTCCGAAGATATATTGCCCTCGGAAGTAGCTCGTACTTGTCTAAAAAGGTTCTTCTATCTATGAAAAGAACGTTCGATTTCAGGATCGAATGGAATGCAACCTGATCTAAAACTCCTGGGCATAAACACAGAACTAAACAAACAAATATGAGAAACTGTCTCAAAGAACTTGCGTTCTCTGAGACGAAGGAAAAATAATCTAGACTACAAAAATAATCAGAAATAAAAATAAAACTGTTTCCCCGGCAATGGCGCCAAATTTTGACAAGCTAAAGTCGTATCACCTAATCAAAAGTAATTCCTAATACCGCTAACTAATAATAGAAAGGGAAGTAGGGTCGATTCCACAGGGAAACATCGTTCTTCTATTCCTAATTAATTATTATAATCTAAATTATTAAGGAACAAGTAAGATTGTGGGAATTATACTATGACAATAATTAAATAAGGGAACAATCAATAATAAAAGGCTTAGGTTCACAAGTTCACCAATAATTAATACTCCGGGATAAAACATAACAATCAACGATTAATATTGTAAACATAACATTATGATTAACAAGCTCTTGCAATTTATTAATCAACATAGACCTAATAGGCTCTCGCAATTTACTAGATCAAAGTTCCTATTGAAAATAACCTTTAATATCAAATTAACATCTGCTCGATTCATCAATTCATTATTGCTGTACTTTTACAATCAAATCAAATCACATCTGCTCGATTCATAATCCAATTGTAAAGAATTAAAACAATCCAATAAGAAATTATTATGCAATATCAATAATCAACCAACACAATTTATCCCTTCATATTAATTATGGATCCCCCAAGAACCCTAGAAATTAACTACTCACACATATTAAAATCTAAACTAATCAAATCATATAAAAAAACCATGATTGAAATCAAAGCACAAAATAACAAAGAAATTAAAATCAAAGTAATCAATAAAGCGATAAAAGAGACGAGAAATAATACCGAATGAAGGAAATATGAAATATTGCAATAAAGGAGAAAACTTGAGTTCAACAATAGTCTCTCTCTAATAGTTTTAGAATGAAAATTATAATATATAAACGTAGCTAATAAAGCTTCCAAAAATATTTTAAATACAACCCAAAAAAAACTAAAACAACAAGTCCTAAACTCCCTAGGAAAACACGCGCCCGATCGAGCGAAGTGCTGCCCGATCGGGCCCGCCTTTTTCCTCAAACCGCCTTTCTGGGCATCCGCACGATCGAGCCCGGTCTTTTTCTTTGGTCGAGTCTTCTTTCTTCTTTTCCTTTGGGCTTCAAACACTTGTGGCCTAATTCCTATTCCTTGGTCCATTGCTTGGACCAATTCCAGGAACCAAGCCCTTAGTCACCGAAATAACCGGTCATGGGCTACGTAAGACGATCATGAATGTGAACATAAGCTTCGATATCTCATAGTGGTCGAAAAACCATAGAAATCACCGAAAAATCCGGAAAATTCCTACAAAACAAATGACAACTCTATAAAACACTCAAAACCACACATTAGTACTATAAATAGCTCCGAAGGCTCAAATATGCATAAAAATGACCGTGGGACGAGGGATAAAATAGCATATAAAACAATATGTCAATACATACACCGCTTTAACCTTCATTATTGCTTTATACATAAGTTAAATATATGTGGGTACTTGTTCAAAGTTACTCTATATTATTCAAAATTCTGCATTGGCGAATGAGTCTGTATATTTTTCAAATATCAATTTTTTTTAATTTACATATACTGATAATTAAATACGGTACTCTGTATTGTATAAAGTTTTGTGTTAGCAAACAAGTATGTCAACTTGAGGCATTTATTTTGAGACATAGGAAGTATTCATTAGCTTCTTCGGTCCTTTGTTCTTCCATTTGTATTGTTGGAATATTGATTAGTTGAGAGAATCTAAATACACAGTTCACTCAAACTAACTCTCCAATTCCCCAAGTTAATTCTAGCAAAAGAAAACAAGAACACTCTTTGTAATAACTTGTGTGGAATAAGACTTTTGATGACTCGATAAGACTTAAAAGATAGAAAATATGCTAGAGTAAGGGTGAGTATTTTCAATTGAATGACACTGCTATTTATACTCTCACTTAGCTTTAGAAAAAATATGCTAGAGTAAGGGTGAGTATTTTCAATTGAATGACATTGCTATTTATACTCTCACTTAGCTTTAGAAAAACACCATTATTGTTGCAACTTAACGCCACTACTCTTACACATCCATTACGCAAGAAAATGTCCTAAAAATAAGGACACGGTTTACCTCAAAAAAAAGTGATGCGTAAGAATATGGGTTAGACCTATTCCAAAGGCGTAAGCCACAAGAATAGGAAGAAATATATAAGAGATTATTTATTTTTAAAAATCAATAGTTTTAAAGTTAAATAAAATCCTTTTGTTTTCATAAAAAGATAAAACTTTACAAATAACTGTTTTCGTAAAATCAAGCTGAGCATAAAAATATCTTTTATGACCTATTCCACACAACTACGTAGAGCATAATTTCAATTCTTATACTTTTATAAATCCTAAAATACAAAATATTTTAGGCTTCATGCATGCTAGCTTCTCTTGTGAAACTTCTACTCCAAAGCTTCTATTCCTTAAAAGGAACTTCTCTTTCTCATTGCTTCTTCTCTAAAGCTCTAGTTTGTGTGAGGGATCTCATCTCTTAAATATATGTACTTGGATTATTGCGCTTCATGTCTTCTTGTTCCTCATGATATTTCTGCAAACTTCCTTCAGTTTGTTATTGTGCTAAGATCCTACTTCAGACTTATCTAAACACACACTTAAATAATCAAACACTTATTAGTATGTAAATAAGTTAGGCTAAGTCATCATCAAAATCATTAGGAAACAAACTCGTTAATCTTAATTAGGTTATAGATTTTCTAAGATTTGGTTAGATATGATATTTGTTTGTGCAGTGGTTCGTTCCTTTCATTTTCTTTCCCTTGATCATGCCTTTCAAGATTATGTGAGCTTCATCTTGTAAGGCAAAGATATAAAAATCTTCTCACCTGCATAAGAAATTTATTTCTTCATCTTTTTCTTATTATACACTAGCCTATCCTTGCTTAATAGTTAGTCTTCTTCCTTATCTATGGTCCATCAACTAGCAATTTGTATTTCTCATCATTGAACTCTCCTGAATGAATAGTACATAAGTTTTTTGTCTCATAGGTTGGTCAGAAAAAAATTTAATGAGCTAGTATCTCATCTTGCTAGACTCTTCATTTTCTGTATGAAGGATTCTAATCCTACCGAAAATTCCATTTGGTCACAGTGATTCTCCATTGATAAGAATACTTTTTTTGTACAAAATGATGCTCTATACAATAAACACAATACGTATGATATTCTAGGGTGGATTTTTCTTCCTTTATTTAAAAATCACTAAAAAATCTATTATACAATGGACGCTTGCTATATTTAGGTCTTACACAAAGCATTAAAGTCTTCCATATATGCGCAACTACGTTGCAGTGCTCCTATTGATTTATGATCAGGATGCTATAAATATTCCTAAAAATGCGTTGTAGATCATTCTCCTTGTATCATAGTAATTAAGATAAATTATAAGTTTTGGAAAGCAAGTCACTTCATTTCCTCTTTAGGAATGATTGGGATTTTTCTCGCCTTAACAAATCTTTTGTGTTGAAAGATGCCTCGGTTATAGCAATTATGGAACTGCCGGATCAAGATGTGGACGATTATATGTACTGGAGATTTCATAAGTCGTGCCTTTTAACCATCAAACTAGGTATGCTTTTATGAAAGATTTAAATATGTCGCCTATTTTAAATGATGGCCAACATATTTACAGATATTTATGGCGACTTAACATCATGCTAAAGTGGAAGTTGTTTTTGTGGAAGCTTTTAAGGAATGGAATTACTACTCGGAGTAATCAGGGAATAATGGGGATGGAAGTTTACCTTTTCTACGACCTTTGCAGATCACAAGAAGAGGACTTACATCCTTAATTCAAGTTCTGTAATTCAACTCAGGATGCATGGAGAGGTGGGATTTAGCAAATCCATTCACAAGCTAACGCAGACTAATCCTTTAAATATTGGGTTCTATACTAAATTCGGTTTTTTTTATAAACCTAAGATGGATACAATGGCCATATAACTACCTTTTTTATAGCAACCCTTTGGGGGTTGTAAATATCAAGAAATAATAGGATCTTTGATCATTAACACCGGTTGTCATTAAAGAGGGCCTTCGCCAACAAGGTCTTTTCTCAAAATCGATTACGGATAACTTGAGATCTTTGCATCTGCCTGAGGATTTGTCTTTTTTTCGCTGGCTGTAGGCGTGTAATTTTACGAAATGTGGGAGGCGACAATAATGGGGGTGTCTCACCACCACAAACAGTTCTCCTAGTTAATGTGTCATGGAGCAAAAGCACACGTAGAGCGGGGATAAGTTGGTGCCCAAAGTGTAAGGAATATGGGACACAAGGCTTGTTGGGAGGTGCATCTTCTAGCCTTGCACTTTCGGCTCTACATGCGGAGAAGCGACCTTATCCAAGGGGTTTCAAATGGGCAAGTCAGCGATCGACTAAGGCTATTACTGTTTACACAAATTTGACGGAAATGGTACGGTGCAGCTAGTACGGGACCACCATGTTACTGATATTACTCTCCGTTGGACTATAGATATAAGATACGTCAAATATTGGAAAATTTGTCAGAAAGGTCCTTTTAAGTGGTCCACTTTCTAGTAAAGGTATTTTAAAATTAGGTGGCAACCACTTAGGTTGTGAATAGGGTCCTTTGACCAGATTCCGGTCATTGACTTTGTTTTCCGACCATAAACGATTTTATTTTTTCAAAAAAAATCCACTTTTCCCCTTTTCCATCCAACTCAACCTTAATTTCTTCTCCATCCTTACTCTCTGTGGAACCTTAAACTCAAAACACATCAACAAACATCAATTTTAGTGGCTCTAATTTTCAATTTTGATGATGCTTTTTAGTATTAGGGTTTGCAAAGAGGAAGAATAAAGAAGAAATTAGGGTTGACTTGGAGGGAGAAGGTAGGGGAAAAAATCATTTTTAAGAGGTCACGTGCAAGGCACGTGATTCTTTTTTGCCAAATAAAAGTCAATGGTCGGAATCCGGTCAAAGGACCCTCTTCACAACCCAAAATGGATAAAAGGACCTTTGTCGCCACTTTTTTTTTTATTTTTTTTATTTTATAAAAGGACCTTTACAACAAAGTGGACCACTTAAAAAGACCTTTCGAACAATTTTTCATCAAATATTTGATGGTTATGAATGGGCTATTGTTCACAAGGTGGACCGCGAGTCCGCGACAGGTTATACAGGGCCCACTTACATGTTTTAGTAACGTTTTGTAGGTTTCTTGTTTAAGCTCATGTCAAAATAAAATAAAAAAAAAACATAAAATAAGTTTTCATTTTGGTAAGATTGAAAGAAACAAAATGAAAGTAAAACTATTCTTTGTTTGAGTGATCTTCGATAAGTCGTTATTAAAAATTTCATAAACTAATGTAGTACAATCGTATAAGCTCCAAGCCTGTAAGTCTGTAACTCGATCTATATTTAAAGCCATTTTATATTTCATAAACCCTAGTATTTCAATTTTATATATGATCCCTTCCATATAGAATTTTGGGACTCATTTCTAATCTTTCAAGCTCAACCTTATATTAGTAAGTCACCAGCTCTATTAATATCTATACCTTTAAGGTTTTAATTAAGTAACTAGTTTTTTCCTTGGTCAATGCTACGAGTCATTATCATTTGTTTATTTTTGCATATATTATTGAACATCAAAATTCATTATTCATTATATTGTAACCTAAAATCCACATAAGATTAATTTATTTGTTAAAAGGATTTTATTCATCATTTTTCATAAAAAATTATTTGATAAGGTAAACGTTTAAAATTGCTATGCATTAGTAAATGAAATAGCTAGAATAAACCTTTAATATTGCTATGCATTTTTAGGTTACATATTTTAAATATTATTATAATCTATATAATTGATTTATGAATGAGTAAATGAAATAAGTGAGATTAATTTGTAATATTGTGGTTAAAATATGCACATATTAGTTTACAATTTAACTTTTAGAATATAAACACAAATAAATCTTTTCAGTACTCCCTCTATATTTTATTACTTGCTCCACTTTCTTTTTGCTACCATATATTATTACTTGCTTCGTTTCTTTTTCTTTTGGAAACTTTTAATAATATTTTACTATATTCCTCACCACTGGTGATTTCCTCTTATCATATTTTAATATTTTTCATATCTCCCTCCTCCCACTTATACTTACTTTTAGGGTTGTTCAGATTGCAGTTTTGCGGTTTGGTGCGGTTTACGGTTTGAAAATTGCGGTGCGATTTTTTAAAATTACCAAACTGCGGTTTGCGGTCTGGTGCGATTTCCAAAAAATAGATCAAACCGCACCGCAAACCACACTTTAATGTGGTATTTGATTTTTATACTTTTTTTTATTAGGAAAATATAAAGAACTAAAAAAATATTAGCTAATGTTTGACTATTAGTTATTTAAAGGACAAAAAAAAGGAATTTAATATTGGAAAAATTGTAAAAAATAATCCCAACATTAAATTTTCTGTATTTTCTTTTAATAAACCCAATTTTTGATTATTATGGAATAATCCGAATTTTGAGGGCTGTTTACTTTCTTTAATTCCAATTATCGGTGACCGGTTAAATAGGTTAATTATTATTTAAATTTTTTATAAAGTGACACGTGTCACAAGGTAATTTGTTTTAAAAAAAATTTAAAAAAAACAAACAAAATTAAAAAAAAAAATAAACCCGCCAAACCTCAAATCACAGCCACCCAAACCTTGTCGTCGGCGGCCTATGCTACTCCCCTTCCCCTTGTGCCGGTTTCCCCCCTCCCCTTGTGCTGGATTCCCCCCTCCTCCAGCGCTGGTGATGCGACCCACCTTCCTCCCTCCTTTTCCGTCAATGAATCTCCCGCCGGCGTATCTCCTTTTCCGCCAGCTACCACAACCGTTAACCGTTCTCCAGCCACCACCACCACTTGAAACTCCCTTTAAACCACCTCCCCAACTCCCGAAAACCCTCAAAACACTCGAAAATACCTTAAAGCCACCTCCCCCACTCCCAAAAACCCCCAAAAACTCCTCCCTCGCCATCGAAAACCCTAGCCGCTAGGGTTTCGGGGTGTTGGGAGGAACGATTTGGGGTTTTTGGCATTGAGGAGGGGTTTAATTGGTGATTTTGTGGGGGAATAGGAGGGTATTTTGGGGGAGAGAGGAAAACGATGACGTTAGGGGGTTGGGAAGGCACGGAAGGCCGGCTAGAGAGTGGCGGCGGGTTAGCAGTGCGTGGAGGTTAAGGTGGGCCGGTGGGGAAAGGGGAGGCTGAGTGGTGGTTTTGTGATTTTTCCATTTTTTTAATTTTTGGACCAATCAGGACTTGACACGTGTCAAGTGACCAGATATAATAGGTCATTGACTTTTGTTAACCGGTTTGGGATTGAAGAAAGTAAATAACCTCCAAAGTTCTGATTATTTCAGAATAATCCAAATGGGATTATTAAAAGAAAATACAACAAAGTTCGGATTATTATTTATAATTTTTCCTTTAATATTTGAATTGTAAATTAATAATCTCAAAATAAAATAAAAGATAATTATAATTTAAAAAAAATATGGTTAAACAGCAAACCGCGCCGCACCAAACCGCATTCTGCGGTGCTATTTGGTTAGAACCGCGGTTTGAAAAAATTACAAACCGCAACGCGAACACCCCTACATACCTTTTTTAATTATTATTTTTTTTGCATTTTTAGATCATGGGTCCAAATATTGCTGCTAACAAATTACAATTTTTTAATGTGAGGAAACATTGGTGATTGATTATAATACAAGATGACGCCACATAAACAATAGCGACACGTGGTGGGAATGTATACCTTGTCATTGAATTGTAATAAATTATATATAGATCTGACATTAGGCTATGTACACGGTTTTGATGTTAAGTATTTAATGTTATTATTATATTCTAAAATTGGAAGTTCTTTATTACATTGTTATGCAAAATTGATAATTGGAAAAATTAGTTTTATTAATCCCAATTTTGAGCCATTAACTTTAATTAATCCCAACTATCGATTATTCCTGAATAATTTCAACTTTGGGAGGTGTTGACTTTTATCATGTCTTACCGGTCACCAAACCTGTAATGGCAGGTCATTTCCCATGTGTTAACACTCTATTGGTCTAAAAAAATTCAAAAAATTATATAAAAAAAAAACAAAAACCAAAAAATAAACTACCCCCACCCCAACCCGAAAACCTCCACTGTTTGTGTAGACAACTGATTGTATCTCCCCAAAAACCAAACCTAGTGATGAGTACCTTTCATCTTTTGATTAACAAGTTTGGGAAGGAGTTGAAGAGTCTCGTGAAATTTCCTTACACCTTGAACATTTTTCTAACCTTACCCAAAGTGCTTTAATCCAAAATAATTCATTTCGTGTCCTTAAATCCAAAATAATTCATTTAGTGTCCTTAATTAAAAACATTTATTTCGTGTCCAAATCATAAAAACGTCCAAATCTGATTATTTTGGTCCATAATCTCAGTCCAATTATTTCTTAGTTAGATGGGGCTTGAAAAGAGCTTTCCAACGATATATTATAAGTCCAAATCCGACTTAAAACGAATAAGTTATGGCCAAAATACTAAACCGAGCCTAGGTCCACCTTACCTATGACTCAATGATTATATGAGGGTCCAAATATTTTCCTAAATCAGTTAGGAACTTCTAGAATCCTCTAGAAGGTTCTAATTTATCTCTTCCGAAAAGATAAGGATCAAAGAAGTTCGAGATTGAATAAATCTTCTCGTAAAATAATCCTTGTTCTATTCGGATGCAAATACATTCGGGTATCTTCTGCAAATACAATTCCATTAGAAATCAAACTCCGTACGACTTTACTATCCTTTAAAATTAGCGCACAACGCCAGGACCAAAACAATGCGACGGTCCCAATGCGACACGTCAACACCCAACGCGGCGCGTCAACACCCAATGCGGCGTATCCTTTAAAATCAGCGCACAACGCCAGGACCAACACAATGCGACGGTCCCAATGCGACACGTCAACACCCAACGCGGCGCGTCAACACCCAATGCGGCGCGTCAGCACCCAGCGCGGCACGTCAAAAGTTGTTCTATTTTATTTAGAACTCCTGATTATTTCTGATCATCGAGACTCTTTTTTTTCCTTATAAATAGAGGTCGTTTTCCCCATTTTAAAATCACCTAGAACCATTAAGAATCCTTAGCTCCAATCATCAATACTTATCAATCATCCGTGTTCTTAGCCTAAACACATCCTCAATACACCCTAAGACAAACACAATACTTCTTTTGCGTGATTCGAATACTCCAAACCATACTCTACGTTGCCTTCGACCTCGACGTGAAATGTTGATAGTTCTGAGGGTTTGGTCCCAAATCTATATTTCAATTCATATTTGATTTATTTACTTTATTGATTTAACCTTCTTGAAGTTTACTAATGTGTGTATTGTTTTAATAGCAAGAAGGTTGAGGCATCAAAGTAAGTAATTTAATTACTTGGTTATTCTTTCAATTTTGGATTCCTGGTATTATGTTTAGGATGTTATTTCAATTTCTAGTATCATGTTTAACATATTGATTTAACGTATTGATTTTTTTTATTAGTAACATGCTAGGATTATTATTAATCTATTTAGTATCATGCCTAGGATCTTACTACTAACGAAGGTTTGTTGATGCCCTTATGATGATGATTATTGTATTGATCATATATTGCTTGATTATTCATGATTTATTGTTATTGCTTGATGACGCCCTTTCTTGTAGGTTTAAAGGGTATTTGTAATTGAAATCACGCCTAATAAGATAATTAATAATTTGATTTAGGCTAATTTGACTTTAATTCAAGTGATCACCAATAATAGATTTGATTGTGCATTAATGATCAACTAATGTAGATTAAACAGGTTTAGGGTTGATTTAATGTATGTATGAATATCAAAATAATCAAGTAGAGGCCTATTTAGGGCAGGTTTGGCTTCTCTTAGGTAAAATTCGTACCATCATCCCCAAACATTCAGTCATGGTTACGGACCACTATGAATATCAAAATAATCAACTTGTTGGCGATTCTTTTTCTCTAGATTCTTTTCCTTACAGCGCCGCCACGCTTAAAAAATGACCCACATGTAGGGTGAGTGAAAATTTCCTACAGTTTTTGGCGACTCTGCTAGGAAGGATTTCTAAATTAATTCCTAAATTCGTTTAGCAATTAATTAGAATGAGTGGCGATACTTGAAAGATTCTTCATATTCATGTGCGTAATTTTAATTAACATTTTGGCATAAGCATAAAAAGGTACACATTGGGAAGACCATGCGTAATGCGTCTAAACATAGGAAAGGCTGGAAATATTTTTCACAATTAAAAACGAAAAGACGTTGCGAAAAATCGAAAAAAACGTCGAAAACTGAGACTACCGCAAAACGCCAGAACTATCGCATGGCGATAGTGTCCAACGCTTGACGACAACCTTGTCGTTGGCTACTGTCTTCCAACGATGGCCTCTGGTGCTTTTGCGCCAGTCTTCTATTTTCCCGTTTTTCCTGGTTTTAAAATATCAACATATCCCTTTCCGAACCCATATCTTACATGTGCATAGCTTGTTTGTAATTAAATTAACCCTTTACTTTGACTTGTTTCTTGTACATGTGTCTATACATACTAACCCAAAGGACTTTTCTTAGTTAATTTGGTTAATTAATGTGAACCCATGAAGTATAATTGTTGATATGAAACAACCAAGAAAAGAGGGGAAAATCAACTAATATAACAACAATTTCAAATCAACAAAACAAGATAAACCTATCTCAACAATCACCAAGACCTATAAAATAGGGGTTCTTAGTCAAAGCTAACACAAAGTAAAGCTAGGATTAAGGTATAACTACAAAGAATATAAATTAGCAATCACAAATATAGAAAATAATCACAAAGATTTTGGGTAGAGAGAGAAAATCTCATGAGATTCAAAATTAAGAAAAAGTTTTCACCAAAAGTAAGTTAGCCCTATTTATAGGCTTTACAAAACAACCCTAGAGTTCTTGAATTATACCCCTTGGATTACAAATGAAAGGCCAAGATTAAAGCAAGCTAAGAAAAACGAAAAAGAAAAAACAAAGCCGCTTCAAAACAGGGGTCTTAGAGCGGTCGCTCTAAAAGGTTGGAGCGGTCGCTTCTCACAAACAGAGTGGTTTCTAGTCACGAACAGAGCGGTCGCTCCATAGATGGGAGCGATTACTGCAAAGCTTCTGCCAAATATCCCAATTCCGGATGGAGCGGTCGCTCCAGCTATCCTACCTGGACAACTCGATTTCAAACGCTCATAAATTCTTCATTTCTCGCTCAAATTGGGCATGTGACCAGTCATTGAAAAGCTCTTGGACTCTACTTTCATCTCTAATTGAATCACCTGAAAATTCCTTGTAACGAAGAATATATGGCTGATTGAATTTGAGTATTGCATTTTTTATCAAGTAAAAGCTTTTATTTCTCATCCTTGTTCCCATGCTTCATCTTCTACCATCAATTGTAAAATTAAGACACAAGGATCACTTTTATTCACTTGAGTTAGGTTATAAAATAAGGAATATATCCAAAAAGTAGATTGGAGCCATAAATGCCACTAAACGAGTCATATAGCCATATAACCTGTAGGTTTCAAGGACTCTCCCGCATTAACTGTACTAGACCTAGAAGACTTTAGGCTTAAACCTTTGAAAGAATGGTTGAAAACAGATCACTGTGACGTTTCAATATTGGAGCGCCACTTTTGATCTATGGCGCAGGACGATGGTGATTATCGCATCACGACAGGCTTGTTGTTAAGCGATGGACCCATCATCATACGATAGTCCCCTCGCCATACAATGGTTCAATCTTTTTTTTCGAGCCTTCGCCTCGAGTCTTATTGCCATGATTCACCACTTTGATGTCAATATATGGTCTTTCCCTGGTCTTGTTTGAGTTTAACAACATATCTAGTGACACGGTCATGACACGAGTCTTGTAAATAGCACTTCCACTCACAAGTTTTTGCACACACTTTGTACATATCCTTTTTCAAACCATGACCACGTCTTAGGTCCATGCATGAGTCACCCTTTCTGTCATAAGAGTAGAGGTTCGTCCTACTCTTGGAAATTTCCATATCCTTCCACAAATACATCATTTCCCTTTACATAACATCCCACGCATTACATACCTTTCCATACATTACACTTTCCTTCTTAGATACTCTTCACATTCACATACTTTCCTCTTTCATTCTTTCCCCATACATATCATTCCCATCATACGCTATGGTCTTTCCCCATCTATACATGTTGAATTGAGTTTGAGTCATGTGATTAACAAGAAGTGTCCATGGTTTCACTTTCCAAAGCGTTTGGTCAAGGAAAAAAGGGTGCTTAATTTGAGACAACGCCGTACCAGCCCAAAACAGCAGCTGTAGAGACCTTAACAGCCCATGTAGCAACTTCCAAGGCTGTAGCAGCCCAGGCAGCGGCTGCACAGGCTGCAACAGACGAGGCAGCAACTACCAAGTCCGCAACAGCCTAATCAGCAGCTACACAGGCCATTGCAGCCAGGCAGAAGCTGCCTAGGCCTTTGTAGTTCATGTAGTAGCTAGCCAGGCAGCAACTGCCAAGGATGATGGTGGCCAGGCCAGGAGGGAGAGGATTCGCAGCAAAGATTCACAGGTCGGGGCTTACCTGTTTGATCAACCGTACCTAAGCACATGGCCATTGCACAAAGCTACCTTTTGCTTTCTAAAGTGTGGTAATCTCATCCTCCTTTATGAGCACCAGTAGTCAGATGTCCTAGAACCCCGCAATCATAGAATTGATCCCGATCGAGTAATGTTGTGACCTTAGAAATTGGAAATGGACCATATCACTGGGCGGTTGTGCACTAGCATACGCCACCAAATGCAATTCTCACTACTACATTTTCGATCAAATACAACGTCAAAAAATGAGCTATTGCAATGCCCTATCCAAATGCCGTGGCAATAGATAGCCTATTGTAACGGTATTTTTATTGCCGTTGCAATAGAGTAGGCTATTGCCACGGAGTTAAAACTAATGCTCTTAGAGGTAGAGCTATTGCCACGGATCTAAAGAACTATTGCAATAGCCTAGCTATTTTAACAAAAATGAAAGCTAATGCAACGGTAGCGTTGTATCATGAAAATTTTAGCTAAGTTGAAGAGCGCATTGTTCCCTCTAATTTTTCACCAAAATTTTGAACAAACACGTGTTTACTTTTCTCACCCATTTTCTCCACTCATTCTCACAGTACCCATTCTCACCCAATTTCTCCATTTCCTCAATTTTCCCCAATTCTCCATTTTCTCAATTTCCCCCAATTCTCTAATTTCCCCATCATCATCTCACATAAATAAGCAAGGTAAACAAAAATTCTGAGGCCGATTCTGAAGTGAAAATCACGAAAAAAATCATTCAAAAATTTGAAGAGGAAAATAAGCAAATAATTATGAGGAAGTAGTAGACGAAGGTGGCAGTCAGGATCAGAGGTGGTGGCTGATAGCGGAAGTCAAGCGGTGGTGGCTGATAGCGGCACAAACGGTCTCAATTTCATTGTTGCATGTCCCTTCCTTGAGCTGATTGCTCGAAATTTTCTTCAAGGTAAACAACGAATTTTCGTTTTTGAGAATTAAATTTGAAGTTTTTGCTTTTGTGTTTGGGAATTTGTATTTGATGCCATGGATGATGAAGTTTATGCTTTGGTAACTCTTGGAATTAAACGGCTAATGGGTTTTGTTTAGCAAAATTGAGATTTTTCATTATTTCTTAAGATTTTTGCTACTTTAAATAATTAATTATATTAATTAGTCTGATGACATTATGCTAAATTATTCTTTCTTCATTTTTGTAGTTTGCTATTGTTGGTTAGCTTGATTTTGATTCAGGCTTAATTTTCAGTTTCCATTAATAAAATATTCGGACCAAATCCCGTCTTTATGATTGCCCTTTGTAGTTCGCTATACACGGATAAAGTTTGCAAGTAATTTGTCTGGTTTCGGGTCGGTTCTCGGGCTGATTAAACTATTTGGTTGCATAGAGATAATCTAGGTGTTCGAGGTTGGATATTATTTGGTTTTTAGGCATGATTTTGTGTTTAAATACCAAGTTATTCAAATTGGTTTGGAATTATGTAGGGAATAAGTCAATTTTGTCAGTCACTGTCTTGCTTTAATTTAAGCTATACTAATACTATTATTGTGAATATTTTTATATGAGTGATACTCTTTGAGCATTAAATTGCCAAAATTTTCATATTCCAAGTACTGAATATTGTATTTGGGGATTCATTCCTCTGTTTTTAGTCTGATATTGGCTCCTCACCCCTACTGCACCTGCTCCTGTTCTTGATACTTCCAATAACCACCAAATGGTGTGTAGTTACATACTCCATTAATCGAGTTAAAAAGTAATAGGTCTTTTTTTATTTTTAATTGGGTGATTTATGTCATACATATAAATTGAGTTTTTCTCTAACCAAATTGGCACACAGGTAGAGACTAGAGATGACAGACAATAGGAAATGAAACGATACTCAAGGTTGCTTCTAGATAGGTTTGATCTCACCTAATATGACGAAAAGATAACAAATACAAGTACAATATATAGGTATCAATAATTTAATTTGTTGTCACATGAGTTATGAATTAAATGCAATGTCCAAGTTTAAATACAAATTTAGTTAATGATTTTGTGAAATTAACGTCAATCTTGGGTCAATTGTTTCTTAGAATCACCGTACCCCACTCAGCTACTCTATTAATTCTAGTTGTTGATTTGGGGGAATTTCATATTAATGGATAAGAAGATATATTGATTTGGAGTGGCTGATTTGGTTCATGGGGTAAGACTTTAGTGATCCAAGTTTCTGACTATTTATTTTTGATAATTGGTGGCCGAAATTTGTTTTTTCATAATTGCATGTGTATTCAACTCAGCATGTTAACCAATCTAGATCAAAACATCCCTCGATTGAACAAATAGTTGTATACAAAGTTTTCATTGGTTTTAAAACTCTTAGACTGGTATTCAATACATACCAAATTCCATTTGCATCCTTCTAACTTTAATTAGGAAAAGATAAGATTATGTAATTAGGAAGTGAAATAATGGAGCTTGGGTTTGATTTTAAGTCGAAAAAGCGAGAAATATGAAAGACTCTAATTAATTTTGGATTAATTAATTTTCAATTTTAAGTCAAGAAATATGACAAACTCTATAATTAATTTTGGATTAATCAATTTTGGGGTTCTCGACTTTATCAATGTAATGCATCAACTTGATTATATTAAGTTCTTGTCAATTATGCTGTGTAGAATTGCAATTCTCTCTCTTGTCTACATTGACAGGTTTTAGTTGGGTACTTAGCTTCCTTTCTGATAGTGCCATGATATTTTTTTCATTGGATCAAATTACAGAGACTAAAGATATTGAGTTACCTGGAATTTTATGCATGAGATGAACTATTTGTTGAACACTCTTTCTTGTGATCTTTGTAAATATTGATTTGTTCCTATCTTCTTATTTGCGTCCACCATCCAATGAACTTTGAAGTAACATTTTTGTACAATACATTGTAATATTGTTTTCTAGGTGATTACTGGTCAATTTTATGTTGTTACTGGTCAATACTATAGATTGCTGCATTAAATTATAAATTTCTTTTTCATGATACTCATTAAGACTATTTTATGTAGTTGTGGGGTATTTACTTGTGTTTTTGACTGGTCTATCGGGGAACTTCCTATTCAAGAGCTTGCTTGTAAAACCGTTTCCAAGTAAGTTTCATTATCAAAGTATGCTTTTGATAGAAATTTGTCAGATTTAATGTCTAATACGTTTTATCAATATAAAATATGCAACTAACAAGATTGAAAGATCTTTTTGTATGTCTTATTTTGAATATATCTTCCTATTTCAGAAATCTGGGTGGTTATTCTTGAGTTGTATCCTGGATTTTCATTATTTTGCGGGTTATATGAGCTACACCAATATGCATTTGATGGAAGTATGGCGGGTGATAGTGGCATGGAGTGGCAAGACTTGAATAACCCTGATAACGGAATGAGGGAGGTCATCATCATCATGTTAGTTGAGTGGGTGGTCACTGTAATTTTAGCATATTTTTTCGACCAAATGTCATCGTCTGGAAGTTGGTGGAAGAAACTTTCATCATCTGCAAGGCAACCTAATTTCCGGATTAATGAATCTCAAGATTCCTTAGATGCAGAGAAAATTGATGTAGTCCAAGAGGTAAGACTTTTTCTCATGTGTAAGAATGCAGTATCTCATTGCCATTGCTAAAAGAACTAAACTTAATCGGTTCCTTTTCTTGTTGCCTAAAACTTTTTACTTTTAACTGAAGGTGTAAATAAATGGTCAAAGTCAATCAGCTTCAATTTTCATAGCTCAATTATAGGAAAAATTTCTCTTGCAAACTACTTACTCCCCATTTACCCCCTTCCTCTTTAATAGAGAAAAACAGTGAAACAATCGATACTCGAGTCAGCTGAAAGTCATCCCTTTCTCTGTGACAACATCAGGAAGGTGTATCAGCAAGAGATGGAAACCCTCCAAAAATTGTTGTCAAAGGAATGTATCTTGCTTTGCCTCAATCAGGTTGCTTTAGGATGCTTGTCCCGAATGGTGCAGGAAAAACTTCATTCATTAGCATGGTTAGTCCAATGTTGTTCACTTATCATATGTGAAGTTCAGTAGATCTCTACAAGGCTATGAATACTAGAATAAGTCGTATCCGAGCTTTTTTCACCATTTCATCATCCTGGTAACAAGGGTGCAGAAGTTGATATAAAATGAAATTTAAAACTTACTATTAAACTTAGTGTTTTTTTTCTCCTTTTGCTCATATAGATGATTGGTCTTACAAAGCCAACCTCTGGCACAACATTCATAAATGGTTTGGACATAAGAACAAACATGGATGAGGTATACTATATTCAATCACTGTCCTACTTCCTCTACTTGAGAATCTTTTGAAGCCATAGTTTACAATTTCTTTTTCTCTTGATAAGTGCAGCCTTCTCTGGGAAACTCTAACAAGACGGGAGCATCTAATGTTTTATGGTAGACTAAAGGCCCTTAGAGATACTGCCTTAAAAGAGGTACTTGTATATCTCTCTTAGTGAATTGTATGTTGAATAATTTCTTCATATCAATATTATTACTAGACATATATATTTAATAGCCCCTCTTCTAATTCCTACATGATATATACTTCGTAGTTGATAAAGTTAAGGGTGTATAATGGTGGGTTGGATTAATAACTAATTTTGGTATTTACTTCTTACATGAATTAGGCAGTGGAGGAATCTCTTAAAATTTCAATTTATATTATGGTGGTTTTGCTGACAAACAAACTGGGAAGTACAGTGGCGGTATGAAGAGGAGACTAAGTGTTGCTATTTCCCTGATTGGAGATCCCAAGGTTTGTTTTTAGCATCATATAAACCTTTTGTCCATTTAAGTATTTTTTTTATTTCTTTTTCTTTTTCAGATTCATTTTGATGTAGTCATGCAAGTATGATCAATATCATAGTGATATATAATGATTCTTTTTTCAAAGGTTGTATTCATGGATGAACCTAGCACAGGACTAGATCCGGCTTCCAGAAACAATCTGTGGAATGTTGTAAAGCGTGCAAAGCAAGATCGAGCCATTGTTCTTACTAGTAATATTTCCTTACCTGTCCTTTTTCTATATATGCCTATGCATTGGCACATAGCTCTTAGTCTCTTGCATTGCCATTGACAATTTATGGCTCACACAATTTCACAGCACACTCTATGGAAGAAGTTGAAGCTCTTTGTGACCGGTTAGGTATTTTTGTCAATGGTGACATGCAGTGCATAGCAGGTGCGAAAGAGGTTAATCTCTGTAAAACTTCTTTGTTGCCATCTTTTAAACAACCATCATCTGTGCGTTTTGAACTTTTCTCGTGTTGATTGTGGCCTTGGTCTATTGCCACGGATCAGTGGTGCCGTGGCATTAGGTGTCATAAGCCTTTGCATTAGACCTACTGCAACGCCAACAGATGCCACGGTACATGGCCGTTGCATTAGGCCTAATGCCACGGATTTCGACGCCTAATGCAACGGAATTGAGGGTTGCAATAGATCAAAAATGTAGTAGTGTCTCCACTATTTGATAGCCTCGGGTGTAGAAGTGCACAACGGGTCTCTTCCTACACACATTTGGATTACTTTAGAACTATACCCTTTTCCTACACAATAGATAATGTAACAAAGTTCACTATGGTAAAACCAAACAAATCACCTATAAATCGGGAAATTCATAAGGTGTTGGAATATCAAGCCCTCAAGTCCGCGCGTGTAGGAGTACCAACCTGCAATAGTAAATCAATAATTCCACCTAAGATCTTAGGTAAGTCAATATACCAAAACTAATAGATTTGAAACTACCTCATGAATCTCATCTTCTCCATGTCCCTGAGGGTGACTACATGAGTCAACTGGTGTAGTCGAGGGGAACGGCAAGCTCAGCAAGTTCAATTGCTTCACCCAAGGATTGAATTCATCTTGCATCTCGTTGCGTATCTGTTCCTTAATTGATGCCACCTTGGCATCCATGCCATGCGGTGAGTTAATACTTGCTCGAGACTTCCTGATTTGGTGTACTCTGGACCCATCACCTTTTCCCATTCTAACAATGTCCCTCCCAAACCTACTGCCCGTCCTAGATGGTAGGACTTTCCCAAAGCCAAGGTGAAAGAGTCTCCCTACAGTTGGGACGAGCTTGTCTTCAACCATTTGTTCAATGTACTCAAGCTGTAGCAAAAACAAAAAGGTAACATGAATATAGTTAATGTTTTTCTATAGTGATATTTATGCAAAAGCTTCATAAAGTTCACAAGTTCATAGTTAGCTTACAAGATTATCCACTACTTTTTTGGTTTCCGGAGCCTTTATGACCCATTTTCCAGTTTCCTTGTCAAACGCATGCAGAGAACAAATGAAATTGTCGGCACAACTCGCCAACGTAGTGATCGTAGAGTTGGACGATTCTTTGGATGACCCTACAAGAGAAGTGGGGTATAATCCCTCCTTGATCCACATTTCCCTCCATTCATCAAATGTCTTAGACCCCATACAATGGTTGTACAACTTCTGCAATGCATTTTTTGAATTTTGCTCCTGCAGTTCCTACATAATTAGAAATGTTATTATCATTACTCCAAATAAACTGAATATATTAAACAATTGTCATCAGATTTACCCATACTTACAATTGCTTCCTTAGTACATCTTTTAAGAGCGAAATCATCCCAATCCACCTTCGAGACGCTTGGCCATATTTGCCACGGGAGTTTGTCTTCCTTGATAATTTCGTCATTTCCACTTCCATTATCCTTTCACTGCTTACAATCTTTCTTCTTCTTTGGTTTTCTCACAACTTTCTTAGTGATCCATCTACGAACTAAGGTGGTCTTGAAGCCTCTGAATCCTTCCGCTACTGAAGATTCAAACATTCTTCGCTTGGCGGCATCATTAAGAATATTAAACAGGCTCTGCAAGCACAAATAAAAGCGATTATTACTTTCTCCTTTCAAATAATAATAAGGTGAATGTATTTATAATTGTGTAAATGTGCCAAAAAAACACTTGCCCTTGTATCATCCAAAATGTTTTAATCAAGCCTGGAGATACTTGCCTCCAACTAAGTGTAATAGGGATTTTGTGCACACATATGCCAACTTGAACAATATGTTTCCAACGCCATTTGCCCCCAAGTTGGGCTACCTTGTCATATTCAACGACCATGGGACCGGCGCGTTTCTTAAAACTTGTCATTGGACCCCTACTCTTTTTCTTAGCCGGTGCCTTTACCCCCCCCCCTCCCCACCACCTGTGTTGTTCATTTGGCCCTATCCTTGGCTTTAAGTTTCAGGAGTAGGATTCTCACCAAAAATCTCAGAAACTACATTTTCAATAGGAGGCGCAAGTTCAGCTAAAGTTTCAAATTCATCAAGCCTGCCCTCAAAATCATCATAAGCCTAATCTTCTTGCTCACCCAAATCATTCTCCTTGTTGACATCATATATAAAACTCGTCCTCGTCCTCATCCTCATCTATATCACCATCATCATCCTCCATATCTTCTGCACAATTAAGGTAATCATCGTCCTCCATGAGATATAAACACCTGCCATTACAAACATAACACATTATTAGTTGTAATAGAAATAAATTTGTTAGGTAAAGTTAAATTCAAATATAAATTTATGAATTATAATACAAGTCAACATAGAAAATGAGCAAGTAAGTTAACACATAGGTCATTTTAATCCATTTTCACCAAAATGACTCTCTAAATCACCTAACTTGTGATTTTATAATACTTTCAACACTTAGAATCTTATCTCCTATCATGTTTAATCTACTTTGAGTGTTACTTGATTCATTTAAAAGAAAATGTGAAAAATGGGCAAGCAACTTAACATATAGGTCATTTTTAATCCATTTTCACCAAATTGACTCTCTAAATCACCTAACTTGTGATTTTATGATACTATCAACACATAAAATCTTATATCCTATCATATTTAACATGTTTTGAGAGTTACTTGATTCACTTAAAAGAAAATGTGAAAAATGGGCTAGTAAGTTAACACTTTCATTCACTTTTACCAATGATTCTTTAAATCACCTAACTTGTGATATTATAATACTTTCAACGCTTACAATCTCAAAATCACAAATAATAGTACCTCAGTCTAATATTCCTTCGTTGTGGTCTAATCGCATATGATTTGCTTCGTTGTCTATGTCATTTGGTACAAAAAGTCTAGGAATAGTGAAAGGTGGTGAATCATCAAACGCATCATATTCTTCCTCATCCTCAACATCTCCAATGCCTATGATTCTTCATTTGCCAGCTAGCACAATAGACCATTTTTAATCGACAGGGTCAGTTACGTAGAACACTTGCTTAGCTTGATATGCAAGGATGAATGGCTCTGCACTATCATGCAAGTGGCCAAGATTTGCAAGAGTAAAGTCATCATATTTGACGTTACTTCTAATATTATCATACACATTTACACTTGAAAAGAGCAACCGTGAATTTATAGTAATCAAGCTCCCATATTTCTGGAATTCGATCGTAGTATGACAACTCTGCATCAACAGGTGATTTATCCTTAGCACTTGCAAACTCTCTTGATGATGCCACAAGCGTTACACAACTGTTCTGGGTCAAGGAAGATTTCAAATCCTGACGCTCAGTCCAAAAAGTGTACCTATTTATGTCATATCCCTCAAATGAGCAAACATCATCCCTAGAACCATAAGCAAGCCACCTTACTGTATCAGAGACACTCTTATCCAATCGACCCATCACTCGATCACGAAACCAACTCACAAACCTCTTATTATACAACTGCATCAGTGCCCTTTCACCTTTCGATGGAAATTTATCATGCAAACTAGCCATGTGCTCGTCTAAATATGGGTGAACATCTGCAACATGGTGCAACACATATAAGTGTGCTTGTAAGAACTTATCTTGGTCAGGTGAAATTTGTTTTGACCCGATTGTGCCATGAATATCAAGTCTCCCTTCATGTCAAGAAGTAGGAAGACCAATAGGTTTAGCAACGACTATATAGTCGGCCACAAAATTACCAATCTCCTCACCCATAGTCCCTTGATTCATACTTCCTTCCGGGTGAGCTGGATTCCTTACTTTATTTTGCAATGTACCCATGTGTCTTTCAAAAGGATAGCACCACCTCATGAAACACTGGACCGCACAACTTAATCTCACGAACCAAATGAAGAATCAGATGCACCATTATGTCAAAAAATAAGGGTGGGAAATACATCTCAAATTTGCACAAAGTCACAACCACATCCGCCTACAAAGCATCAAGTGTACAAGAATCAAGCACTTTGCTGCATATTGTATTGAAAAACGAACAAAGGCTTGTAATAGCTTCCCTCATGTGCTTGGTAAAATACCACGTAGGAATACTTGTATCATAATGTGACAATTATGGGATTTCATACCGGTCAACTTCTATTCTCCATTTAAGGATACAAATCTTTTCATGTTAGATGCGTACCCTGATGGAACCTTAATGCCGTACAGACAAGCACAAAACATCCATTTTCTACCCTTGACAATGTATAGCAAGCCGGAGGTAAATAAGCCTTTTCATCCTTGCTTTTTCCCTCATCTTTCTTCTACGACGCATCAGTGGCCTTTTCCTTTCCCTTGCTCTTCCCCTTTCCTTTTTTTCGAAACAATTTCATTTTCCTTTTCCTTTTCCTATTCCTTTCCCATTCTAACCGTTTCTTGAACCCACAATTCTAGACGAACCCCCATCTTTTCCAAATCTAATCGTGCACCCTTTCCAACCTTTTTTTGCCTTGAATATTCATCAGTGTTCCCACAAAGAGCATCACACACATTCTTCTCTATATGAATCACATCAAGACAATGCCTAACGTCATGTTCTTTCCAGTATGAAAGCTTCCAAAAGATTGATTCTTTTTTAAAGAGAGAAGTTGAGTCAACGTCTTTTTCTATTTTTCCAAATACCGTTCGTATACCCTCACCAGTCATTGGCCTAGGTGTAGTCCCCTCGTCCACTGTCCCATCGAAAGCCTTTTTTCTACCTACGGCATGGGTGATCACACCTGAGCAACCTTCGGGTCCGCACATACACCTCTTTGTGACAATTATCAAGGTGTATGCTTAGTGTGTAATCAATACAAATGGGGCATGATTTTTACCTTTTTTCTTATACCCAGACAAGTTTCCATATGCAAGAAAATCATTAATGGTCCACATAAGGGCTGCACGTAATGTGAAAATCTCATTCTTATGAGCATAAAAAACAGAAACCCCTTCGTCCCACATCTTTTTCAAATCGTCAACAAGTAGTGCAAGATAAACATCTATGTCGTTTCCAGGATGCCTTGGCCCCGTTATTAGTAGTGAAAGCATTACATACTTACGTTTCATGCACAACCAAGGAGGCAAGTTGTAGATCATCAAAAGTATCGGCCATGTGCAGTTTTGTGTACTAAGAGTGCCAAATAGATCCATCCTGTCCGTGCACAACCCAAGCCTTAAATTTCTGACTTCATCACCAAATTTCCTAAACTTCATATCAATGTTCTTCCATTGCGAGGAGTCAGCTGGATGCTTCAACAATCAGTTTTTCTTTCTTCCCTCTGCACGCCACCTTAAGTTTTTAACGTCTTTTGGTGTTGAGAATAGACGCTTGAACCTTGGAATAATGGGAAGATACCACAATACCTTTAGCAGGAGGTCCCTTCTTACCAGCATTGCAACTCATGCACTTGTAGCGCGACTTCTTGCATCGTGGACACTCCTCCAATTGTTCATATTCATTTCGATAAAGAATACAATCATTAGGACATGCATGTATCTTCTTATACTCCAA
The DNA here is from genome assembly GCF_001683475.1 of Chenopodium quinoa. NCBI lineage: Eukaryota > Viridiplantae > Streptophyta > Magnoliopsida > Caryophyllales > Amaranthaceae > Chenopodium > Chenopodium quinoa. The sequence continues at coordinate 722,711 of NW_018743514.1, read as the reverse complement.
AACAAATGGATACATGAGCTTCTTTGAATAATAGTAAGACTTAGGAATTTCATTCCCATCAGGCAACATCTCACTTAACGCGGTCAACAAAAAAGTAAAACTAGTGTCCGTCTAACCACACTTCGACTTAATGTTAAAAAGTGTTAGCAAGGTTGAGAGTTTGGAGTATTTTTTGCACCCAAGATACAAAGGCTTTTTGGAAGCCTCCGATAATGACTCAAACACATCACCTTCAACACCATGCATCATCTCATCCACTTTTTCATCGTCGACCTCTTCCCATCCTCAGCCTCATCCTCATCTCCATCCTCACCGTTATCAATAATATCTTCATCATTCCCACATTCCTCGTCCACACGAATCTCATCGTTTCCGTCATGCACATCATTCCCATCAACATCCCCACTATACACTCCTTCTTCACCATACCAAATCCACACATGGTATGTAAGCCTAAACCCACGACAAATTACATGATCTCTAATGATTTCAAAATTATTGACTTCACATTATTACAATCAACACAAGGACAATAAAGGCAATCAACACCCATTCTACGTTGATAAGATGAAGCCCTCTCGCAAAAATCTTGAGCCCCATGAAAGAATTCCAATGTATCACATCTACCATACATCCAACCACGATCCTTCTCCATTTAGTAAATCGTCTCTAAACATAGCAACATATTATGAATAATGTATAATTGCTACATATATTATGTCAATCAAATTCAAGTACACACCATGCATATACCATTCATATAGTGAAAAAATGCATGCTTCCAAAGGGTCCTTATCACTCCAACCTAACCCATCCTTGAACGTCTAAGCTTACTAGTGAATGTATGTCGACCTTTTAATTTTAAGGAAAATCTAGCAGCATTTCCCCCAGTTCTCCAAGTACACATTGTAGCTAATTACTTACCCACATATGTACCCAGAGAACATGGTGAGGAAACGGTAAGCCAAGATGTTCCTTAAAATCGAAAAAAAAGATATACATTCACCACCTAAGTGAGAGTAAACGTTCAAGAACAGTCCCAACCGGGGACTATTCAAGACGTTCTCCTAATGAGAAAGCCTTGAACGAGTATATAGGCGTATGATGATGCAAACATTCTATAGTTGCATTTATTTGTCATTAAACAATACACAAGTTGTAATAGCATGAAATAACTTTTATTAAATGGATAAGGAAAAAGATATATATATATATATATAATTCATACCAACATATCATGTACAATGGATGTACACTTTCTAATTAACTTTCCACTTGAGCTAGATATGTAGTCTTTTTTTTTTTTTTTTTTAAATAAAAAAAGTAAAAAAATAAAAAACAAAAGTTAGTAATTAATTAGTACCTAGATACATTGCGAAACTATAACACATCGTTCATCAAGAGAAACAGAAAATAAAAGCATAAAAATTCAAACAATGTAGAAACATATTGCTAATTAGACTACCAAAACTCTCAAACTTATCAATTAGTTCACGCATATATTACATATTCAATTATTTTTATTGTAAATTACTTGATTCATCAAAAATATCAAAATTATTCCACTACATTATATTTTAAATAACCAATTCAATAAACTAACAAGGATATTAATAATTAGTCTATTGAATAAAATGAAGATTAATTAAAACAAAAAACTTTCTAAGCACATAACATTGATTATTAAAGTAAGAATTAATAGTGGGAAAACTTAATTGAAATAAAACAAATTAATTAAAATAATTGATAGAAAATAAAGACACAAATTGATTAAAACCCTAACTCTATTTTGCTCAAATGCCCAAATGTTGATAATGGAAGAGGGAAGTAGTTGAAAATGAACTAACCATAACTTGAGGAGGTGAAAAGTGGCATGCTAGGCGACAGAAATGGAGAATGTGGTTGGAGCCGAGCCAATAGGAAATACCACAATGTGCTTGGAAGATGGAACTACAAATGAGGGGGCGGCTACGGTGGAGGTCTTCATGGTGGCCGTTGGAGGGTGTGGCTGTGTTGGAAGGTAATTTCGGTGCAATGGGCAATAGTGGTGGAAGGGGTTGCGTGCACGCGTGGTGGAGGAGAATGGAACCACAGGGGCAGCTGTGGTGAGGCCTTCACGGTGGCAGGCAGCCGTGGTGGAGAAGATCCTGGTGCAGTTGGTGGCAGCAGTGGTGGAAGGGGGGCTGAAGAATTTCATAAGAGGAAGATATAGGGGCTGCTAAATTTCGAGGAAAGAGAAAGGAGAGAATGAGAAAAGTAACAGGAAAGAGAAAGAAAGAAGAGGGCGGGTTTTTTTTTTTAGAATTCGCACGGGTTTGAACTGGTGCCATTTACTTAAGTTCACACCGGTTTGGTTTGAATTGGTGCGATTTCTCTTACATTAAATCCCGCCTTGTTTTTTTCGCACCGGTTTTTTAAGATCCAGTGCGCATTCCTAGGTACGCAATTGTGTTTTTCTACTAGTGCATGAACAACAGTTTTGAATATGATCTCAACTCTGCATATGGATCCATATGAAGATGGATATGAAACATAGCATATACAAAACATCCTTGAATTTGATCTAAATCAAAGTCCTTCCCATAATGCACCACAAGTAGAATAACCAACAAGCAACCAGTAAGAGGGTCAAGGAATCAACAACAATCAGCAAGCAACAGGCAACCAACAACAAGGTTAGCACACACTAAAAAAATTTGGCCTTTTTGCGAAAGGTGAAATCCGTCTCTAAATTCAAAAAATCGTCGCTGGACATACCTAGCTACGGATCTATCGACAGAATCACTCCGTTGGTATAAACCTTGTCGCTAAATAGATTTAGAGACGGAAAAAATAATCTGTCGCTAAATTTAGCAATAGGAAAAAAATTTCGTAGCTCATATCAGCAACGGAAAAAAAAAAATTCCGTCGCTCGTATCAACAACGGAAAAAATAAAAATCCGTCTCTAAATTTAGCTGGAAAAAAATATTTTATCTCTAAAAGTAGAGATGCTATTCAGCTCAACCTGATCCATTTACCGCTCCGAAACCTCACTCAGGTCAACTCGCCTCGGCTTTGCATGTAAGGCTCCTTCAATACCCAATCTCAAGAATCGCAATTAGTAAGAGTCGAACCTGTGACCTTAAAGTCACATGGTGAAACTCTTACCAAATATATACCAAATACTATTTGTTTACTTCTACGCACATAATTGATTATAAGTGAAAGAAATATTAGAGACGGATTTCTAGTTCAGCAACGGATTTTAAAATCCGTCTCTAGTGTACATAATTTGTCTCCAAAGTCATATTTTACATAATTTGTTTCTAAAATAATATATCAGCAATGAAATTAAAAATCCGTCACTCATATCAGCAACGAAATTAAAAATCCGTTGTTCATATCAGCAACGGAATTAAAAATCCGTCGCTTATATCAGCAACGGAAAAAAAATCCGTTTCTAAATTTAGCAACGGAAAAAAAATCCGTCACTAAATTTAGCTACTGAAAAAATCTGTCACTAAATTAGAGACGGATTTTCAATTCCGTTTATAATTTAGAGCAGATATTTAATTCCGTCTCTAATTTAGAGACGGATTTTTTTAATTCTGTCTCTAATTTAGAAACGGATTAAAATCCGTTTCTACATGGACATTTTTTTATAGTGACATCATCAACAACAGTCAGCAAGCACCATTCAACCAGCAGAGTGGTGAAGGTCATCATTAGCATAGGAGGTTCAGTAGTAGGGACAAGTTCAACATATTGATATGGCTGCTGACCAGATCAACAAATGGAAAACTTAAACGTGGATCCATTCAACAAGGTGCCACTCATTTTAATCTGTCAACGAGAGCCATACTCAAAATCTGTAAAAGGGGGAAGCTACAAATGCAAGCATAGCAATAGTACAACATGGCAACAGGCTATCACAATTGTGGGAGAAAACGAGTGTCGGTTTCTAATGAGGACATCAGGGCAGTTTCAATGGGGGGGACAGATCATGCCAAAGAGAATTAGCTTCAATGCTTAATGTGGGAAAAAGCACAGTAAGGAGAATGGTGAAGAGAGAGGACATAAGGCCTCACACAAATGTATTGAAGCCAAAACTCACAGCAACAAATAGTATAGAGAGGCTAAAGTTTATTCTCAACAACATTATAGGGGATACACCAGACACAAAGAAAGTGTACCAATCAATGTATAACACAGTCCACATTGATGAAAAATGGTTTACTTTGACAAAGAAATCACATAGATCATACTTAGCAAAAGGTGAAAAAGGACCACATAGAGTTATGCAATCAAGTTCATTCCCAAGGTCATGTTTCAAGGAGCAGTTGCAAAATCTTGGTATAATTCACAAAAGGAAGTTATATTTGATGGAAAAATAGGCATTTTCCCTTTTGCAAAGAAAGAGCCAGCACTTAGGAACTCAAAGTACAGGAAAAAGGGGAATTAGTGACAAAGGTCATTGATCCAATCAACAAGGATGTGTTAAGATGGATGTTGGTTGAAAAGGTCATACTAGCAAATATGGCAAAGTGGCCCCAAACAGGTCATCGCAACACAATCTACATTCAACAAGATAATGCAAAGGCTAATATAACCCAAGATGATCTTGTTTGGCAAAAATATTATGAACAACCAGGATTCACTTTTATCCTAACCCAACAACCTCCAAATAGTCCAAACTTGAACATCCTAGACTTAGGATTTTTTTGAAGCATCCAATCGCTCCTACACAAAAAAAAAAGGATAAATCACCAGATCAGTTGATAAACGATGTGGAACAAGCTTTTGATGAGCTAAGTGCAACAAGATTATTCAAGGTCTGGGTCACTTTGTGCCACACCATCAATGCAATCATGAAGAGTAAAGGGTTAAACAGGTTTGATCCTCCTCATGTGAATAAGGAGAAACTGGAAAGAGAGGGAAAACTCCAAGATGACATAGACGCTCCTATGTGGGTTGTGATTGATGCTTAGGAGAGATTGTACATGAACAAACCAGATCAGATGATGAAGAAGACAATCAAGATCAACACAATGCTAACACATGCAACTTAAGATCATAATAACAATGCAAACACAGAGGGTACTCAAGATCATAAAAATGGAAGCTATTTTGCAATAACATAGTGTTATAGGCCTGTTATGGCCAATGATCATGAGGCATCTACTTCAAATGCCAATGCAAATAGTTTAGGGGAAAAACATCACATCTTTTAACATGTATTTATGCTTATGTTTTTCTTTGACAATATGTAACTTGAAAATGTAATGACATCCTTTGTTATAAAATGAGAAACTCATTTTATATTGGAAAATATAGTGCTCAAAATATCATTGCACTTATTTTTTGTTAACTCAGATTGTCCCCAAGCATCATTGATATTCTAACCAAAACAACCACTAACATTCAAAAGTCAGCAAAGGAAATAAATCAATGTAATTTGACTTATTCACTAAGGACAACAGAATCAAAGGGCATTTAAAATTGGCTTTGAAAAAAAAAAAGACCCATTATAGTTGGAAAAAATGGCAAAAACTTATGTTGTTTCAACGGACGGGGTGTATAAATAGGTTAACACCATTGTTAAAAATACTGACACACCCTTTCAATTGAACAAAATAAGAATAATTGCAACATTACAAGGTCTCAGGTAACAAGGTGCGTGCATATCATTGAATGAATGCTTTGGATTTAGTTGGTGTCTAATTTCAACTTATTAACAGTCTCATTAAACCAAAAGGAAGAAATAACGCAGTACAACATCAAGTTATATGGCACAAACACAAAGCCTTATTACTTCATACTCCCATTGTTCATCATTGACCTATAAAAAATTATATCCTTTAAACATCATATTCTTTTGCCAAATGGGATAATTGTAAAATGTAATTTACTAGGTACAGTTAAACAAGAATCCCGGGCCATTTGCAAAAGAATATAAAGTCAATTTTCTTTAAGTTAGTGAAAGAGGTCTTAGATTCTTCCTTGTTATCATGCAAGGCTAAGTGAGCAACCAAATATAACTAGGTGGATGTAATCTAATCCCTTATGATAGTACCTAATGGTCAAAATCCAAACACCAAGGCTTCTAATGTCTTCTCTATACAAACAATCTATCATCACAGATTCATGTTTGAAAAACCAACAAAAAGTTATGTTGTGTCAACTGATGTGGTGTATAAATAGGTTAGCACGATTGTCAAAACTATTGAAACACACCACCAGTTGAACAACACAAGAATGAATCCAACAGTACAAGGTCTAAGTTAACGAGGTCATCACAGGGTCATCATAAGCATAGGCAACATCAACCATAAAAACAAGACAAGCATCAACCAATGGGCCATCATAAGCATGGGCAGCAACAAGGCAACATCAACAATAACACATGCTACAAATGAAGGCAACATCACTTAAAATTTAGGCAACCAAAGTAAGGCAACATGAACCATTAAAACAAGCCCCAAAGACAAACCACATTATCAATTCCAAATTAAAGTACAAACATTCATACTATCAATACTATCCAAACTTAAAAGAAGATAAGGCAAACTAAAACTTAGCTTTGTGATTCCTTATCAGAATCTTTGTTAGGGGACTTAGTCTTCTTAGAAGGACAACAACCACCATCATCGTCATTAGAGTTTAAGTAGTCAGAGAGAGTAAGTGAGAGTAGCACAAATAAAGGAAGACAAATCACATGAACATTGAAACCCTAGTGTAGATGAAAAGTGAAATCCTAAGTCAAAATTATTCGAATTAACCCCCATCCACAAATTCACATTTTATTTAACCAACAACATAATTAATCATGTAAATCCACAAATTCAGAATTATCCATCCAACAACATAATAATTCAACAAGCCCAACAATTCAGCAAAGTAACAACCCAAAAAACCGTAATCCATGCGAAAATTTTGTATTTAAAGTAATTCGAAACATATTCAACATATTTTCGCAACATAATCGAACAAAAAAAAAATTAAAATACCAAAAAGGGGCAAAGAACAAGAATGATACCTAGCACCTTTTAAAATGCCAAATCGCAAATTTTTTGAGGGCTATGATCCGTTTCAACAAGTAGAGCACCGATCCATAAATTTTTCAAGAAATTTTATCCTTAAACTGCCAAGTCGAAGAGAGAGAATGAAAACAAACTAGGGTTCTTCACTAGAAGAACGGAGAGAGGAGTGAAAATGTAGATTAAGAAATGAAGAGAGAGAAAATAATGTTGAAAAAGCAGAGTCAGAGTAACAAAAATCAAGAAAGACAAGGAATTAAATAAGGGCACAAGTACACTTGCAAATATTAGGGAAAAATAAATAGGAAGCACGAATAATAAAGACAAAAAATATGAGGGCATATTTGTCAAATTGTTTTGTTGGGTGGCACATGAAAATGTGAAATGTGACAAACATTTAAGGGCACCCAAAAATGACATAAGTGAAAAATAAAAGGGGATGGAGGGAGTATTAAATAAAATTAAACTCTACAAAGTGGGGGGTTATGGATGATAAAAAAAAATGAATAAAAGTTGTTATAAAAGAAATAAAGTAAAAAGTGATTCGAGTAAAACTTATAAAAATGAAAAATGGGTAACACTTAGGAACGGAGATTGTAAATAGGATATTATTTTGTCTTTTACAACCTAAAAAGCCTTTTGTTTTCTTATTTACCTAAATTTTTTTTTTGAATTTTACCTCCAACTGCTAAAATTTGGCAAGGATTCCGAATATGGACCCTACATAATGGTATAAAACACTTATAAGTATTCCTTATTACGTACATATATCAGTACCCTTAACATAAATGTAAATTATTTTAAATAAAAATAACTTTGTGACATTGATAGATTTTCTAATCATCAGATTTCATTTTATGCTAAATTTGCATCGAACCCCCATAAGTAGTATTGTGCATAGGTACACTCTTGTGTAGTTGGGTGCACTTGATCTATAGTTGATGTTATATTAACTTATTTTTCTTTATTTATAATGGTCGTATATGGTTGTATTACCTAAAAATAATTCAAATATAAAAAAATAATAATAATAATAATAATTCAACTATTTATTATGGAGCTTGTCCCACTTTATATTCTGTATAAACATATTAGTGTTAATATCACCCCTATATTTGACGTGGATAAGAAGGCCCAAGAACTAATGCTAAAATATTATTATTGTCAAGTCACGTCGTTAAACATTAAGTGAAATTCCCAAGATTGTGTCCTCCATTGAAGATGCCTAACTATTTTCCAACCCAAATTTTAATATATATATTGTTAGAAAATAAGGAGAAAATATGAGAGATTGAGAGAGAATAGATCAGTTTATTATTCCATAGAATGTGGATATATATACATACAATATAACTAGGGTTTGCTTAGATAACAATAAACCTTATATCTAGAATATTCCGAAATGATACAGGGAGGATAATGGATATCCACAAGTATTTCATAACACTCCCCCTTGGATGTCCATTATCGAAGAGTGTGCCTCATTAAAACCTTATCAGGAAAACCCAATGTGGGACAAAACCATGGTCAAGGGAAAAAGAGTGCAGCGCGTATTTTCTCCTCCTGATGAATACATAACCTGAGATCTTCTAGTGCCGCAACAATGAATCCAATATAGATGGATATCTTCTAATATGTAGTAAAATATCATTCATTGGTCTTTGATCCTCCTAAACTGAAATTGCATCTTCAAATCTTCAAGTGAACATGTGAAGTGTCTTCATTTCACCATACATGTATTTATCTCTACATCATTCCAAACCTCTGTTTGAATAAAGTTATTTTAAAAGTTAAACTTATGCGGTTAGGCCTTCTTCTGGAGGTCGTGAATAATAGAAATCGATGATCATTATTTGATCAAACATTCATTAATAATAATTTGATGACAAAACTTGATATTATTAATGTCGTTCTTCAATCTCATCTGAATTATAATATAACACATGTAATTAGATACGCTAATCATGGTTCTTCTGGACCATAAGAAAACATTCTCACGCATAAGTATTCCATTGATATTCCTTAGACGTTTCATAATTGACACGATAGCTCTCTTGCAAATACAAAAGCAAATCTCACTAACTTTCATATGCTCAAACTTCAGGTTGAGAAGTCAATGATGTAGTCACATAGACTTTTCAAGAGTTTGATTATAATTGCAATATTCAAGATATAAAATTTGTAGGGCTATAAATACGTTGCATATACGTTCTTCGGGAACTTCTCTTACATGATTCATAAATAATATTAGATCAACGTCATATTTAATTTCATCATAATTATAAGCCCGTTGGAATATAAATATGTCTTTCTAATTTTCTGTTTAGGGTAAAAGTTACCCTGGACACGTGGACCTATGGGGATCTGACACGTGTCATCCCCCCATTGCACCATGGGCATCCAACCAATGGATGCCACGTGGCATCGTACCCCCTATGGGGGAGCAGGCCCATCTGCTATAAATAGAGGAATCTACCTCATTTATTGACATTCAGAAATACACCCACAAAACCCGAACAATATTAATTGCGGAATCTCCCGGAATCCGAGAGAATCAATTTACCTTCTACACGTAATTTCATCCGAAGTTATTCTAACTTGACCGTCGGAGGTGAAACTCCACCCAACCGGAGTTTCGTGGTTTTGCAGGTACAGAAGTCAGGCGTACATTCCCGGTGCTATAACTCTCCCGTGGGACACCTCAAAAACCCCCGAAACATTTTCCATAAAAGTTGTAAATATGCCTTACTATACTTTGAATGAACATGCACATACACCACAAATATTGTATAGAAACTAATGCATGCAATATGAGATATATAAAACATGATAACATATTAAGCAAAATATACAATAAGTAATGCATCTAACAACTACTAACATATGCAATGAACAATCCGTTAACCTATGAATTATACATGCATATAAACATGCATAGGACTCAAAATAATGCAAGACACTGTACAGTGTGGATTTAAAAATCCATATTACATTGGACTTCTAGTCCATGATAAACTTTTGATAATTATCATTATGTCGACATAAAAATGGACATATATATTTCAGATCCCTTATTCACTAGTTCATTCTATCATACATATGCATATTATTTATCGGTTCCCTTGTATACCGGTATCATAATATTCCTTTAACGTACATTTCGCATGCTATTTTACTATGATATCTGAATAATTTTCTTATTGGTACCATCATAACTTCCTTACATCATAGGCCATCAATTGTAATAATTCAGATATCTATACCACTTTTAGGGTATTTCATACACTATGGTATTTATATACTATTACGCTATTAGTGTTAACTGCACTATCTTGCCATATATCATATCCATTAAAGATATTTTTATTTTGGAACCGATCATACAACCTACACTTCAGGTGTAGTGATTCAAGTATAATTGGCAAGATTTTATCTCAATGTATACACATAATATGACCAAACAGTATCTTCAACGCTATGCAACATGAGTCATAACTAAATACAAATCAAATCATAAATGTGCAACATATCTTGATAATATATAGACAAAAGTTGGCATATAACTTTTCAAACTACCTTATCGGGATCATCAATTATATTTTCGGATTTTTCCAACTTTTGTTAATTCTTCTCCCCCTAAGTTGGTAAAATATCTCATTTATAGGGGCGTCTAATTCTATACCAACTTAGTATACAAATTAAAATTCTTTTCATCGGGAGGATCATAATCAAAATAATTATCTCAGAAGATTTGTATTAAACAAGTTTTATCTCTTCTAGAGAACAATTTCAATGAAGAATCATTTCTTCATTAACTTTACACTGCATGTGTATTTATTGTTACACTTTCTATAATATGTTCTCTTCTGGAGATCAATGTCAATGGGGAGACATGTGTCGTGCAGTTTTACGTTTTTCTTTCTTTTCCAACTTCTTATGTGCTGACATATAATAGCCCCAATCAAAAGAATTATTATACAAATATAAACTTGATTGTAATTCTACTAGGTGATGATATTCTAGATCACTAGAAACCTTGATAGTATGATACTAATTAAATATTCAGAATTTTCTCATACAACTTGTATTTGGTGAGCTTCTGGTCACCAACATGTGATAACATATAAGTTATTTTGGTGAACTTCTAGTCACCTATTATTCGTATGAAAATTTATTCAAAACGAATATATTATCTCTTGAAATTTTCTTCAACACAAATCATTGAAAATCGCAATCCAAATATAGTTCAATCTCAATGTTATGTCTTGTCATTCAATTCACTTCATATATCTAACATTGAGAGAGTGTCAGCACATTATCAAATGAAACTTCAGGTTTCTATAACGGGTATTTATTGAACCCGGATGGCCTAATTTAATTATCACATCCAATCATTTATCTAAATTTATATGACGGTTAGTTTTCCAGGTGATCACTTTATGAGACATAATATGATGTGATATTAGAACACCAAAATGTGTTTCTTTATATAATTGGCAAGACAATCAACTAATACTTGATCCAAAATTTTATACTCTGCTAGAGCTTTGACTATAATCTTGATACATGCTAAGCTTGTTGGATAATTCTATACTCTTCTAGAGTACTCTATATAATCATGGTACATATCCATTTTACTAAATATAATCTCTTATAAAGGTCTATCAAAACGTATTACTTCCTCAGATTTGCTATTGTCAATAATTGCTCTTTTCCTGTTTGAATATTCTTATCTTTGGAATCTATTGGGCTCGGCTACGGATACCACGCTTCAGGCGTGCTTTAGGTTCATTAGCAACTTATAAAGGTATATAGCTAATGATATCTATTCATATTCATCTTCAGGATGGTATCATATTGAAATATATTAATTAACATGTGACCACTTTTATTAAATAAAACATTAATATTTAAGTTAATGTATGTACCAAACTGACCATCAATATATTTTACTATTTATGTGCAAGGATTACATAAAATAATGATATAAATACTATCTCCCCCTAATCCTTGCATGTGGGGGCATTAAATTAATCCAACTACCTTTAAATCTCTTGCACCTTTTAAGTCACAAATTCTTTTATGAATGTATGTATAGCAAAGTAAAATAATTCTTATAAGACTCATATTCGTTCCTCTTTCCCAATTATATGAACCTTTATACTAAAAATTCTGAAATTAATATTCTAATAGAATTAAAGGAACTAAAATAAGATTCACTAAACCAAATAACTTAAATTAATAAATGAATGATAATAATAATAATGAAATATCCGAAAACATAAAAATATCCAAAAACAAATGTCCCATAAAGCATAAAATCACAGTACTACGATAAAATTCTAAAATAAATGCAAGCTAATTAATAGTGTTTATTCTCCAATGGATCATAATTTATTCAATTATTTTCTTCAGAATTAGGAAAGAAATCAGCTGCTTCCAGGTGAGTTTTATCACCGTAATCAAAATCACCTTCGCCATCCTCGTACACCAAATTTGTTTCTACTTTCTTTCCTTTCTGTTTGATTGATTGTTGATAAAGGTCTACTAGATGTTTTGGTGTGCGACACACACGAGACCAATGGCCTTTTCCTCCACAACGGTAGCATATGTTTTCATATTTATCCTTCTCATTCTTATTTCCATCTTTATTGTCCCACTTCTGGTGAGATTATGAGTTTCTAAAATGACCACCTCGACCACGATCATGTCCACGTCCGCGGCCGCGACCACGACCTCGTCCACGACCTCGACCCCGACTGCTGGCGTGATCTCTAGCCTTTTTCTCTTTCCCACTACGGGATGTCGCATTCGCTTCAGGGAATGGAGTAGAGCCAGTTGGGCGTGATTCATGATTTTTCATTAATAGTTCATTATTTTGCTCAGCCACAAGGAGACAAGATATCAATTTAGAATATTTTGTAAAACCCTTTTTACGGTATTGTGTCTGCAGGACAACATTGTTTGCATGAAAAGTAGAGTATGTTTTTTCTAACATTTCTGCATCCGTGATTTTCTCTCCACATAATTTCAATTGTGATGTAATTCTAAACATGGATGAGTTGTATTCACTCACAGACTTAAAGTCTTGTAATCTTAAATGTAACCAGTTATAACGAGCCTTTGGTAATATCACAGTTTTCTGGTGGTCATACCTGTCCTTTAGATTACTCCAAAGGACTTGTGGGTCTTTAATAGCCAAGTATTCAGTCTTAAGGCCTTCATGAAGGTGATGGCGAAGGAATATCATAGCTTTAGCCTTATCTTGGCTTGTTGCAGTATTGTTTTCTTTAATAGTATCACCAAGTCCCTTTGCATCTAAGTGTATTTCAGCATCTAACACCCAAGACAGATAATTGTTTCCAGTAATATCAAGAGCGACAAATTCGAGTTTTGCAAGGTTTGACATGATTCACTGATATATAAAACAATATTATAAATTAGGAACTAAGATGGTATAATAAATATATATACTCCAAGTTTCAATTAAGATAACTAATTTCAAGTAAGTAATTATAACAAGATTTGCGTATTGAACTTTGAGAAGGTTACTGTTCATGAGACCATAATTAGGTCTACTAATCAATTATCATAACAAAACATGAACCTTAATTTACCATAATAAACACAAACCTTAAACAAAAAACAAAAAAAAAAAAAAAAAAACAAAAACGTTATCTTGGGACAAGTAAGTTGTGGAAATACGTATGTAATCGGATTATAAAAGTAATGTATCAATAAGGTCTTTGCACGCAATGATTGATTCAAAACATTTCAATGACAAGCTTGCTTATTAATTAATACACTGTAAAGATACATCCACTTCTCAAAAATTTCTATAAAAAAATTCTGTTAACCGTATTATTCTCGATAATGTATAAAAACTCCCAATAAAACATACAATATTTTCTCATTACTAATATCCCGCAAATATTAGACCGATCAATCCAAAAGAAGCGGTAACAATCAACAAAGAAAACGATCAAAAACCCCAAAATCATCAAACCAATTGAATGGATTAAACAGGATCCCGATCCCAATCACAAATTATGCAAGACGATTAACGCAAAACCAGCGACATAGGATAAGCGAAGAAAGACGAAAGCAGAAGACGAAGCAAAATACAGAGCATTAATGAATAAAACTTCTTGGATATAATAAATTCTTGGATGAGTACCATATTATAACAAAAAAATTAATGATTAAAACTTCATTATCAATTCTTTACATATTCCACCTCAGATAAACTATAATCAATCAACCATTCGTTTCTTAGCTCGAATTTCCGGACTAAAACTAACACAGTATGCCAAGAACAACACTTTACTCTAGTTGAACAATTAAAATAACAATTTCACACATGAAACAACAACAATTAAAGAGCAACTAGCAACATTAAGTGGGTGTTAAAATCAAAAGGGCAACATCATAAATTTAAAACAAACAAATTAAACAGCAGAGAACAGGTAATGCTAGAAATTGCTTAAAATCAAAACTTAATACTGTCGAACTCTGACCTCAGATAAACCCAAAAACTAATCGGTTGAGTACAGAGAACGGAGCACGGAGGCCACGACCTGATTACGCGTCACGCCGTCACGGACTGCGGGACTGTTAGTCTATGAGTGAAAGTGAGTTAGGGTGTCGAAGGAGAGGAGAGTTGTTTTGGAGTTTGGGTAGCCTTGAGAAGCAGTAATGCTCTTGATCATATGAATCAATAATATTGTTTCAGATCCAAGAGCAATGGTGCTGATAACGTGTTATAAAATAAGGAGAAAATATGAGAGATTGAGAGAGAATAGATCAGTTTATTATTCCATAGAATTTGGATATATATACATACAATATAACCAGGGTTTGCTTAGATAACAATAAACCCTATATCTAGAATATTCCGAAATGATACAGGGAGGATAATGGATATCCACAAATATTTCATAACATATATATATATATATATGAACCGAGTTACCGTGAGAACTAGCCGAATAATAGGAACTAGGAACCTTTGAGAGTCGTTAGATTAAAACAAGATTAATGGTTAAGATTAAAACTTCTTCATATGGCTCATTCGCTCACCTGCTCGTAAGATATAACACTACTCACTTTCTCTCTCTTCAGACTACCTTTCTCTCTCTTCGTTTCACACCAATTTTAAAGAATTTGATTCTTCCAACAGATTCAGGTATGTGATAGATTTAATTTCCTTGATAAATTTAATAATTTTTCGATTAATTCTAAATCTTTGATTGTTTTCACATCATATTTTTTTTTTGTTAATTAAGGCTCAAATTTGAGAGATTTTTGTAAGAAGTTTATGGACCTAAATATAATAATGTATGTGGACTATACGGTTATGATTTTATTTATACACTATCATATAGTTTAGCCCAAAAATAAAGTGATCCATTTAAGTAATTATTATTGTTGGGCTTATTACGTCTTTTATAGAGTATGAGTTTAGTTTTATGTGTAGAGACCGTTGGACCTTTTCTAATGCATGATGGGCAGATTAGAAAAGGGGGTCTATATAAATAGACATCTAGGGTTATGGTCCCTAGTAGTACGTACAACAGACTCTCAATATATTTCATCAGTAGAGAGAAAACCCTAGAGTGTGTATCTACTCGAAAGCGCATAATCAAGAAGGGACTCGATCAATTGTCATGAAATCAGGTACGCTTCTGTAATTAAGATTTACCGATTAATTTGATATGAACATTAAAGTATATATTATGAATTAATCCTAACAAGTGGTATCAGAACCTCCTTCATATTAGATTATTTGGTAATATGATATTGTTAATTATTTTGTTCGGATACAAATTACAGTGCGTCTGATAATCTGATATATGTTAATTTGATAAGATGCCGTAATTTAATTGATTTAATGAATTGCGAGTTGTATTAATCTTTCGTGACATTAATTGAAATTTTCGAAACTTGCAATGCTATTGATAATACTTTGGTTTAATAATTATGGGATCTTCAATTTTCGGCTATTTTGTCTCACATGATGATTGATTTTGGTTTACGAAATTTGTGGAATAATTGTTTTTTTTTTTTTTTTTTTTGTGACATTATATCAATAAGATTATTCATTTGAGCCTTTATACTTAGGCATGGCTTTATCAATTAATATATGCTGCTTATGCTCACGTTCGGTTTTGGTTAATTTGTCTTATGTGATTGTCAGTGATTCAGAAGTCATGTAATATATGTTTTGTTAGTTTTTGTGAAATTAATTTTATTGTGACTATCAAACGTCGCTGTGCATTAATACCTGGTAATATGATTTCAGTTTGATCATGATAATTATATAAATGCATGATTCACTATATATTAAGGTTTAATCAGATTTTAATATTTGGCAATAAGATAAAAATAATAATGTGTCATATTTTGGATTTAATAATTGAAACAATATGTTATCAAAGTAACCTCTTTTGTGTAGATTAATTTATTTGAAATATTGAGATGTGTGTGTGTCTAATTTTCATGCGATTAATAGTCGGCTAAAAGGAAGGCTATTATTTGGCTGGAAATTAAACATGCTTGTGGCAATAAATATGTAACAATTATAAGGCTTTTCATATGAATGTTATGTCAATCCAAAGAAAGGCTTAATGTTTGACAGGATTTTATTGTTAATATTTGATTACTACACCAAGAGGATCACTTACAAGTTAATTTTTCTGTCCAAAAACTAAAAATAAATGTTGTGCTAGGTATCTTGTGATGGGATGTGTTGTCAATATTTTAATCTGATTATTAAAGTTGAATTTTGGAATTAATTTTGAGCTTGTTTTGTTTGTTTGTGTTCTCTTCAGTGAATATTTCTGCTAATGTGATATCTGCCAACATTAATACTATACCCATGCTTGATGGGAAAGAGAACGTTATGATCGTTCTTGGTTGCATGGATCTAGATCTTGCTCTTCGAGTTGAGCGCCCCGCTACTCTTACGGATTCTAGTTCCTCTATTGAAAAGAATATGGAGAAGTGGGAACGCTCAAATCGCATGAGTCTTATGATCATGAAACTTGCAATTCTAGAATCATTCAGGGGCAGTATGTCCGAAGAGGATGGTGCCAAATCGTTCCTTATAGAACTTGAAAAGCATTTTGCTAAAAACGAAAAGGCAAAAATAAGTACTATCTTGAGTAGTCTTGTTTCCCAAAAGTATAAAGGAACAGGCAACATAAGGGAGTACATTATGGAAATGTCTCATATTGCTTCAAAATTAAAGGCACTAAAATTAGAGTTGTCTGATGACTTGCTTGTGCATTTGGTTTTGATATATCTTCCTAAACAGTTTAATCAGTTTAAGGTCAGTTATAACTGTCAAAAGGAGAAATGGACTCTAAATGAGCTCATTTCTTATTGTGTTCAAGAGGAAGAGAGATTGAAGCAAGAAAAGACATACAGTGCTCACTTGGCATCTTCCTCTAAGGATGGAAAGAGACTTTTGTTGTACCGTCTTTTAAGCAATTTGATTTCTGTTTCTACACTGGACAAATCTGGTTATCTTTGTTCTTTTGGAAACAATAAAGTTAGTCTTTTTTATAATTCAAAGTTAGTTGGATCTAGTTCTTTATCTAGATTAGACAACCTATATTTGTTGGATACTATTGCTTCATCTAATGAAAGTTTGCATGTTAGTTCTAGTGGTACCAAAAGAAAATTAGCAAATGAGAATTCTTCATCACTTTGGCACAAACGTTTAGGGCATATTTCTAAACAAAGAATTCAAAGACTTGTGTCAGATGGAATTCTTGATCCCTTGATTTTTCAGATTTTGATGTATGCATTAATTGTTTCAAAGGGAAACAAACAGTCAAAAGGAAATTAGGAGCCGAATGAGCTTCAAATATCTTAAAACTAATACATACGGACATATGTGGACCATTTCCTACAGCTTCTTGGAATGGTCAACAGTACTTTATTACGTTCATAGACGATTATTCTCATTAGGCTACCTATATTTGATTCATGAGAAATCCCAAGCATTGGACGTGTTCAAATCTTATAAAGCTGAAGTTGAAAATCAACTTGGGAAAACAATTAAAAAAGTTAGATCTGATCGTGGTGGTGAATACTATGGCAGAAATGACGGATCTGGTAAACATCGTCCAGGGCCATTTGCTAAATTCCAAGAGGATTGTGGAATTGTCCCTCAATACACCATGTCAGGATCACCTCAAATGAATGGTGTAGCTGAGAGGCGCAATAAAACATCGCAGGAGATGGTAAGGAGTATGGTTAGTCACTCTACCTTACCAGAATCCCTTTGGGGAGATGCAATTAAGACCGCAACTTATATTCTCAATAGAGTACTAACTAAGGAAGATTCTAAAACCCCTTATGAACTATGGACTGGTAAGAAACCTAGTATAAAGCATCTACACATTTGGGGTTGTCCAGCTGAGGCAAGGCCTTATAGACCAAATGAAAAGAAACTGGACTCTAGAACTATTAGTTGTTACTTTGTTGGGTACCTTGAAAGGTCTAAGGGGTATAAGTTTTATGATCCCACAACTAAATCAATTTTTGAGACGGGAAATGCTAATTTTTTGAAGATGTTGAGCTTGGAGGGGAAGATAAGGTTAAAGAGTTTATTTTCGAAAAGGAACAAGTCTCTCTTCCTTCAGTTGTTATAATTCATGATCAGACATCAATTCCTAACATGATTGAAGGTACAACACTAGAAACTCAAAATGATTCACCTATTCAGAATCAACAGGAAATTCGTGATGAATAAACTCAACAACTTCAAGAACAAGTGCCATTAAGAAGATCCACTAGAGAAATAAGAAGTGCAATTTCAGATGATTACATTGTTTTTCTCCCAGAACATGAGGATAACAATGAAATTAGTGAAGAATTTGTTGCACTACTTCAAGAACAAGAGTTGGATAATGAAATGGTGGATGATGATCCAATCACCGTTCGTTCGCCAAGCCATTGAAGGCCCTAACTCTCAAGAGTGGATTCATGCCATGAATGAGGAAATTAAGTCCATGATGGACAATGACGTTTGGGACCTTGTTTCATTGCCTGAAGGTGTGAAACCCATTAGTTGTAAATGGATTTTTAAGACCAAAAGGGAAATGGCAATGTGATAAGGCGTAAGGCTCGTCTTATTGCTAAGGGCTATACTTAAAAGGAAGGCATTGATTATAAGGAGACTTATTCACCAGTTTCTTCTAAAAACTCCTTTAGGATTATGATGGCACTTGTAGCATATTATGATCTTGAGTTACATCAGATGGATGTTAAGACAACATTTCTCAATGGTGACATTGAGGAAACTATCTATATGCAGCAACCAGAAAGCTTTGTTTCGGGAGATTCAAAGAAAATGGTTTGCAAATTAAAGAAATCCATCTATGGACTCAAACAAGCTTCTCGTCAATGGTATTTCAAGTTTCATCAAGTTGTTATGTCTCATGGTTTTGAGACAAATGCAGTTGATGATTGTGTGTACCATAAGTTCAGTGGGAGTAAGCATGTTTTCTTAGTTTTATATGTTGATGACATATTTCTTGCTGGACACGATATATTCTATTTGCACGAAACCAAGAGATTTCTATCAAATCACTTTTTGAGATGAAAGATCTTGGGGATGCCTCTTTTGTGTTAGGGATACAAATTCATCGAAATTTCCATCTAGGCACTCTTGGATTGTACAAAAGGGCTATATCAAGAAAGTTTTGAAAAGTTTTGGCATGCAAGACTGTAAACCAGGTGATACCCCTATGGCTAAGGGAGACAAGTTCAGTCTCACACAATGCCCAAAGAATGACTTTGAGAATAAAGAAATGAAGAAGATCCCTTATGCATCAGTTGTAGGGAACCTTATGTATGCTCAAGTTTGTACCCGTCCAGATATTGCATACATTGTTGGAATGTTGGGCAGATATCTAAGCAATCCAGGGCTTGATCATTGGAAAGTTGTAAATAGGGTTATGCGGTATTTGCAGAGAACAAAGGATTACATGCTCACTTACAGAAGGTCAGATCAACTTCAGATCATTGGATACACTGATTCTGACTTTGCTGGATGTCAAGATAGCCTGAAATCCACATCTGGCAACATCTTTGTCATAGCTGGAGGAGTTGTCTCTTAGAAAAGTGTCAAACTTACACTTATAGCTACTTCCACCATGGAAGCAGAATTCATAGCTTGTTATGAGGCATCCAACCATGCATTATGGTTAAGGAATTTTGTCACAGGTCTACGCATAGTGAATGGTATTGATAGACCACTCAAATTGTTATGTGACAACAGGTCAGCAGTATTGTATGCCAACAATAACAAAAGCTTGACAAAATCAAAGCATATTGATGTCAAGTTTAGAGCTGTGAAGGAAAGAGTGGAGAGTAAACAATTGTCCATAGAGCATATTAGCACAAACTCCATGATTGTGGATCTGCTTATGAAGGGTTTACCACCCAAAGTATTTCATGAGCACACTGCTCGTATGGGTGTCATGCCACCTAAGGATATCTAGTTTTAGTGGGAGTTTGTTATTTTATAGCTTGTATGACATAAATAAATTTTGAGTATTGTGGTTTTAAGTATTTTCTGCAGAAATAAAGTATTCAGTTTGGTTTACTCTTCTATTAGATCATATTGTGATCTTGCTAAAGTTTAAAGTGGACCAGTTAGAAATAGACATTTTGGATCACAATTATGTTATTTCCATGCTATACACCTATGCTTGATTCATGTCGTTGATTGTGTTAACATTGTGGCCATTGATGGGTCTAGTTACATTAATTGTAGCTTAAATTTCTTTGACTCTACGTTGATATAATTGATGGACCGAATTGTTTAAAGACGTTTGGAAATGATAGTATTTTAAGCTCATAAAGTTTTAAAGTATAATGCAATTATCAAGAACCACAAAATTGTTATTGTATTTGGTCCAAGTGGGAGATTGTAAGAAATTTATAGATCTAAATACAATAATGTATGTGGACTATACGATTATGATCGTATTTATACACTATCATATAGTTTAGCCCAAAAATAAAGTGATCCATTTAAGTAATTATTATTGTTGGGCTTGTTACGTCTTTCATAGAGTATGAGTTTAGTTTTATGTGTAGAGACCATTGAACCTTTTCTAATACATGATGGGCGGATTAGAGAAGGGAATCTATATAAATAAACATTTAGGGTTATAGTCCCTAGTAGTACATACAACAGACTCAATATATTCTATCAATAGAGAGAAAACCCGAGAGTGTGTATCTACTAGAAGACGCATAGTCAAGAAGGGACTCGATCAATTGTCATGGAATCAGGTACGCTTCTGTGATTAAGATTTACCAATTAATTTGATATGGAGATTAAAGTATATGTTATGAATTAATCCTAACAATTTTTTGTTTGTAATTTTTGTGATGCATAATTTTGGTCTGCAATTTTTTGTTAATTAAGGCTCAAATTTTGTTTCTCCAATTTTTTTTTTTTTTTTTTTTGGTCTGTGCTTTTCTGTGAATTTTGATGCTAGAATCGTTTGAAAATTTCAGTGGTTTGATGAATAATTTCGTGTGTTTTGGTGTTTGTCTGACGAGTTTGCTTTTGAGTTCAATAATGTGTTCTTCTACAGTGATACATCATACATCGGAACATTTCCTATCAATTTGCAGCTTAAATCTGCAAGTTCGTAACTAATTTGTTGCGAAATCTCAATACAACGATTGCAAATTCAGTCGAAATTAGATTATAGATTTGTTTTTGAATTATTCAATTAAAACTTTGATAATGTTGGATTAGATTTTTGAATGTATAGTTATGTCGATTTCCTCAAAAAATATATATACAGATCTAGAAGGTTTAATTTTGTGATTTTAGTTGAATTAGATTTCTAAACTTTTTCATCTAACTCGTTATCAACTAGATTTAAGTAATTCAATTCGGATTTTACTTTAACAATCTAGGTTTATAAATCTAGCTCGTTAAAGTAAGCCAAAATTCATAAATAGAAAATCAGTTAGATTAAGTAAACAAAAATTGTTCAAAAGTAAACTATTTTTCTCTAAAAGTAGCGTAATAGATATTTTGATGCACAACAATTGTTCGACAAAATGCTCCGACACAGTCTGCTTGTTGATTTACATCAGATTGATCCTATGAAGGAGTGAATAATTATTGTTTGCGTTGAAGAGGAGCTTGGATTGCGAATGTATTTGGAGGGGCTAATTTATATGCACCAATATCCTATCCTGCTTCCCATTATTTTAGTTGCCAATCGAGAATTGAGCTCTACAATCATGGTTGGTTAGTTGGCCTGTACAATCCTTATTGGATCTAGCATTATTCTTCTCTAGTCTCACTATATGTAAGGATAGTAGAATGTTGTAAATAGCTTAAGGTTCTGGTGTTCTGGTGCCCATATACCTTATTGGCACTACTAAAGAGTTGGGACATGAGGAACTTGTACGGAGTATAAAAATCTGAGTGCTTAGCTTTATTCTCTATGACATTGACATTCATGATCATTCTATATATCCATTGTTTTGTGAGCTACATATAATTGTCAGTTTTGATACCATAGAGACCCAAGAGTTAATTATAGGCGTTAAATATATTTCTTCTTAGGGATTTACGATTGTCCTGTAAATAACACTCTCTCAATTCCTTTTGGTGTCCTACTTATTTTCACTTTCAAGGAGGTAGATTATTTATATGAAACGTGAGTTATCTATTGCATACAGGGGCGGACCCACCTTTAGTCATAGTGGGTCCGGTGACACAGTATTTTTTTTAAAAATAAAATATCAAAGAGACCCCTTATTATAGATAGGTGGTCTCTTTGATGCTGCTATTGGTAACAACAAACAATATTAAAGAGACCTCTTATTAAGATAGGCGATCTCTTTAATGCTGCTATTGCTACAAAAGATTTGCTGTGGTTTTTTTTAAATATTAAAGAGACCTGTTATTTATATAAGAGGTCTCGCTGCTATTGCATTTCGCAATTTTTTTGCGCTACTTTCTTTTTTCATTAAAGAGACCAGTTATATTTAATAACTGGTCTCTTAAGTTATCTCACTTTTTTTTGTATAATTTTTTTTCCCTTTTTATATCTTATATTTGTACAACCAATTTTAATATTTCCCCATAAAGCTTATCAATTAACTAAAAAATCATAAAGTTAATTCAATATAATAATTTTATTGTACCATTTGTTTATAACATGTTATTTGTAATATTTTTGACTTGTAAAATTGAAATTCTTAAGTACTGTATTTGGTTGTGGTATGAATTTTTGTGTCCTATTTTTGGATTGAAATCAATTTGGTGAAATATATATATATATATATATATATATATAATTTTTGGATTGAAATTATTATGAACAAATTGTACTTTCACAAATGATCAATAATTGATGGTGACACACTATCCCGAAAATCCTGGATCCGCCACTGATTGCATATACATTGTGTGTATATATGACTTTATGTCTTTTTTTCCTTTGCTCCTTTCAAATAAATCTAGATTTGTTCATATATACTCTTCTAATGATGGTCTGAGGAACTTTTCTAATGATGAATCTACATTAGTGGTCTCTAAAAGCAAATTGATGAAACAACATCAATGGTCTCTAAAAGTAAACAAAAAATACTTTAATATAAACCTATTAGCTCAAGTGGTAGAGCATTATGTGGATGCATAGAGGCGTAGGTTCGATTCCTACATAGGTTATCTCTAAAAGTATATATTAAACACTCTAAAGTTATTAAAATATCTCAAAAGTAAATCAACTTAAATTAAAAATAAACAAAACAAAAAAATTAAAAATTAAAAAATAAAAAACTAAAAAATCCAATCATCTCAAATGTAAATAATAACAAATCATTTACAAATAAAAAATCAAAATATTTCTCTTCAAAGAAAGGAAAAATCAAAATATTTCTTAAGTATATGTGATGATTTTTCCTAGTAGAATATTGGTAAGAGTGATTGATATCTTTTTTAATTCATGAAATTGCTCATTTTCTTCGATTAGTTTATGCAAAGGATAGATAAGAAGGCTGACAAAGGCATTATGAATCAGTTTTATATTAAAAGTAAATAATATTAACTATAAAGTAAAATAGAAAAACTCAAAAGTAAATACAATAATCTCAAAAGTGTATCAACAATCAAATGGCTTGAAGAGATAAATGAGCATATAAACCCGGTAACTGACATTCATATGGTTACATGATAGCTGACATTCATATGGTTACAAGAAAAAAATATATGGAGCTCAATAGTGTTTATTAATTCATCAAAACAGCATAATTAGATATTACAAAGCCCATAATCTCAACATGTGCCTCTTCTAGCCAAACCCGCATTTCAGTGAATGATTGCTAAGCTTGGCCGTATGTGAGCAACTGTATTGCCCTGTTTTCTAACATGGGAGTATTTAACA
Source organism: Chenopodium quinoa (assembly GCF_001683475.1). Lineage (NCBI taxonomy): Eukaryota > Viridiplantae > Streptophyta > Magnoliopsida > Caryophyllales > Amaranthaceae > Chenopodium > Chenopodium quinoa. The sequence goes on along the minus strand of NW_018743514.1, from coordinate 698,256 downwards.
GTAGCACCTAAGGATGAAATAGCTAATATATCCTTCACGATCAGACCAAAAATTGTAGGCTCAACAATCTTTTTACTCAAATGAGTGAAAAGCTTCAGGCAGTCTGTTTCGAGTACTAATCTTTGAAGGCCTGCATCAAATGCTACTTGTAATGCATGTCTTGCACCCAGAGCTTCAACCACCTCCACATCGAAGACTCCTTCTATCTTTAGACAAGTAGAAGCCAGTACATATCCTACGTTATCTGTCACTACTCCCCATAGACCTTTTCGAGCTAGTAAATCAAAATAGCTCGAAAAGACATCAAAAGTAGAGCAAAATATGTCAGAAGTAAATCAAAATTACTGAAAAATAAATAGAAAACGCTAAAACGTAAATGAAAATATCATTAAAGTAAATAAATCTTAAAAGTGTACTTACAATCAAATGGTTCGAAGCAGTAGAAGAACCTACATGGGATTTGAACCCATATCTTTTGTGCACTTGCACAATACTCTACCTATTGAGCTAGTAGACTAGTGTATATTAAACATTAAATAAAGAAAAATAATTCAAAAGTAAATAAAAATTTCTCAAAAGTAAACAAAAACAAAAAACTTCTGATATGAAGTATCAAACTGAATTATTAATCAACAATCAACCCTGCAACAGCAAATCATTCGAATGGAACAAAAATAAAAAGTGAAGTTATCGTCATGCAAGCCATAGGTAGAAATTTTCCAAAATGGCCTTTCATATGCTAACTTGTTGACCTTTCTTCTATAACTGTACTAACACCCCCCCCCCCCAACACACACACTCGATTAACCTAAAAAACAAGGATCAAAATTTGGGTTTGCACTATTATTAAACCATTGGCACACCACCTACCGTCCCTCGCTCAAACACGCAACAACAACCAACAACACACAGCAACACAAAACTACTGCCTGACTATAAATAGTCACACCAATAACATAGAGCTCAAGGCAACTGCCCCACATAGCAGCTCCCCACGCAACACCCCAAGTGCTTCCACCTAAAACCATCCCCACAAAGCAGCTCCCCAAGCAACCAAAACAAAATTACCCTTACCGCATTGCAACCTCGTACACCCCCAAACGTTCAAAAAAACGCAATTAAAATTACAGCACATGCAACAATCAAAATTCACACAATAAATCAAACAAAAACTAGCAAAAAACCCCCGAAATTTCGACTATTTAATCTGATTATAAAATGCAAAAACACAGATTAATCAAATAAAATTAAAAATAGCAAAAACCCTAAATTCAAACTCGAATTAATTGAAACCAAATCGAGCAAACTTAAACTGAAGCGAGAAATCAACATACTAATAGATCGAAATTTGCATACCTTAACGAAAACACACTAGAATTTGATGAACAAAAGCGAAGAAATCGTGACGGAAACCAAGAAAATCGCCTCAGATCACAGAGAATTTGGAGGAAGAGAGAAGTGAAAAAGAACGGTGGATATGTTTGGGTATAATACAATAATTTACCAAAATGCCATTACTAAGTTAAAAACGCGGACGCCATCTCAGCCGTTGGATCAATGGATCAAGGGCTCAGATTAGTTCCTAGTTCTTATTATTCACCTTGGTTCTCACATGATCTCAATTCATATAGATACAAGTTACTGTGAGAACTAGCCGAATAACAGGAACTAAGAACTAATCTAGACCGTCAGATCTAAGGAGGAGGCGCGCGATCTAACAGCCCAAATTCATTCAGAAATTTCAAGCGCCATTTTCTCTCTTTTCTCTCTCTCTCTTTTTGCCATTTTCTCTCTCTTCTCTATCTCTCCTCCGCCATTTTGAAATGCTTAAAACTGCTCAAAATCTTCCAAAAATCGTCATAACCGCCATTTTCAACTGCTTAATTACGCTATATAAGCACAATTCAAGTTCTATCATTTACATTTCTTCAATTTCGAAACAAAAATTGCGAAAATAAGCAAAAATTGGCGAAAATTAGGTATTACTTCGAAAATTTGAAGTTCATACTCTTTCGTCTAATTTTGTGCAATTTCTTACTTATTTTTGTGTTTTTTTCTTGCATTTAAAGTAGCATAAGTTGAATCGGAGTAGTTCGAAGTTCAATTTTTATGTTTCGAAGTTGAATTTGCTTGATATTCAGGTATTTTCGGAATTTTGTTTGTTTTTATTCCAATTTCGTTTGATTTACTTTAATTTCTGATTAAATTTGTTGTAATCTAGTTTGCAATTGATTGAAAGTTAATTCGAAGTTAAATCAAAGGTTTTTTTTTATTTATTTATTTATTCATTTTTTTTTACGAATTTTGTTAGATTAGTTTTTTTTTTTACGAATTTTGGTATAAAATTTATATCAGATTTTTGTAAAGAATATTGATAAAAATTTAGATCTATTTATTTTTACGAATTTGAGTAATTTTTGTTCTATTGCTACTAATTTCGACTAATTTTAGTTAATTTTTGAGTAATTGTTGATAATAGTTGAAAGAAATCAATTAAAAGTTGATATAATATAATTAAAAGTGAATAAAATAAAATTATTAACTTAGAGTAGTTTCCTTTGAGTTTTAGTAGTTTCCTATAATTTTGAGTGGTTTATTTTTACAAGTAGATAGAAATTAGTTAAAAGTAACTTTAAATTGATTAAAAGTTAATGAATTATTGTATGATCTGTAGCTATTATGGCTTGTGTATAACTCAAGAAATTGATATGGTTGAATTGAGGATTGGTTTTTTGTTTCGAGATGTTGCATGTATAGAAATCATTTGTTATTGTTATTATAATAACAAGAGTTGATTTAAAAGTATATATATCAGGTAGTATAAAACCATCAAGTATAAATCGAGAAAGTATGATTCATTTTTGTTCTGTATTGCATGCAGATTAAAATGACGAAAAGTCCAAAGAAAAATGTTAAAAAAAAAAAAAACCTTCAACACAACCTAATGCAGCAAAGAAACCTCAAAAGGAAGATCTTACAGGGAAAAAAGCTCCTGCAGCACAGAAGATATCTCCAAAGAAACCTGCAAATTCAAAGAAATCTCCAATTAAAGGTATATTATCTTAAAATAAAAGATTCAATTTATAAAGTAAATAGAAACATTTATAAAGTAAACCATTTGCCTTTATAAGTCTATGCTATCAATATAAATATTATAATGCATACAATTACATGATTGAATATAAAAAGTAAATGATCAGTTTAATAAAGTAAATAAAAATGCTTATGAAGTAAATATATATGTATTTAAAGTTATTTAACATATTTTGTATTTATGCACTCCTTGTATTAACAGAAACTCATTATTAAACTTAACTGTATTAGGTGCTAAACTTCAAGGGATTTCAAAAAAGCAAATACTAATAAAGAGAAGGCTTAAGGAACAAGAACCTTTAGAAGGTTTATAAAAGCTTATTGTATTTGGTTCTAAGGTTAGATTGATATGTCGTGAATTAGGTTGTTTTTCTTGAATATTTTAATTTTAAAAGTAAATGTTTTAATATGTTCTAGTTTAACAAAATATAGGAACCAAAAAAAGAACAAAAGCTGAAGTTAAAAATAGCAATTACGAACCAGTAGAAGATAACAATGAAGAATCTGATGGATCATCAGAAGAAGACAGAAAAAATACAAAAGCTCATTTAAAGAAGAAAATGAAGCTTGACAGCTCAGATAAAAAGGTACAAGAAGTTATAGAGGTTAAAGAAGGAAGTGACAATGATGATGGTAATCTGAACATCAAGAAAACACAGAGAAGACCCAATATAGTATTTGATATTATCAATGACTTCAGTGAGGGACAGAGATCAGATGTTATAAGTGTTGGATTTGGAGGCTTGCTTAAACTAAAATTGACAAAAGTTTCAACAAAAATGCTTCCATGGCTTTATCATCATTTCAATGAAAAAAGTTGTATGATTGACATGATGAAGAAGTTCTCTGTAAGTTCCTATGATGTTAAAGATGTCTTCTTGCTTCCAAATGTAACAGAGAACAAGTTGACTTATTAGTTAAGGAAGCAACCTATAGCAAATATCATGATTCAGAATGAGTGGAAGAAGAAGTTAGGAATTGCAGAAAGCGATGACATCTTTGTGAATTATTTGGAGAACAAAATAAAGAGTCTAAAGGAAGGAGGTGATGATTTTAAAAGGTTCTTTGTAATGTATGTTTGCAGCACATTCTTGGCCGCTATTGCAAATAGAGTGATAGATTACAAGATAATCAGCTATGCAAACAATGTAAAAGAAATACGTAACCTAGATTGGTCTGGTTATGTACTCAATAACTTGTGCAAAGCAATGGGGAGCTTCAAGAAAAACAAGCATAATTAATCAAGACCAGGAATCAGTGGATGTGTCCTGATTCTTCAGATTGTGTACTTTCATCACCTTTCATTTAGAGGGCAGCCTGAACCAACAACATTGCCCTTGATCAAACATTAGCCAGATGAGAAAGTAAGAAAAAGAATTGCAAGTGAAGCAAAAACATCATTTGGTCAAGGAGAAATCCAGAAAGTTGTATATCCGTTTTGTAGAAAAGGAGGTCAACAATCATACTTAGGTGATGTTATTGAGACTACATCTAGGAATTTTGCTGACAGAGTGAGAAGATTAGTCTATTCCAACCTTCCGGATGGTGTTTTTTCTAGCTTGCAAAGATTTCTTGTTTATTGACTTGTTAGGCTTTTTTTCTATTTACTTTTTATATTATTCTATTTACTTTAAACTGAAATTCCCTTACTTTGATCTCATGATTTTCTTTGGGAGTTTGATCTATTGTTATTTCGTTTTGAATATGTACTTTGGTATGTATTTTGCTTTTCTTTAGCTGTTGCTGCTGCTTTGCCAAGGTTGCTACTGTTGCAGTTGCTGCTACTACAGCTGCTTCCGTGCCAAGGCTGCTACTGCAGCTGATGCCCTGCCATGGCTTGCTGCTGCTATGCTACTTCTGCTATGCTGCCTGCTGTTGCAATGCTACTTCTGCTCTGCCTCCTACTGCTGCTATGCTACTTTTGCTAGAACATTGCTGCTTGCTATGTGTTAGTTATGAAAGGAATAGAGTCCTTCGAACAAGTGTATTATTCCGATAGAGGGTTTAGAATTATTAGAAAGCTAAGTATTTCAGTGAGGTCAAGTGATCGAAATGCATAGCTGGAGGCCGCTTCCGATCAGTAATATTAATGCATAATTAATATTACAGCTTAATCTTGACTGAATGCTTCGGGTCACACCCAATCGAGTAACCGAACCAAAACGACGAATTAATCTGAAGGATTAAATAAGTCAATAGAGTTTTATGAACAAAGACATCGAATTCCAAGCTTAACGCGTCGAAACCGAGCGTCATGCGTCGAGTCAATTCAATGAATCGAGAAGACGAGAAAATAAGTCAAACAATAAGTCAAGGCATACGGTCCTAGCCTCACATTGGCCTAGCCGAGCAAGGGCTAGGGCTAGCTTGTTGCTGGTGCAAGCCTTTCACTGGCCGCAAGCCTAGCAAGCCACGTGCGTGGGCTTGCTGGGGCTACTGGCCGAGTGCATGTTGCACAAGCATCGCAAGCAAGGACCCAACAACTAGCGCAGCTAGCTAGGCCTTGCTAGCATATGTTGTGGCTAGCAAGCACCAACAACAGCAGCCCGGCTTGCGCTTGGGCTTGCGATGGCAGCAACATAGCCCAACAGCAATAGCGGCTCGCAAGCATGCGAGGCTTGCTATGCTGTGATGGACCATGCTGGCTAGCCTTGCCGAGGCATTCAGATTGTTTGAACTTTTAGTTTATCTAATTTTTGTGTTGCCTGATATTTTTATATTTTTACTTGACATCTTTTGTTGTGTGAAATGTTTTATTATTTGCCTAATATATTTTTTATTTTGGCTTATACTGTGTGATAAGATTTTTTTGTTGGCTTGTATATGGTGATATTGATGGATGATATATGTATAGTGCTGCCTTATATAATCACATTGATGGCTTATATGATGATATTGATGGGATATATATTTATTATGTTGCTTGTATAATCATTATGATTGTTTAAATTTAAGCTGCTGATTTTTTTATTTTTTTTATTTTTTTTAATTGTTGGCTAATATGTTCTTTTAGTTTGCTTATATGATTTATTTGTCTGGCTGATATGTTTTTGATGATAAATTTTTGTTTGGTGATTTTACTTTATTTGGCTGATATGATTTGTTTTATTTGATGATATACTCTATTTGTTGGCTTGCATCTTTTTTAAGTTGGCTGAAATCTCAAATGCTATAAGCTAAAATGTTATCTTTGCTTGCTTATATGGATTTTATATTAGCTGATTTGTTATCTTAGTTAGCTTTTATGATTTATTTGACAGCTGATACGTTTTTAATATATATTATTTGTTGTTTGAATAGTTTTTTTATTTTTCTTATATAGTCTTTTTTATTTGCTGATATGTTTTATTTGTTGGCTTACATGTTTTTTAAGTTGGATGAAATCATAACTTGCTTAGCTAAAACATTATCCTTTTTTATATGGATTTTTAGTTGTCTGATATATTATCTTTGTTTGCTGATATGTTTTATTAGTTTGGTTGATACGTTTTTAATATATATTTTTTGTTGGAGATTGGTCACTATTTCATATTTTATATTTATTTGTTCTACTTCTAGTAGTAATAATGTTTACTAAATGATAAACTAAAAAGTAAATAAAATACACTGCAAAGTAAACAAATTAATTTTAAAAGTAAATAGTGTCATTTATCAAAAGTATTGTAATAACAAATTTTTGTTATTTATTTGAAGGAAGTAGAGGAAGATTTGCTTTTATTGGCTAGAGATTCAACACTCTTTTCAATGTTACATGCCGAGCGTATAAACTGCATAACACACAGGATTAAAAAGAATCAATCAAATGTGTCTGCATCGAATTCTTAACTATTTTTTGAAACACAAAGGCTGATAGAAGACCCTAAAGTGCAAAAGGCTATTGATGAAATAGTGAAGATTTACGATGATTTGAGAGATGTATCTAATGTGTTTCTATCAACATGGGAGGAGCAGCATAAAAATCCTGAAGCTAATCCAGATTATGATGAAGATAATCAAGAAGATGCATATGATACTTCAAATTTTGTACATAATGCTATTAATCTGGATGATGAAAATGAAGATTCCGAAAAAGAGGAGGAAAAGAAAGAGGACAAAAAGGAAGAGATGAAAGATGAAAACAAAGAGGAGAAAAAGGAAGATGAGAAGCTGAAAGAGAAGAATGAAAATGAATAAACGGAGGAAGTTGATGTTAGTGTAGCAGTTGATGCAAATACTGCAAAGCAGGTATCTGAACATCCATTCAACTTATTGAATGAATTTGCTTCTAAGATTCAGTGTTCTGTGGATTGTGAGAAAACAGGAATTGAAATGAATTACGTATGCAAGTGTATGAAGAGCAACAAAAGCATAATGCAAGAAATACCAGAATTGTATCAAGTGGTGGCTGACTATTGTTTTCTGAAAAATAAATCAATGAAAGGGTAATATTATTCTTTGACTTTTAGCATTGTTTTATTTAATTTATTTCAAATTCCTTTTACTTTATAAATATTAATAAAACAAGTTATTTTTATGTAATTATACAGTGAACAACTTGTTACATTTGAACATCCAATTGCAATACCAAGGGATGATATGATAACTTTAGCACCAACAGTCCCAAATCAATTAATAAATTCAAGAATTGTTCACGCATGGTCAGTTTTAGTGAATTAATCAAGATTGACGGCAATACCAACATGTTTTTTCTTTGGAATTGACCACAATGTAAGTGATACATTGAATATATAATAGAATCCAGACAAAATATATATACTAAATACACAATGTGTTTTGCGTTTTCATGAATATGCAAAGACCACTGGAGATTTCTCTCGTGTCTCAAAAACTTCTCAAGAGGCTAAAGATCGTTCTCCTAAATCAGTTTTGGCTGAATTAAGCCAAGCTTGGTTAGATTGCCTCCAATTATGCAATGCAAAACACCAGTTTATGGAGGTTGATTTGGTAAGTTTTCTCTAATGTAGTATAAATTTGATTTCAAATAAAAAAAACAAAAAAAAAAAAAACCCTAACAAATACAATTTGAATTTTAGGTGTTTATCCCAATTCTGTTGAATATCCATTATAGTGTGGTGGTGGTGAACATGTTGAAAGGAAGCATCCAGTGCTTGGATAACAGAATTTATAAAAAAAAACTTATATGGATTACAATAAATATGTTGCATCTACTGTGGTATTATTATGTACTTAATCTGAAATCTATATTAAAAGTAAATAACATTTTATTTTTATTATTAAATATGAATATTTATAAAGTTAATGGTTTACATGTAATAGTAAATAATAATAATACTTCTGAAGTAAATAAAATGATATAATTTCAATTATTTCAGGTAGAAGAAAGGTCAGAGTTACTGAACAAATTAGAGCATCCAAAAGCTGAAGATATAATGTATTATGAGTTTGAAAATGTATCATTTCCTTGGAAATCAACAAAACAAACACTTGATTGCGGTGTTTTCTATATGGTACATATACTGTGCTTTAATGGGGAATCGTTTAATGCAGACTTGGGGTTGGCCAACAGAAGGAAGTTGTATCGTGCAGAAATATGTGCTTCCCTTGTTCTGTCAGACATCAATTCAAATAGAGATGACATTGTAGATAAAGTTTCAAAGTTCAAAGTAAGAAAAAAACTTGATGTGGATGCTGAGTTTTCAGAATTGAAGGAAATGATATATGTGTCAGATTTCCTGATATAAAACAAGGAATGTGTGGAAACCATGAGCTTGCAGTTTAACCAAGTGATTGACTATATAGCTATCAATGATTAAAACTTGGTAAACAAAAGTTATGTAATTATTGCAAAATTTTATTTTTTCATGTTTGCAAATATAATTATTCTAATGATAAACATATTACAGTGAAGTTGTAGGTTGGTTTGGTGAATCAATTGACTTTATTCTAATTGACTTGATTTCCACCTCAACTGTTACAGAAAAAGAGAGAGAAAGACATGATAATCAACTAGTCAGATTCTACTTTGGATTTGACTACATGGTAATTGATAAAAAAATACAATAACACTTTTGATTTGCCTTCATGTTTATAGTACAAAAATACAAGCTCTGTAAATGTGCTAACTTAACTTGGAAAAAATTTGCAGGAGGCTTCAACTTTTTGTTTGAGAGCAAATTGGAAAAGGGGAGTGACCCAACTTCAAAAGACATGGGAAGAATGGACAAAAACCTCAAGCATTGGACTTGGATGCAACTGAATGTGTAAGTTAAAGAAAACTTTTTAAAAGTGAATAAAACATTCTTTAAAGTTAAAGTAGATATCTTAAAAATAAATGAACAATTCTTTAAATCTAAATACTGAATAATTTGGTTTGCAAGTATTTTTTCCTTTCAAGAAGGAAGATCATTATTTCGTTGTTGCCATAAACTTCAGAAATAAAACTGTTGATCAACTGGACAGCACAGAGTACGAGGATACTAAGGAATGGGAATCAATCAAGAGTTTTATTAAGGAGACAGTAAGCATAATAATATAAGTTAAATTTTAGGCAGTATATTATGTTTCAATGTTATCTAATAACAGTATATATGTTGCAGGTAAATCAAATTCAAAAATTTTTGAAGAAAAGAAAGCATCCAAAGGCAAAAGAAATGCTAAACTACAATGTCATATTAATATAACTTCCATTCCAAAAAATAAGGCAAGACCATTACTCTGGAAGCTATTTATTGCTACACATGAAGGCTTAAGATGGTGTGAATGGCTTGGGACTGGGATCTACCAAACATGTGAGTTGACATTTCTGTTTTTATAAGTTTAAATATTTATATATGTATTGTCTTAAGTTTTCGAGCGTTTTGTTTATCTTTGGTTTATTCCAGGGATTTGAAAGAATGTAACACCATCATATAACAACACTACTTCTAATACTTCTCAACAAAGAAAACCAAATGCAAACCAAACTACTAGAAAAAGTTGAAGAATGGGAGTTAAAGAAAAAGAAAGTAAGAATGATGTTTTTTTTTTCATATAAAATATAATAATTTTTGTATTTTTTACAAACTACAACTAACTCTTTAAATTCATTAATATTTTAGGAAGCAGAAGAAACCAAAGCTAAGAAAGGGAAGAACAAAGAATAGATAAAAATGGTGGTGGTGAAGAAAAAGAAGATTTGTACAGCATATATGTATAGTTTTGATATTAGTGTGTAGGATTAGTATGATGTTTATATTAAAGATTTGAATTGTGATGTCTACAGGATTTATATGATGTTTGTAGGAAGGATTTCTAAGGTTTTTATATGATATATACATGTCTTAGTATAGAAAAGTTTTTTTTATATATGTGCATATAAGTTAAAAAGTAAACAAAACGTTTTTGAAAGTAAACAAAATATATCCTAAAGTAAAAGGATTATTTATTAAAGTAATATATATTTTAATTTTCTTTATTGAGTATTCTTATATTGCAAAAAAAATGTTTGTAAATATATTTGCATATAAATAAATAAATAAATAATTAAAAGGAATGGTGTCCTTCCAACAAGTGTATTATTTCGATAGAGGGTTCAGAATTATTGGATAGTTAATTCTTCAATAAGGTCAAGTGATCCGAATGCCTAAGTAGAGGCCGCTTTCGATCAGTAATATTAATGTACAATTAATATTACAGCTTAATCTTGACTAAACCCTTTGGGTCGAACCCAATCGAACAACCGATCCGAGACGACGAATCAATCCGAAGGATTTGATGAGTCGTCAGAGTTTTACGAACAAAGACGTCGAATATCGAGCTTAGAGTGTCGAGACCGAGTGTCACAAGTCGAGTTGAATTTAGAATTAGTCGAGACGCAAAATCAATCAAGTTACAAGTTCGAGCCTAGACGTAGCCTCACATTGGCCTAGCCATGTGAGTGCTAGGCTAGACAAGACCCATCGCAATGCTAGCCGCAAGCCTAGCATGCTAGGCGTGCTAGGACAATACAGGCTGGCAAGCCATCGCACATCGCAGCCACGCACCATCGCATAGCAACATGCTAGACGTGCTACGCTATGTGTGGTACTAGGCACCTAGCCATCGCAGCCACGCACCATCACATAGCTTCATGCTAGGCGTGCTATGCTATGCATGCTGCTAGGCGCTGGCAGCCTCGCTAGCATAACATCGCACAGCACCATGCGCCAGCCAGCAGCGAGTTGGGCTGTGCGTGTGTGTGCGTGTGCCTCGCTAACACAACACAGCATCACACGACACCATACGCCAGCCAACATCGTGCTGGGCTGTGCGTGTGTGTGTGTGTGTGCCTAGCATAGCAACACCCATTACAACACACCAAGCAGCAGCGATGCATTGCGTGCTGGCTGGCTGCACATGCATGCGGGTTGTGTGCGTGTGTGTGTTGGCTGGCTGGCCAGGCAGCCCAGCCTTGGTGCTAGGCGCCAGCTGACAGCCTTGGAAGCCAAGGCAGGCTGCCAGCCAGCCACATGGAGGGGAGTGCCGACTTGCTAGTGGGGACCAAAGGGTGTGAGCCTTGCCTTGGGCACCAAGGCTATGGTCCCCCTTGGAAATGGTCCTCACCTAATCTCTCATCCTCCTTGTGCCACTTGTAACTTATTGATTGCATTGAAATTTTTATTTTGTTTAAATTAAAATAATATGAGAAAATTGCGAATCTCCCACATTGATTGAGAGTGGGAATTCAAGGTTCATTTCCCTATAAATACCAAGGTTTTGGGATTTGGGAAGAACACTTGAGTGGAACTAAAAAGGCATCTCCTTAGAAAAAGTGAGAAAACCTTAAGTTCGTAAAACTCTAGTTTTTATTGGTCGGGTCCCGACTAACCTTCGGGACTTGGATCGTTCGGGTCGGGTTCGTGGGTACGGGCCATCGGAGACCTTCTCATTTGCGTAGTTCAAGTAAGAGCTCGGGATTCGAGCGAAGCACGCGCCAAGGGTAAGAATGTCTTTTCTTCTCTCTCTTAATTGTTGTTTATTAGTGATTGCATGCTTAGTCGCTTTAATTAGTGTGCGGGTCTTGGGAAGGTTTCCCTTCCGCATTGAGTCGGACTCTACGAAACCCAACAGCAGTATCGGAGCCGCGCTCACTTTAATTATTGTGACTAATAATTAATTAAGGTGATTTAAAATGGATTTAAATTTCTGGTTGTGCTTTCTAATTGGATTAGAAGCTCGTTTTAATTATTTTTAATCTCGTATTTTTTTTAATTTTGGCTGACAAACCCAGATTTCGACTCAAAAATAGTGATTTTTGGGTGGAATCGATGTTCTAAAGCGTTTCTAATTCTTCTAGGGTTGTCCATAAGCCAAAATCCACCCATAAATATGTTTTTCGAGGGGTTTTTCGTTTTTAACGAAATTTTTTAAATCTTTTAACCTTGATTAATTATTGCATGTTGAAGGTAGATCAAATGTATGGTTGCATCCCTAATCTACTACAATTATAAACCTCATTAAGCATGTTTATGAAGTCACAATTGGTGCTTAATTTGGTGTGTTCACTTTTCACATAAACTTGCATTTTTCACATTATTCCAAATAAATTGCTTTAAGTGTGAATGTTTATGGTGAACTTGCAATTTTGAAGCCCCTAAAGTTTCAAAGATTCAATCTTTAATCGTTTATTTGGTTGGAACTTTGATTGCTAAATTCCATGTTGAACTAATTTTTTGATTTAATCATTTTTGTCTTGATTAAAGTCCTTAAAGTTCAAAACTTGTAATTGAATTTTGATTAATCTTCATATTGGAAGATGAAATTTTTTCAATTTTACAAAAGTTATTGTTGGGAAATTTTTCATTGGATGAAAGGGTTTATTTTTCCAACTCCCTATTTTGTCAAAACTCATTATTAATTTGCATTTTGGTTAAATTAATTATGGGTTTAGCACTTCAATTTTAAAGCATCAAGATAGACCTAAATTGTTTCAAAAGTAATTTTGGATGATTTAGGCTTGTGCACGATTAAAATTGAATTTAATTAAGTTGGACTTGTTTTATTTTCATTTTTTCCTAAATTGATTCTAAAATAAATTTAGAGTTGTTTTATGTCACACGTACAACGGGATTAAAATCCCGAGAAAAAAGGCTAGCCGGGCTGCCCACGTAGCCCATATGTGGCTGCCTTAGGTGCGCACAAGGGTGCTATGCCTTGAGGTGCTGTTGTTGTGTGGCGAGGCTCGTTGCGCGCTGATGCTAGATGTGTGGCCAAGGCTGCTTGAGGATGCTTGGGCGTGTTGCTGGGCAGCAAGGCAGCAAGCCCCAGCCAACCAGGCACTCGCTGCCAGTGCCAGCGAGCATGCTAGCATGCGTAGCGTGCTGCTGGTGCTAGCTAGCGTGGCATGCTAGCACCGAGCATAACAGGAGCAACACCAAGGGGCTGCATAGCAGCCATGGTGTGCAACCCACGAGTTTTAAGGGTGGGTCATTTTTGCTTAATCTTCGGCTATCGCTTTTGCAAATTTTGCCGTTTTAATTTATTTAATTATTTTAACGAGGCTAGGCCTCGATTTTTCCGGCTCTTGCAAAATTTTGGTTAAGCGGCTTAATTAATTGAATTAATTAAGTTGGATGCGGAATTTAGTGGGAGCTTCGTTAATTGCACGAACTAATTGCGTTTTAATCATATAAAATGTTAAACAACTTTGACTAGTTTTAATTAGGCGCGTTAATTGGATTAACCACCTAAGTTAGTTACTAGTTCGCGCGCGTTATGCATTGTTACTTGTTTTTCGTTGTAAAATGCATGGGCCATTCACATATAGTGAATGAATGAATGGACGATATATTGTTTCACAGGTTTCGTGAAAATGGCAACTAGTGGGGCCCGATTAAGATAGTAAATACGGACTGCGATCCGTTATGTATTTTTGTAAATCTAAATACGGTTTGCGTACCATTGAGTATTTTTGTACCTTAATATTTAGATTAATCCTAGTCGTAGTAGCTAGTGATTTCATTTTGGCGAAGATGTCTCAAGATGGCGTTTCTATGAAGACGAGCCAAGATGAAGACCCTTGAAGATTTGAAGATTTCAAGGGGTCATGCTAGTTGCCAAATGCATCTTATTTCATGTTTTCTATATATAATTGTTCTTATATATATGTGAATGATATGTTAGGTGCATGTTTAGGTTTTCAAATGTTGTGATGATTAATTGAGTTCACTTAAACCAACCAACATAGAAACCCTAGGTCCCTAAAATATTAAGCTAAAATATCCCATTCCAAGAACAACACTTACCGAAATAATGTGCGTATGTGATGGGCTACGCCAAAGCGAGGCATCACTACTTCCCTAGGAATGTAAGGTATACTAGGTATACAAGTTGTCTTGGTTAAGCTCAACGATATCGGTAAAGAGTCCTTAGATGTCGTGGCAATGGAAGATAAAATGTCTAGGAAGCATTAGATGCGACGTTTTATTGAACCAAGAGTAGCTCGGAGCTATTAGCAATTGGATTGCTTACCCTAAAATATTAAGTGTTAAGACAAGCCAAAGCATGCTTAATCACTTTTTGATTTTTGGGATCTTGGAATCATTTTATTCTCGCCTAAGAGGGACTAATGTTAATGCGTGGATAAAATGCTCAATAAGATTGAAAATTTGCATGAACGCTTTAAATTTCAAACTTATTGGTTTATGAATGGTTTTTCATTTCAAATTCTTTCAATTGTAGAAACATGTCTGCAAGTAACTCAAACAACAACTCTATGTGCCCGGAACTCCCCGACAAGTTGGCTTTTAGCCTTAACTTGGTCCACTTCAAGGAATGGGAGGAGGAACTCAGGAAAACTCTTCAGAATTGTTCCTTGTAGTACACTCTTGACACTCTCATTTCAAGCTTCTTCTCTAAGGGAATCATGAGGGATGAGGCTCATAAGAAATGGTCTTTCCGATTGCAAGAAAGTCACACATCTAATGGCTAATTCCATCCCGGAAGATTGGAAGGAAAAGCTCTCCTTCTATTTTCCGGACATTTTCCTCAAATCATTGGAGGATATTGTCAACATAAGAGTCACCAAGAGTGACAATGGCAACTATGATGGACTCGTGTTTGATTTGACTAGGTCACTCTCAAACATGAAGATAAAGCCACTGGATGTGGGTTGTCTTGCTAAGGAAAGGCGCCGGCTTTGGTCAAGGGTCTACAATACCAAATTGAGACCCGGGATGCCCCTCTGACCTCATGTGCTTGGAATAACTAGGCTCTTCAAACACATGCAGCTTCTCGGAATCTCATTGGAGGATGAAATGGCGGGGCATATCTTGCTTGCTTCACTCCACTCGGGCTATGATGCACTTAGATTGCATATAGTTTGTGGGAAAGGATACACGCTCTTTAAAGGAGGTGGTGCAACTACTTAGCCGAGCCACCGCCTATGGAGTGATCGAGAGGCCCTTGAGAGAAAGGAGGAGGGAGTTCAAGAACAAGGCAAGGATGCGGTGCTTCTATTGTGGTGGGCAAGGCCACTATAAGAGGGAATGCAAGCTCTTCCGAAAGGAGGAGGAGGAGAGGAATGTGGCATCTGCCTCAGGTATCTTCATTAACACTTTGTGTTTAAAGCTATTCATAGGTATTGGATACCATGTATAACTCACTTTATGATTCCTTTTCAGGAACCAAGTGAGAGGGCATCACAAGTAAGAGGGTATTGGATACCATGTGCATCAACAAGCGGACGACAAAGATAGTCTTTTAATCGTGCTTGTAGGCACATTTATTTTGTCTATGACTTGTAATTAAACAATGGTTGTTTCTTATGCTTTTGAACATAATTTTGATCTATGGTGTTGGACACCAAGTTATTTTGATCACAAGACTTAATCAATGGTTGGTTTGTTAAAAATGTCTTGTTTATATGCTCTATAAAATTGCATATGTTTAGACAAATTTATGATACCGCCAAAAGGGCTAAGATCATCGAGTCGAATCAAACCTACTTGTGGCATTGTTGTCTTGGCCACATTAACGTCAAACACATCAAGAAACTTCTTCAAGAAGGTGTTCTTGACTCATTTGACTTGGAGTCATTTGAAAATTGCGAAGGAAGTCTATTAGGCAAGATGATAAAGCAGTCATTCCCCAAGTTGGGAGATAGGGCAAGTGACTTATTGGGTCTAATACATACGGATGTATGTAGACCAATGAGTACACCCACAAGGCAAGGTTATCGATATTTCATTACCTTCACAGACGACTACAGTAGATATGGTTATGTCTACCTTATGTCAAATAAATCTGAATCTTTTGAGAAATTCAAAGAATTTCAGAGTGAAGTTGAAAATCAACTTGGCAAGAAAATAAAAGCACTTCGATCGGATCGAGGTGGCGAGTATTTGAGCCATGAATTCGACGATCACTTGAAAGAAAATGGTATTCTGTCAGAGTTGACACCTCCCGGAACTCTACAATGGAACGGAGTATCCAAACGGAGGAATCGAACCTTGTTAGACATGGTTCGATCAATGATGGGTCTTAGTGAACTTCCTATCTCTTTCTAGGGACACACACTTCTAACTACGGCACTAACACTGAACCATGCTCCGTCAAAAGCTGTCGAAAAGAATCCATATGAATTATGGATTTATGGACAAAGAAACCTTCAAGGTTGTCTTTTCTTAAGATTGAGTTGCGAAGCATATGTCAAGAGATTAATTTATGACAAACTTCACCCAAAATCAGAGAAGTGTTTCTTTGTGGGCTACCCAAAAGAAACCAAGGGGTATTACTTCTACAATAAATCTGAGAACAAAGTGTTTGTTGCTCGTGATGGTGTCTTTTTAGAGAAGGAACACCTTTCCAAAATGACAAGTGGGAGGAAAATCGAACTCGACGAAGTTCGAGAGGTAGAGCAACAAAGTCAACATGACAAAACTGACAACCAAAGTTCTTTAGAAGCAGATGTTGACATTGGTCAGAGTCAAACCGACAATGTAAATGCTCAACCTATTACCCTATGTAGGTCGCAACGGCCAAGATCTCAACCAGACAGATACCTTGGTATTGTCTTAACCGAAGATCAAGACATCCTAGTTATGGATGGAGATGAGCCAACGACATACAAACAAGCTATGACGAGCCCCGACTCTGCTAAATGGCAAGAGGCCATGAAATCCGAGATGGACTCCATGTTTGAAAATCAAGTCAGGGACTTGGTTAATTTGCCCGAAGGTTATACACCTATCGGTTGCAAATGGATTTTCAAATTGAAAACAGACAAAGATGGAAATGTATCAATATACAAAGCTAGACTGGTGGAAAAAGGTTACAGGCAAATTCACGGAGTTGATTATGATGAAACCTTTTCACCAGTTGCAATGCTTAAGTCCATCCGGATCATCCTAGCGGTTGATGCATATTACGATTACGAAATATGGCAAATGGATGCCAAAACCGCCTTTCTTAATGGGATTTTGGAAGAAACTGTGTATATGACACAGTCGGAAGGTTTTGTTGATCCAAGCAATGCTGGGAAGATAAGCAAGCTTAAGAAGTTCATTTATGGACTAAAGCAGACAAGTAGAAGTTGGAACCTGCTATTCGATGAAGCCATTAGTAAGTTTGGTTTTATCAAGAATCCAGATGAGTCTTGTGTCTACAAGAAGGTCAGTGGGAGTGACATCGCATTCCTAGTCTTATATGTCGATGACATATTACTCATTGGAAACAACACTAAACTATTAGAGTCCGTAAAGGGCTGGCTGCGAAAGTGTTTTTCAATGAAGAACTTGGGAGAGGCACAGTACATATTGGACATTAAGATCTATAGGATAGATCTAAGAGGATGATTGGATTGAGCCAAAGTACTTATATGGATAAGGTACTGGCACGATTCAACATGGAAGGGGCCAAGAGAGGGCACCTACCCATGTCCCATGGCATAACTCTCAGCAAGAAACAGTGTCCACAGACACCTGATGAGCGAGAGAGAATAAGTCAGGTTCCATATGATTCGCTTATTGGATCGATCATGTATGCCATGATATGTGTTTAGGGTAAAAGTACCCAATATGTACCACTTCCCTTTGCGACACGTGTCATTTTACCCTAATTGAGGTACAGTTCTCCCTACTATAAATAGTAAGGGCAGACCTCATTAATGGAGATCGAATCATTTTTCCCAAAAACCAACAAAACACAAATCCCCTTGCAAACGTTCCCAAATAGAGAAGCTTTTATTGTCTTATTTCCACATTTAGAAAGAGACTAACTTAATCTTCGGAGGTGGAACACCCAAGCCCCAGCCGGAGTATTCCGTTATTTGTGCAGGTACAGGCGAAGGAAGGAGCATACTAGGAAATTGTAACTCTCCCGTAGGACACATAAAAAACCCCCAAACATCTGGTGCCGTCTGTGGGGAGAGTACTTTCTAGATGACTTCAGAACCGGTACAGCCGGGTAAAAGTAGTCAACCTGCTGGTGAGGTTGAGGTCCACTCGGACCAAGACACAGCCGAAAATCATGAGATTAAAACCTACACAGCAGCCGACGGTTCCTTCAGAACCAAGCATACTCGTTCCAAAGATAAAAGGGAACGGGCAGAGCAGCAGGCAGGCCCAAATCATCCTACCAGGGGACCGCTTGGGTTGACACCTACTTTAGAGGGAGCCACCCCAGTCTCCAGAGATGAACTCATGAACATGATGATGAGCTTCAAAGGAGAGATCAAAGGCCTTCTGGACAATACAGCCGGCCCCTGTAAGGGTCAGGCGGAAGAAAGGCGCCTTGGTAAAAAGACTGCCAAAACAGTCAAGGGTAGAGCATCTACCCCGCATCCGAAGTCAAATATGCCGTCTAGGCCCTTTGATTTCTCAAAGATACACACTCCCATAGATGGAGTCAGAAAGCCCGTCCGGCAAATTCAGCCGGATGGAACCAAGAAAGTCTATTCTGATGCCCGGACGCTCATTCAAGATAAAAAGACTCAGCGATCCGAGTCGGCATCAACATCGACCTTTCGAGACAGCTTCAATGCCACATCAGGGAGGCACTCGAGAACAAACAATGACAGCCGGACGAGCGAGGTTTCCGCTCGATCCGGCCCTCATATGATCCAACCGGCATTGCATGGAACACCATACACACCTTTTGGATCTCCCTATGCCCAACCGGGTCTTTTCGGGGGGCATCAGCAGCCGCCTCTCCAGCCTATGGACTGGCAGCTCCGGCTGCTCAACCTTGGGGAACAGCCAACGGCGTTTTCCAGGGAAATCACCGAGATGACCCAGCCGGCTAAGATCAAAAACGTGTTGGTAGGTGCATATGACGGTACCACCAACCCGGAGGATCACCTCATGGCATACACCAACCTAATGTATTTGCAGGGTTTGGATGACGCCTCATGGTGCAGGTGCTTCCCGGCAACGTTGAAGGGGATTGCTCAACGTTGGTTTGGTAACCTCCCAGCCGGATGCATCAATAATTTCAGGACCTTGGCCTACTGGTTTACGTCCAACTTTTCTATGAACATCCCTGCCAAGAAAACAAGCCTTGACCTAGGGGCAATCCAGCAGGGAGATAAAGAGGGGCTCCGGTCATATGTCAGGCGGTTTAACCTGATGAGGATCCAAATCCATGGATTGTCTGATGACGTTGCCTGTACTGATTTCTTTAAAGGCTTAAAAGACGGATCAACTTTTAAGTTTGACTTGGTTAGGAAGAGGTCTCTACTCTTCACGAGGCGCTCATGAAGGCGGAGGCCTACATTCAGGCAATGGAATTGTGTGCTGTGAAACTTCCAACGGATTACAAAAGATCCGATAAAAAAGAGAATCGACCTACCCAGTCGGCCAAAAAGGAAGACAAGAGAAAGGGGGTATGGGCGGCAGACTCATCCGGACAACCTTTCCAGAAAAGAAAGAGGTCAGATCCATATGTGCCCAAGTACGAGTTTAGCAAGGATTGTGCCTCCATTCTCAACGAAGTAAAGGACCGGATGAATCTTGAAAAACCGGCTCCTATGAAGAGTCCCTTAAGTGCCCGGGATAAGAGCAAATATTGCCTTTTTCATGAGGAAATTGGCCATGACACTGAGGGTTGCTTTAGCCTCAGGCGGCTCTTTGACCGACTAGCTGACGAAGGGGCTCTCAAAGCATACCTATCCAAGTCAAAGGGTGCTCCGAAACAAGGACCACCCCTAAAGACGCCAGCTACTCAATCGGATACGGATGAGGATACCATCCTGACCATAGCCGGCGGATTTGCGGGAGGCGGGCCTACCATTCGGGGCACAAAAGATAACATTCGGAAACTGGTCAACTCAGTAGATGAGGGCCAGTCGTCTGAATATTCATTTTCGGAAGTTAACATCTCCGAGAAAGATAGAGGAGAGGTCAGGCGGCCTCATAATGACCCAATAGTCATCGAGTGCAAAATCGCCAATCAAAGAGTTGGCCGGATCTTGATTGATACCGAGAGCTCATCCGACCTCATCAGCTACCGGTGCTTGGAAAAACTCAAGTATAAGTCCAGTAGCATGCGTCCGGCCTCATATCCCCTTGTAGGTTTTGGGGGGAGAAGTAGTACATCCGGAGGGCATGATTGATCTACCCATCCGGTTTGGAGAAAAGGGAAAGGGTCGGCACATGGTTGTCAAGTTTCTTGTTGCAGGAGAGCTGACTGCCTACAACTTGATTATTGGCCGCCCAACCCTTAACATCTCAAAAGCAGTCATCATTCCATCTTTAATGTTGATCAAATTTGAAAGGGATGATGGCACAGTCGGTTCCTTGAGTGAAGACCAGAAGATGGCGAGAGAGTGTTACCTCTCGGACATCAAACCAATGCTTGACACAGACGGTGAAGAGAAAGAAATAGTTGAACTTGACGACTGTGATCAAACCTCACCTCCTACTAAGCCAGCTGGTAAAAAGAGGAAGGCGGACCAACTGGCGCCTGTAAAGGAGAGACAATAACAATCACTGTCCGGGGAGAGGCCAGACGGCCTTCGCCCCCAACCGGATGGAGAAATAATTGACATTGTCCTTGAAGACAGCCGGCCAGACAAAATGGTCAAGATTGGAACGGTTGCGTTTGAAAGTTTGGGATCAGATTTACTCCTTTTGCTGAAGGAGTTCAAAGATGTGTTTGCCTTTGAAGTAGAAGAGATGCCGGGTGTAAGTCCGGATCTTGCTGTTCATAAACTCGTTGTGGATCCTAGGAAGAAGCCGGTCAGGCAGAAGAAAAGGAACCATGGCGAGGAAATGTCCCAGGCGGCAGCAACCGAGGTCAAGAAACTATTAGATGCTGGGTTGATCCGACAATGTTACTACCCGGACTTGGTAGCCAATGTCGTCCTTGTGAAAAAGCCGAATGGAACCTGGTGGATGTGTATAGATTACACGGACCTGAACAGGGCTTGTCCAAAAGATAGCTACCCGCTTCCAAAGATAGATCATTTGGTAGACTCTACAGCCGGCCATGCCCTGATGAGTTTCATGGATGCCTACTCCGGCTTCCATCAGATACCCTTGGGGAAGAAAGACCAAGAGAAGACGGCTTTCGTCACAGATCAAGGGTTATACTGCTACACGGTGATGCCGTTTGGGTTGAAGAATGCGCCTTCTACTTTCCAACGAATGATGAACTCGGTCTTTTATGATCAGATTGGAAGGAACGTGGAGGCGTACATCGATGACATGATAGTCAAGTCAAAGCTACAGGCGGATCATCTAGCCGACCTCCGAGAAACCTTCACACCCTCAGGCGGCATAAAGTCATGTTAAATCCGAAAAAATGCGTCTTTGGAGTTGAGTCTGGGAAGTTTCTCGGATTTCTGATTGATCAGAGAGGCATAGAGGCCAATCCAGACAAAGTGCATGCGGTGATTGACATGCAGTCGCCTCGTACCGTCAGGGAGGCTCAAAATATTACCGGTTGCCTTGCGGCATTGGGGAGATTCCTCAGCTGGTCAGGTGACAAGTGCCTGTATTTCTTTCAAGCAATCAAAAAGAGGTCGAGGTTTGAATGGGGTGAAGAGGCTGAGGCGGCATTTCAACGGCTGAAGCAACACTTGCATTCTTTGCCAAGATTAGTGAGTCCCCTACCCCAGGAGGCTCTCTACATGTACTTGGCCGTCTCGGATCATTCCTTGAGTGTCGTTCTCCTTGCTGAGAGAGACGGCAACCAGCTCCCGGTCTACTTTATAAGCCATGTCCTCCGGAATGCTAAACTTCGATATCCCATGATTGAAAAATTTGGTCTGGCTTTGTTCAAGGCAGTCAAGCGGTTGAAACCGTATTTCTTGGCTCATCCGGTTACGGTTTACACTGACCAGCCGCTCAGAAGGCCTATGACCACTTTAGAGTCATCCGGAAGAATGATTAAATGGGCTGTGGAAATTCAAAGTCTAGAAATCACTTTTGAACCCAGGCGGGCAGTGAAGGGTCAGGCGTTTGCCGACTTCATTGTTGAAATGACAAGGCCGATACAGCCGGATAAAACTGATTAAGTTTAGAAAGTTTATGTAGACGGGAGCTCTGCGCTGAATGGATGTGGGGCAGGCGTAATTTGTCATTCACCAAAGGGGGACAAATACGAGTACGCTGTACGATTCAAGTTTCGAGCTTCGAATAATGAAGCTGAATACGAGGCCCTGCTAGTCGGTATCCGCATGTGTAAGGCAGCCGGGGCAAGGAAAGTTGACGCCTGTTCTGATTCTCAACTCATCGTTAGCCCGTACAACGGCGACTATGAGGCCACCCATCCGGTGATGATTAAGTATCTTCAGGCGGTCAAAGAGGAGGCTGGGGCATTTGATGAATTCAATCTAAGTCAAGTACCCAGATCCGAGAATAATCAGGCGGATGCATTATCAAAACTTGCATCATCCGCCACGTGTGATATGCCTAGATCAGTCTTCTGGGAAGTCATGGAAAAGAAAAGCATTGAACATGACCCCATTGGAGTTCTAGATCGAAGCTCCACTTCGATGGACCCCATCCGGGATTACCTGGTAGACGGCACTCTACCAGGTGTCTCATCAGAGGCGGCTGCTCTTAAAAAACGAGCATTAAGCTTCGTAATGCACAAAGGTGAACTTTTCCGGAAGGGTTACTTGCAGCCGCTATTCAAGTGTGTTACCCCAGAAAGGGGAAAGGAAATACTAGAAGATCTGCACGCCGGCTTCTGTGGATCGCACATTGGCGGGAAGACCTTAGCCAAAAGAGCCAGGCGGCAAGGATACTTTTGGCCTACCCTCGAGGCAGATGCATTAGATCTGGTAAAAAGATGTGACAAGTGCCAAAATTTTGGCCAGCTGATCAGACAGCCGGCCACTGATTTAACAGCTATTCACAGCCCAATTCCCTTTTCCAAATGGGGCATGGATATTTTGGGGCCATACACTCCTGCCCCAGGCGGCAAAAGATACATCTTGGTGGCTGTTGATTACTTCACCAAGTGGGTTGAGGCCGAGGCGGTAAAAGGCATCAAAACTAAGGATGTCATCTCCTTCATCTGGAGAAATGTCATCACCCGGTTCGGTGTACCAATGTCAATGGTCTTTGACAATGGCCCCCAGTTCGAAACGCCTGTCCTAAAGACTTGGCTACAAGATCAAGGGATTTCCCATTACTTTGCATCCGTTGGCCGTCCTCAAGCAAACGATCAAGTTGAGGCTTTTAACAAGCTCATCTCAGGCGGCATAAAGAAAAAAATTGAAAAGGCAGGCGGTCTTTGGGCAGAAGAGTTGACTCATGTTCTTTGGTCTATCAGAACTACTGAGAAGGGGTCAACCGGGGAAACTCCATTTCTTATGGCATATGGCACCGAGGCGGTACTTCCCATTGAATTATATGAGCCAACACTTCGAATCATGTTATATGATGAAGAGGCAAATTGGGAAGCCATGCGCCTGGCATTAGATACTCTTCCTGAAAGGAGGGGCAACGCCGCCTTGCGTCATGAAATCTACCGTCTGCGAATGATGAGGGCCTACAACAAAAGGGTGCGTAAACGCCCCCTCAAAGTTGGAGATTTTGTTTTACGGAAGCTTGAAGCAACCGGTAGGGCACACGAACAAGGGAAACTGACCCCAAACTGGGAAGGACCCTACCGGATTTTTGAAGAAGTTCGAAATGGCACATACCGCCTGGAAACCCCAGACGGAATGCGGCTGCCTCGTACCTGGAATGTAGATAACTTGAAAAAGTACTACTTCTAAGGATTTTGTAATTTTTTGTAAATAGTATTGAAATGTGAAAGCATATAGTTTCCATTCATACAATTGTATTTGCACTTGTCTAGTGAAAGATCACAGACGGAAGAACACTTGTTAAAACCACTGCTCCAAAAAGAGCAGTCATCCGGCGACACCCATCCGGGTGAAATCATTGAAGAGAACAGCTCCCTTCCGGGTGGTACATTGTTCTAGCGATCCAACAAATCAAACGACATTTTCTTAAAAGAACCTTACAGCCGTTAGAAATGATCCATCGTATCTAGGTTTCACCCGGCAAGGATCCAAAAGAGGTCCATCCGGCAGAATGAAATTCCTAGGGGGTTACGGCAACTGGGTATTATCTAAATACAACCCATCCGATATGTTATTTAAACAGCCGGGGTAAGGTTAAATCAGTCACTGATCACCCATCCGGCCGACAACGAAACGGCTGCCTATTTAACAGCCGGGGCAGGGTTAAATCAGTCACTGATCACCCATCCGGCCGACAATGAAACGGCTGCCTGTCTATTGTTGGAGTAAACAGTTAGCCATTTCAGGGGCATAATATGGTATCCTCCGCCTGAGCATCCTGATTAGCCCCATCCGGCTGAATCACATTGTTGTGCTCAACCCACTCGTCGAAAACGGGAGGGGGGTCAGTTCCGAGCACCTTGGCCTCGTAAACTTCAGAGGCATACTGGTATCGAAGATTCCAGTATTCATACTCGAAATCCGGGTGGATCAGGCTCCAAGCGAGCTTCATTCGTTCTTCACAGTCGGCCTCATTTTCAGCAATCAGGCGGAGTTGTTCCTGTTCCAGCTCTTTCTTATGAGCCGCCTGATTGTTAGCAAGTTCAGTCACCAACCGGCTGTTGTCCTTCCGGAGATTGGCATTTTCCTTATCAGCATTCTCCAGGGCTTTAAGGTCAATTTGAAGATTTTTGACCTGGAGCTCAAGCTCATCAACACTCTTCAATGTCGCCTCCCCAGCCTCAACCGCCTTCCTCAGCAGTTCCTCCTGTTGCAACTTCCTTTGTTCAGTTTCCAAGTCATATGAAATGGCATTGAATTGGAAAACATCAATAAGCTCAGATGTGCGCTTCTGAGCGTCTCTTACCTCCTCCTGCTTCTTGCGAAGAGGGACGCTAAGCCCATCAACTCTCAGCAGCGTCTGCAGCATTAGCCGAAAAAAGTATTAGGAAAGATTAAAGATAAAATACATGCATCCGGTAAAAAAGGGCATTTCTTAAACATAGGCCATCCGGTTTATGTACCTCAGCAAGAAGAGAAGTGATCCGGTCAAGATTGACGGTGTGCACAGCCGGCACAACTTCTCATTCTGACCGAGTGATGGTCTTGACCATCCTCTTCGCATACTGCTGGTAGTTTGGACGGCTGGAGGTGGTATCTACAAGCATAGAATCATCTATAAGGTATTGGGCATATGTCTCGCCAATATGCAGGCGGTGTCTAGAAGAATCCCCGGATCGGCTTGCTTGGGTTTTTACTCTCATATGCCCAAGCGGCCAGGGGGGATCGAAGGCAGAAGTGTTACCTGTCTCGGACTGTGGGGTCAAAGCCCCCCAGCCGCTAATGAACCGGAGCCCGTCTGAGTACGAGCAACCGGTATTGCCGACTCCACCACCATTTCAAAGTGGGGAGTGAACTGCAGGCTCTTCCTTCCAGTTGTTGGCCTGTCCTTGTCAGGCGTCTTTTGTTTCTGACCTGCAGCCGGGGCAGGAGTCGCCACCCTAGGCACTTTGGCGGCTGGCGTGGGAATAGTCCCAGCCGGACGTTTCTGCATACTCTCTACAGAGCGAGGTATGACTTGGCTCCCAGCCTGAAAACAGTCACAATAGGATGCATCCGGTAAAAACCTTGTAACAAGGTAAAAAGTGCATCCGGTAAAAAAAAGGGGATGGTTCAGAAAAGACTACCCCGGCATTTTTGGCGGCCATCGCCACCTTCTTCTCCTCTAGCTGTTTCTTATTCAAGAGGATGGCAGAGGTAGCCGGAGTCTTCTCTGGCGGCACCATTCTTTCTGCTTCTTCTGCAAGAATTAAGTAAACATGGTTAGAGATCAAACAAAGAATACCCATCCGGGAAAGACTTGATAAATTACTAAACCTACCCTTGCTGAACATAGTGCTCAAGTTACAAAGTGACAAAAAACCCTCATCCTTAAACCAGTCCGGATGGGGCACCCAAAATTTGGGAACTACGATCTCACCCTCGTCGTCTAGTGGGGAGGCTGCCTTCAGAAAGAGACCTTTCTGCATTATCTGGTCCCATGCCTCTCCCGGAACTCTAGGGAGAGCGCATTTCCTACCCATTAAGGCCGGGTGCTTATTGTATCTACGCAGCCAGCGGTTGAGTTGCGGGGAGGGGGAAGAGACTACATAAAATTTACTCTTCCAATTACTCCACTTGGACGGCTTGTCCAAGGTCATCATGTACTCTGGAAGCGTGGTGAGAGTGTACCATGCATTCCACCCACCCGACGCTTTGCTTAAATAATGCATGTGCGCAAACGCCTGCCACCTTGGCTTGACACCCTGCAATTCGCAGGCGGCAATATATCCAAGAATGTTGACCCATGAATTAGGGGTCAACTACCATACACTTAAGTCATACCCCTTCAGTATGGCTTTTATGCAGTGATGGAGGGGGAACCAGAGGCCGGCTGTAAACGCCGCCTCATAGCAGCCGAAGAAGTTGTCGGCATGGTCAACGTCGTCGGTCCAAACGATGCTTTTCTCTACAGGCGGGACGACCACTTCCCATCCCTCTCCAACCGGTTTTTTCTGTAAAAAAGCAGGGAGTGTGGCGTTCAAAGTGACCACATCCCTGGTAGACATGGTCATATCAGTTGGGTCACCCTTAGCCGGCCATTTGTAGGCCTCTTCTTCAACGGGAGCCGCCTCTTCAGAAGACTCTTCCTTAGGGCCAGGGCCGGACTCCCCATTATCAGCCGTCCCTTCCCCGGATCCTTTTCTGGACCCCTCTCCGAATTCCTCAGCGTTGGAACCAGAGCTATCCAAGATACTGTCACCCAGGGTACTAGGTGTACTTGGAAAATTTTGCGGGACTTCCTCATTAGGAGCCACCTCAGCCGGTTCCTCGGTTTGTTCTTGATATAAAGGGTGAGCCGGGTCAGCGGCTGCATCTTCGGACTGGTAGTCAGGGCCGATTGCCGTCACTCTGATCCGAGCCATTCTGTCCTGCACAAGAACAGAGACGGTCGGATTCGAAGGTCGTTCCAAGCACCCCCAGACGGCAATCCCAGTCCTAGACTCAGCCGTTCTTGGTGACCGGCTGACCACAGTCGTAGGCTGTGCCGTGTGTGCATTGGTGGAGTCCATATCCTAATGCTATGCAACCGGAAATAAAAGAATGTGACAAGTATGGGATGCAGGCGGTACCTTTGAAAATTGAGATTTGATTAAGATGATGGCTTGAAACCTCCACTGGCGGAAGTCTTCGAATGTGTTTGAAGATGAAATAAAGAAAAAAGGATCAGATATATTAAATGGACTCATTCAAAAGACCCTCATACGGTTAGATGTCGAATGGGGTCTATTTGTATGTTTGAGAAAAAGCTAGAGGCTGCTCAAACAACCCCCATACGGTTATATGCCGGATGTGGTCTATTTGTATGTTTGAGAAAAAGCTAGAGGCTGCTCAAACAACCCCCATACGGTTATATGCCGGATGGGGTCTATTTGTATGTTGTTTGAGAAAAAGCTAGAGGCTGCTCAAACCACCCCCATGCGGTTATATACCGGATAGGGGTTATTTGAATGTTTGAGAAAAAGATAGAGGCTGCTCAAACCACCCCCATGCGGTTATATACCGGATGGGGGTTATTTGAATGTTGTTTGAGAAAAAGCTAGAGGCTGCTCAAACCACCCCCATGCGATTATGTACCGGATGGGGGTTATTTGAATGTTGTTTTAGAAAAAGCTAGAGGCTGCTCAAACCACCCCATGCGGTTATGTACTGGATGGGGGTTATTTGAATGTTGTTTGAGAAAAAGCCAAGGCTGGTCAAACAACCCCCATTCGGTGAAATACCGTATGGGGGCTATTTGAATGATGTTTGACAACAAGCCAAGGCTGCTCAAACGACCCCCATACGGTTAGATACCGGATGGGGGCTATTTGAATGTTGATTAAGAAGGCAAATGCTGCTTAAATAACCCCCATGCGGTAAAATGCCGGATGGGGGTGCATTGAACGCATCTTAAAAACTTCTTTGAAAAATCGAAAGAGACAAGGATGATGACCCAACCAGCTTCAAAACCGGTTGGGGTTTTTTAAATCGGTTCTTGATAAAAACTCAGAAGTACCCCAGACGGTGTTAAGCCGGATGGGGGTGTTCAGAATGCATAATGCTTTAAAATTGAAAACCCCTCAGACGGGGCTATGCCGACTGAGGGAGAAGATTCAACAAATGGGATATGGATTAAGGGCCTCCCAGGCGGCATGCAACCCGGATGGGGTGAAATGTTTGAAATCGTCAATGCGAAAGTAAAAAGAAAAAGGGCAGCCGGTACCTTAGAGATTGAAGAAAGGGCACCCAACCGGTCGCCGGATGTGCTTAATTTGAAAGTGTCGGATGCAGGAAAACTAAGGAAATAATGCAGCCGGTAGCAGAGCGCTCTCAGAAATTTTTTGAAAAATATGCAAAGTGAGGAGGAGAGAGAGCGTGTCTTGTATTTATAGAAAGGAGCAGAAGGCGAAACGATGCCTTCTGCCCTAAAAACTTGAAATTTGAAAAAAGGAGGGAAGGAGACGAACCGTCTCCTCCCATGCGTCTGACACTTGTCACAGGTGACACGTGGACATTCCACGTCACACCTGTGAGGGGCAGATGTTTAGGGTAAAAATGCCCTAAGACACGTGGCCTAATAAAGGCCTGCCACGTGTCAAGCTTACAACGGTCAGCAAAGGCCCAATCCCTTTGCAACACGTGTCATTTTACCCTAATTGAGGTACAGTTCTCCCTACTATAAATAGTAAGGGCATACCTCATTAATGGAGATCGAATCATTTTTCCCAAAAACCAACAAAACACAAATCCCCTTGCAAACGCTCCCAAATAGAGAAGATTTTATTGTCTTATTTCCACATTTAGAAAGAGACTAACTTAATCTTCGGAGGTGGAACACCCCAGCCCCAGTCGGAGTATTCTGTTATTTGTGCAGGTACAGGCGAAGGAAGGGGCATACTAGGAAATTGTAACTCTCCCGTAGGACACATAAAAAACCCCCAAACAATATGTACTAGGCCGAATGTATCTTATGCCTTGAGTGCTACGAGCCGATACCAATCAGACCCAGGAGAGGCACATTGGACTGCGGCCAAGAATATCCTAAATTACCTGAAAAGGAACAAGGATAAATTCCTTGTCTATGGTGGTCGTAATGAGTTAGTTGTTGAAGGTTATACTGACGCGAGCTTCTAGACTGACAGACACGACTCCAAGTCGCAGTCGGGGTACATATTATGCCTTAATGTAGGAGCATTTAGTTGGAAGAGTGCTAAACAGAGCACCACTGCAGATTTTACAACTGAAGCCGAATACTTGGCAGCTTCGGAAGCAGCTAAGTAGGCAGTTTGGATTCGTAAGTTCATTGGTGAACTTGGTGTTGTACCCTCGATCAAGGGTCCAATAGATCTCTATTGTGATAACAATGGAGCTATTGCTCAGGCCAGGGAGCCAAGGGAACACCGGAAGATCAAACATGTCAAGCGGCGATTTCACATGATAAGGGAATGGAAATCCGAAGGTGAAATCAGAATTTATAAGATTGGAACGGACGACAATGTAGCCAATCCTCTGACTAAACCTTTGTCTTAAGCGAAGCACAAAAAGCACGTTGAAGCAATGGGAATCAAGCACATTGGAGATTGGCTTTGATTTCCCTGTATAAATGTTTTAATTAAACTGGATGTCTTAATGTAAAACACTATGTTGAACCATTCAATTTTGGAGCAATTAATTTTTTTGCAAATTTATGATTATTCCATACCTATTTTGTTGTGGTTTAGAATTAAATAATGAGTCCATTCGGTTTTGAGAATATTCAAAATAGGGTATCAAGACCATGTCTTGGATAAAGAAACACCTGTTAAGTGAACATTGAATATTTTAATCGAAAATTGTCCCTAATCGAGGTCATTTAAACGATGGACGATTAATGACCACTTCAGATTAGTGTGTAGTATGATTTATAGCATCGTTTCTTGTGCTACAAGGACATGATAGTCATAAATCATTTGCACAGGTACTAGTTTGAAACTATAGCGGATAGACCTATGAGAATACTTTAAGAGATATCAAATCGTCATAAGTATATTTCTCATTATTGCTATCGGAACCTTTTTCCTCGACCATGAATATTGTAAGTTCTCTTGTTTGAGTACTAGTCGTTTTGATGTTGTCGAACGTCTGCCGTAAATGGGGATCATAACGGTAGCACTCAGGCGACTAGGTCCTCTTAGTAAGGGAAGCTTACAGTACAAGACTAGGAATGCCCCCCTATTAACAATAGGGAATATGTCTTTGTTGTTTACAAGGCCTCTCGGTGAGAAAGACTGTGAAAATGCATGGCCGTGCTCAGATGGAATTTAGAAATCATCTGTTTATTAGGAATCGAGAAACACTTCTGGACGTAATAAGGATGACAAAGAATCTTACCTTATAGTTCATGAAGAGACATTAAGCGACATAGGAAAAGGGCTATAAACAATTAGCACACTTGTTCGGAAGGACAAGTGGGAGATTGAAAGGAATGGTGTCCTTCCAACAAGTGTATTATTCCGGTAGAGGGTTCAGAATTATTGGATAACTAATTCTTCAGTAAGGTCAAGTGATCGGAATGCCTAGGTAGAGGCCGCTTCCGATCAGTAATATTAATGTACAACTTAATCTTGACTGAACCCTTCAGGTCGAACCCAATCGAATAACCGATCTAAGACGACAAATCAATCTGAAGGATTTTATAAGTCGTCAGAGTTTTACGAACAAAGACGTTGGATATCGAGCTTAGAGCGTCGAGACCGAGCGTCACAAGTCGAGTCGAATTTAGAAATAGACAAGACGTGAAATCAATCAAGTTACAAGTTCGAGCCTAGTCGTAGCCTCGCATTGGCCTAGCCATGTGAGTGATAGGCTAGACGAGACCCATCACAATTCTAGCCGCAAGCCTAGCATGCTAGGCGTGTTAGGACAATGCGAGCTGGCAAGCCACCGCACATCGCAGCCACGCACCATCGCATAGCAACATGCTAGGCGTGCTACGCTATGTGTGGTGCTAGGCGCCTAGCCATCGCATAGCAGCATGCTAGGCGTGCTACGCTATGCGTGATGCAAGGCGTTGTCAGCCTCGCTAGCACATCATCGCACAACACCATACGCCAGCCAGCAGCGAGCTGGGCTGTGCGTGTGTGTGCGTGTGCCTTGCTAACAAAGCATCACACAGCACCATGCGCCAGCCAGCAGCGAGCTGGGTTGTGCGTGTGTGTGTGTGTGCCTCGCTAGCAACATCGCACAGCACCATGCGCCAGCCAGCAGCGTGTTGGGCTGTGTGTGTGTGTGTGTGCCATGCATAGCAGCGCCCAGCACAACACACCAAGCAGCAGCGATGCATTGCGTGCTGGATGGCTGCACATGCATGCGGGATGTGTGCGTGTGTGTGATGGTTGGCTAGCCAGGCTGCCCAGCCTTGGTGCTAGGCGCCAGCTAGCAGCCTTGGCAACCAAGGCAGGATGCCAGCCAACCACATGGAGGAGAGTGCCGGCTTGCTAGTGGGGACCAAAGGGTGTGAGCCTTGCCTTGGGCACCAAGGCTATGGTCCCCCCCTTGGAAATGGTCCTCATCTAATCTCTCATCCTCCTTGTGCCACTTGTAACTTATTAATTGCATTGTAATTTTTATTTTGTTTTAATTAAAATAAAATGGAAAAATTGCAAATCTCCCACATTGATTGAGAGTGGGAATTCAAGGTTCATTTCCCTATAAATACCAAGGTTTTGGGATTTGGGAAGAACACTTGAGTGGAACTAAAAAGGCATCTCCTTAGAAAAAGTGAGAAAACCTTAAGTTCGTAAAACTCTAGTTTTTATTGGTTGAGTCCCGACTAACCTTCGGGACTTGGATCGTTCGGGTCGGGTTCGTGGGTACGGGTCGTCGGAGACCTTCGCATTTGCGTGGTTCAAGTAAGAGCTCGGGATTCGAGCGAAGCACGCGCCAAGGGTAAGAATGTCTTTTCTTCTCTCTCTTAATTGTTGTTTATTAGTGATTGCATGCTTAGTCGCTTTAATTAGTGTGCGGGTCTTGGGTGGGTTTCCCTTCCGCGTAGAGTTGGACTCTACGAAACCCAACAGTTTGTAGGAAGGATTTATAAGGTTTTTATATGATATATATATAATGTCTTAGTATAGAAAAGTTTGTTTATATATGTGCATATAAGTTAAAAAGTAAACAAAACGTTTTTGAAAGTAAACAAAATATATCCTAAAGTAAAAGGATTATCTATTAAAGTAATATATATTTTAATTTTCTTTATTGAGCATTCTTATATTGCAAAAAAAATGTTTGTTAATATATTTGCATATAAATAAATAAATAAATAAAAAGTTTTGAAAAGTAAATGAAATATCTGTTAAAGTAAAAGGATTTTATATTAAAGTAAAAGGATTATCTATGAAAGTAATGCATAAAAATGAGAATAATATTAATTATGTTGTGTATCTATTTCAGTTCACTCACTGTCTATTTTGGTTCACTTAATTTGAAAATTGCGAGGTTAAGGTTTGTTGTGGTGGCGCTGGTTTTGGGCATGATGTTGGTGGTGATGGATATGGTGTTTGTTATGGTGTTACAATTTGTACACCATTGATGATGGTAAAGGTTGAAGAAGATAAGAAAGGTTAAAGGGGGAGGGAGTGGTTGAGTCAATCACAAAAAAGAATAAAAAATTTATAAAGTTGCTATTATTTACCATTTTGAGAAATAAAAACAGAAATAACATCATATTTTTCAGACACAGCTTTAACAGAAGCAGCTGAAGCACCCAATGTATGTAGGGGCATCTGAATAGAAAACTGGAATAGGAGTTACAACAGTATCACTAGATGAAACAGTTGGTAACATACTCTTTAAGTTCCTCAATATCTGACTTGGGCGCCTTAACACATCAAGATCCTTCTACAAATAAAGAAATATAAGGAAAAAAAATGATACAATGAAAAATAGCATTTCAAACAAAATATAAAAAAAATCAACCACCTAAAAAATATATATATAACGTATCAACCAGCCAATCTAAGAAACATATAATGCAGAAAAAAGATTGTATAAACAAACAAAATAGATGAATTATACATTAGATTTATTATATGACAATTAAATAATAAATCATATCAAAAACGTATCAGCCAGCCAAATAAATCATATCAGCAAACTAAGATAACATATCAGCCAACATAATATCAATATAAGCCAACAAAGATAATATTTCAGTTTATAGCATTTGAGATTTTAGCCAACTTAAAAAAGATGTAAGCCAACAAATAGAGTATATCATTATATAAGACAGAGCATCTCAGCCAAATAAAATAATCAGGCAAAAAAAAATTGTTATTAAAAACATATCAGCAGCCAAATAAACCATATAAGCAATCTAAAAGAACATATCAGCCAAAATAATATCCATATAAGCCAGCAAAGATAACATTTCGGCTTAGCAAGATATGATCTCAGCAAACAACATAAAAATAAAAAATTAAATAAATAAATAAAAAACCATATTAGAGTACAACATTTCATAAAATAATCAAAACAATTTCCAAAATAAAAAATTATATAGGAAAATTTAACTCAAAAACATTTTAATATAATAAAGATTATTATATAAATTTAAAAATACAACTACAAAAATGTTGCAAAATGGAATTAAAAATGTTCCAAGAGAAAACAATATATTGATAAAAAAAATCCTAACAACTTTACAAAAATGATAAAAATTTGTTTGAGATAATTATTTTCAGGATACCTCATTCTTATTTTCAGGCAATTTTGATGGAGGATTAAAATGAGGAATGGAGTAGGATTAGAAGTAACAGGAGGGGTAGGAGGAGTTTCTAGACTGTCAAATAGATAAAAAGAGGGAATTGGAAAATCAATAGTCTTCTTTTTCAATGATGAACCATTCTCAGGAACTTGATTAAGACTAACACTTTCAGCAGCAACAACATTAGTCCACTCTTTTTAATATTATCTGGTGAAGAACTAGATATTTGTGAAAGACTTGGATCATCAGAAGTAGAATCATCTTTGCCACTCTTTTCTGGATTGCCTTCACCGATAACATTGTCACCATCAACCTCCTATATATAATAATGAAAATGAAATAAATGATTAATAGAATGATTATATATAAAAGAGCATATCACCCAAATTAAAATCAAATCAGACAATAAAAAATATATAACAAAAATATATCAGCAAACAACTACGTCATTCCCCGGCAATGGCGCTAATTTGACAGGAGGTGTCTAAGAACGTCATTAAATACTTAGAACCCTATCAAAAAAATTTATAACACTCAACCAATCCTAAACCAAGTATAGGGTAAGTCGACGGTCGATCCACGAGGAATGGGGGTCAATCACTATAGTCTATGCGTTAAGCTATTCCGAAGAGTATATGATGTGTAGTCAAGAGGGCTAATCAAACCAAAGAAAATATCTATATCGTATCAAAAATCAATATCAAAAGCACTAGGGATTAGGATCCACATACAATCATGATGGTTATGCCAATTAAGGGGAAATCAATCAACCAAATGATGCAAAGGAGGATAGTAATTGCAATCAACAGAACTCAAAGGGTTATCTCCTAGAAATCAAACTAGGTTTCTTCTATGAATGACTAGAAAGAAGAATCACAAATCAAATTCAATCAACAATTGCAATTCCTAAATCAATGGTTCCTGTCATTAGAAATCACAATGCAATCTAGCTTGAAAATCAAGGTTGATCACTCCTCAACAATTCAACCACATGCATAATTCTATCAACCAATTTAATCACAACATTCAATCAATCAAAATCCATCAATTGGCAATAATCCATCATTCATGCATGATTCACCATCTCCCTAGCAAGTAGTCTACTCACTAAGCATATTGAAGTAGAAGCACAAAACTATATAAATCACAAACATCATCATCTTAAATTAAATTGAGAAGAAATTCAAATCAATCAAACTATTAACCAAAAGATCAACAAATCAAGCAATCATTCATGAATCAAAAGCAAAATCAAGCAATGGAGAAGAATTAAAGAAAGAAAAACTCACTAATTATCATTGATTGAAGGAAATCCAAACTTGACTGAAGCAATTGTTGAAGTACAAATCAAATCCCAAGAGTTTCTCTCTCTAAAATCTAAGAGCTCTCCAAACTAACTCCAAAACTTCTCTCTCTAGCCTCTCTAAGAACTCAATCAATAATTCTCTCTCTAGAATAACTAACTAAGGGGAAATTAAGTGGACATCCAAAAGAAACCCGTACAGGCGCGCCCTCACTCCGGAATGCGCGATCGCGAAGAATAGGGTACGGAATAGAGAACTTAGGTGGCGCGCCCGCGCCACAAGCCTACGCGCCTGCGCCGCCTGCTTGCACGCCTGCGCCCCTAGAGCAGGGGATCTCCTCTGCGCGCCCATCAATGCAAGAGGTGCGCTCCTCTTGATCGTCAGTGGGGATGGCAGTCCCAAAATGAGTTTACGGTGGGTTCAGCACCATACTTTCATGAGAACGCAGCATGAGGGCGCAAGCATCAAGTCTTGGAGGAATCCATCCCTTACTTTGTGAGCCATAAGAAAGCATCTACCTTGCACTTTAAGCATAATCTAACCCGAGGAATCACCATGAAGGGCCTTGAACTCCACCTTTCTCCTAAAAATAAAGAATAGCAACCAATCAAAAGGGAAAAGACGATAAAATTCACAAAAATACAGGAAATAGGGAGAAATAACTAGAATGAGATCAACTAGAGAATAAAAGACTATAACTAAGGGAAAAGGCATAGAGAAAGCTATAAAGCAACTAAAATCATCCAAAATAATGCTATTTGAGTGCCATAAATGGCACTCATCATGAGCACACAAAAATTTATTATCAAAAACATATCAGCCAGGCAAATAAATTATATAAGTTTAGTAAGATAACAAATCAACCAACATAAAATTAATATAAGCCAGCAAAGGTAACAATTCAGCTTATAGCATTTGAGATTTCGGCCAACTTATACAAGATTTAAGCCAACAAATAGAGTATATCAGCAAATAAAATAGATCATATCAGCTATATATAAAAATCAGCACATAAAAATTTATTATCAAAAACGTATCAGCCAACAAAATAAATCATATAAGCAAACAAAAAGAACATATCAGCCAACATGAAATCCATATAAGCTAGCAAAGATAATATTTCAGCTTAGCTAGATATGATTTCAGCCTATTTAAAAAACATGTAAGCGAACAAATAAAACATATCAGCAAATAAAAAACAATATTTCAAACAAAGAAAAAAAAATCAACAACCAAAATATATATATATAACGTATTAGCAAGCCAAATGGAACATGTAAGACAAACTAAAAAGGATTTTATATTTAAAGTAAATGAAGTATTTGTTAAAGTAAAAGGATTTTATATTAAAGTAAAAGGATAATCTATCAAAATAATGCATAAAAATGAGAATAATATTTATGTTGTGTATCTATTTCAATTCACTCACTGTGTATTTTGGTTCACTTAATTCGAAGAATGCGGGGATTATCTTCTTTAAAAAGCACCTTGGCAGGGCAGCAGCAGCAGCCAAAGAAAAGCAAAATACATGCCAAAGTACATATTCAAAACAAAATAACAATAAATCAAACTCCCAAAGAAAAGCATGAGATCAAAGTAAAGGCATTTCAGTTTAAAGTAAATAGAATAATACAAAAAGTAAATACAAAAAAATCTAACAAGTCAATAAACAAGAAGTCTTTGCAAGCTAGAAAAAATACCCACATCATGTGCAGCCTCTTGTATCTCACTATCTATCATAACACCATCTGGAAGGTTGAAAGAGACTAATCTTCTCTCTCTGTCAGCAAAAAATTCCTATATGCAGTCTCAATAACATCACCTAAGTATGATTGTTGACCTCCTTTTCTACAAACCGGATATACATCTTTCTGGATTTCTCCTTGACCAAATGATGCTTTTGCTTCACTTGCAATTTTCTTACTTTCTCATCTGTCCAATGTTTGATCAAGGGCAATGTTGTTGGTTCAGGCTGTCCTCTAAATGAAAGGTGATGAAAGTACACAATCTGAAGAATCAAGGCACATCCACTGATTCCTATTCTTGATATCTTATGCTTGTTTTTCTTGAAGCTCCCCAATGCTTTGAGTACATAACCACACCAATCCAGGTTACGTATTTCTTTTACATTGTCTGCATAGCTGATTATCTTGTAATCTATCACTGTATTTGCAATAGCGGCCAAGAATGTGCTGCAAACATACATCACAAAAAACCTTTTTAAATCATCACCTCCTTCCTTTAGACTCTTTATTTTGTTCTCCAAATCATTCACAAAGATGTCATCGCTTTCTGCAATTCCTAATTTCTTCTTCCACTCATTCTGAATCGTGATGTTTGCTATAGGTTGCTTCCTTAACTGATAAGTCAACTTGTTCTTTGTTACATTTGGAAGCAAGAAAACATCTTGAACATCATAGGAACTTACAGAGAACTCTTTCATCATGTCAATCTTGAGCATACAACTTTTTTAATTGAAATGATGACAAAGCCATGGAAGCATTTTTGTTGAAACTTTTGTCAATTTTAGTTCAAGCAAGCCTCCAAATCCAACACTTATAACATCTGATCTCTGTCTCTCACTAAAGTCCTTGATAATAACAAATACTACATTGGGTCTGCAGTTTGTTTTCTTGATGTCTAGATTACCATCATCGTTGTCACTTCCTTCTTTAACCTGTATAACTTCTTATACCTCTTTATCTGAGCTGTCAAGCTTCATTTTCTTCTTTAAATGAGCTTTTGTATTTTTTCTGTCTTCTTCTGATGATCGATCAGATTCTTCATTGTTATCTTCTACTGGTTCGTAATTGCTATCTTTAACTTTAGCTTTTATTCTTTTTTTGGCTCCTATATTTTGTTAACTAGAAGATATTAAAACATTTACATTTAAAATTAAAATATTCAAGAACAAACAACCTAATTCACAACATATCAATCTAACTTTAGAACCTAATACAATAAATATTTATTAACCTTCTGAAGGTTCTAGTTCCTTAAGCCTTCTCTTTATCAGTATATGCTTTTTTTTGAAATCCCTTAAACTTTAGCACCTAATATAGTTAAGTTTAACAATGAGTTTCTGTTAATACAAGGAGTATATAAATACAAAATATGTTAGATAACTTTAAATATATATATATATTTACTTTATAAGCATTTTAATAAACTTTATTAAACTTATCATTTACTTTTTATATTCAAACATACAATTGTATGCATTATAATATTTATATTGATAGCATAGACTTATAAAGGCGAATGGTTTACTTTATAATTGTTTCTATTTACTTTATAAATTGAATCTTTTACTTCAAGATAATATACCTTTAATTGGAGATTTCTTTGAATTTGCAGGTTTCTTTGGAGATATCTTCTGTGCTGCAGGGGCTTTTTTTCCTGTAGGATCTTCCTTTTGAGGTTTCTTTGTTGCATCAGGTTGTGTTAAGATTTTTTTGCAACAATTTTCTTTGGACTTTTTCGTCATTTTAATCTGCATGCAATACAAAACAAAAATGAATCATACTTTCTCGATTTATACTTGATGGTTTTAAACTGCCTGATATATATACTTTCAAATCAACTCTTGTTATTATAAAAACATCAACAAAGGATTTCTACACATGCAACATTTCGAAACAAAAAACCAATCCTCATTTCAACCATATCAATTTCTTGATTTATACACAAGCCATAATAGCTACAGATCATATAGTAATTCATTAACTTTAAATCAATTTAAAGTTACTTTTAGCCACTTTCTATCTACTTGTAAAAATAAACCACTCAAAATTAAAGGAAACTATTGAAACTCAAAGGAAACTACTTCAAATTAATAATTTTATTTTATTCACTTTTAGTTATTTTATATCAACTTTTATTTGATTACTTTTAACTATTATCAACAATTACTCAAAAACTAACTAAAATTAGTCGAAATTAGTAGCAATAGAACAAAAATTACTCAAATTCGTAAAAAAAACAGATCTAAATTTTTATCAATATTCTTTACAAAAATCTGATATAAATTTATACAAAATTCGTAAAAAAAAAATAAAAAAAAAACTGATCTAAATTTTTGGCAAAATTCATAAAAAAAATATTAATAAATAAATAAAAAAAAACCTTTGAATCAACTTCGAATTAACTTTTAATCAATTGTAAACTAAATTACAAAAAATTTAACCACAAATTAAAAGTAAATCAAATGAAATTGGAACAAAACCAAACAGAATTCCGAAAATACTTGAATATCAAGCAATTTGAACTTCGAAATACTTCGATTCAACTTCTACTGCTTAAAATTCAACAACTTCAAGCAAAAAACACAAAAATAAGTAAGAAATTGCAACAAAATTAGACAAAAGTGTATGAACTTCAAATTTTCGAAGTAATACCTAATTTTCGCCAATTTTTGCTTATTTTCGCGATTTTGGTTCCGAAATTGAAGAAATGCAGATGATAGAACTTGAATTGTGCTTATATAGTGTAATTAAGCAGTTGAATATGGTGGTTATGGCGGTTTTTCGAAGATCTTAAGTAGTTTTAAGCAGTTGAAAATGGCGGATGAGAGAGAAAACGGCAAAAAGAGAGAGAGATGAGAGAGAAAATAGCGCTTGAAATGTATGAATGAATTTAGGCCGTTAGATCTCGCGCCTCTTTCCTTAGATCTAACGGTCCAGATTAGTTCTTAGTTCCTATTTTTCGGCTAGTTCTCATGGTAACCCGATTTTATATATATATATATATATATATATAATAAAAAAAAAAAAAAAAAAAAAAAAAAAAAAAAAAAAAAATATATATATATATATATATATATATATATATAAACATGAAGTTATTTTTAGAAGTTAGTTTAATAAGGTAAAAGATAAGGTACGAAGTAGAAAATTCTTATCTTAACATTCACAATCCTATGTTCAATTTTGACTGAGTACAAATATGAAAGGTTTGTTAATTTTGATAAAATCCAATTGTTGATCAACTAAGTAAATTATCATACATCCTCCAAAAAATTTATAAAAAAAAAAAAAAAAACGAATCATCAAACAAAATTAATTTTCTATATTATGCATAAAGATAATTCAATCATATACTACCTCCGTTTCAAGTTATCTGCAACAAACTAGCTTGCACAATTCCCAAGACAAAATTTCTTAAACAAAGATTAGGAAATAGAGGGGCATGTGATTAATTGGTTAAGAGAGAAAGATAACTCCACCATCGCCAACACCCACATACTCCACCAGCAACACTAATCGGCCGCACAACCACCACACAAATACCCAGGCCACCCTAACCACCGAAACCACCATATACCACCCATGTCACCACCACAAGCTTCGAAACATGCCCAAAACCCACCCTACCAAACTCACAGCCACCACAAACCCACCCCGTAACCACCGTCTGACCACCACCAAGATTCAAAACCACCACCATAACCACCAGAAACCCACCCCACCTGACTCGCAGCCACCAAAACTTATCCCTCACCTATCTTACCCACCATGAAGACACCCCACACCCACTCCGTAACCACGATCTTTCATGATCGAGCCATCTTTCACCAAATTTGCTTTAGATATGAGATTTCAAGCTTAATCTCAAATTCTCCTTTTTCCTAATCAATTACTAATTTAAGGAGGAGCGGCGACTTTGGCAAGGGAAGAATAGGTGGTGCGCGGCTCTGATGAGGGGAGGAGAAAGCGGCGGCGACTGTCATGAGGAAAAGGGGCAACGATCGAACTGAGTGGTGTGTGGTAGCGGTGTGGTGGTTGTGTGATCCAAAAGAAGAGAGAGAAAAGTGGTGGTGGTGGTGGCTGAGAGAGAGGAGAGAGAAAACGTGGTGGTGGTGTTGGTGTTTGTTTGGTGGATGTGGTTGTGATAGAGGAGAGAGAATGAGGGTTAGGGTTAACTAATGAATGAACTAATTTAGTTTAATAGATTAATAAAATGTGATTTAATGTGTTTATTGAAGTTAAGTAAGGGTAAATTGGTAATTATACGCAAAAAAAATTACTAAAAGAGAAAAGTTTTAGTTGCAGATAATGTGTAACATCCATTTGTGAAAAATGTTGTAGATAATACGAAACGAAAGTAGTATTAAATGAAAAATTTGAGCATAGATCGGGCATTAACTAGTACATAATAATGAGGTAGGTATAAGGA
Organism: Chenopodium quinoa; assembly: GCF_001683475.1. Taxonomy (NCBI): domain Eukaryota; kingdom Viridiplantae; phylum Streptophyta; class Magnoliopsida; order Caryophyllales; family Amaranthaceae; genus Chenopodium; species Chenopodium quinoa. Next base: position 656,462 of record NW_018743514.1, on the reverse strand, counting down.
TGAAAATTAATTGATTAATGATTAATAAGTATGGTGATTAAAGGAACATAAATAATATAACACTATTTAATTTGCGGGCCTTGTGGCACTTGACTTCTAGATATACTCCTGAAATTAATCTCATAAATTATTAATTATGGGCCAGTTTAGTTATTTTGATTGGGCCTCATACTAAGTAGCTAGATGGGTTTGGGCTATAGTGTGAATGGGTGACTAATTAATATTTTATCAGGCCTTAAGCTCAATAATTTAAAATATTTAAATACTAATTATTATTGGACCATAAATCCACTTATTGGACTTAAATAGTACACAATTCGATCATTTGGTGTAGAGTTGTTGGGCAGACACAATACAGATTTGGTTATTAGTTACTCCCTCCCTCCCTTTTTGTTTGCACCATATGCCTATTTTTTGTGAGATCTTTTTGGATCAAATGGTGCAAACAATAAGGGATGAATAGAGTCGCAAATTTTAAGGTGCACCTAGAATTAGGTGCACCACGCCTATACTTTTGAACATTTAGTAAAAAGAATATGAACAAATGCAAAATTTGAACATTTAGTAAAACAAATCTGAACATCACAAATTTTGAACATTTAGTAAAAAAAAAATATGAACAATCGAAATGCATCACGCCTATAATTTTGAACATTTAGTAAAAAAATCTAAACAATTGCAAATTTTGAATATTTAGTAAAAAAAATTTGAATATCGCAAATTTTGAACATTTAGTAAAAAAATCTGAACAATCGCAATGCACCACGCCTATATTTTTGAACATTTAGTAAAAAAAATATGAACAATTGCAAATTTTAAACATTTAGTAAAAAAATCTGAACAATTGCAAATATTGAACATGTAGCATAATAAATACAACTCTATATAATAAACATTAATTTTTTGGAAGTAGTTTGTCTAACACTCTAACTCTTAATAATTCAATAGTTTTGAAATATAAACTGAACATTTACTGCATATGAAATGAGCATTTCATAATAAAATATGAACATATAAAATTGCATGTTTATATTCAGTTTTTGTAACGTGTTCATACTTTTTTTACAAATGTTCATTTTTTGTAAAGTGTTCAATTTTTTTTTACTAAATGTTCAAAAGAATAGACGTGTTGCACCTATTTCAAGGTGCACCATGGTGCACATAATAACTATTGGAAGAGAGTAAGAATTATATCTATTAATTTCAGGTTACTTTTTTTATCTACATTAAATAATATGTAAAACATCGATACCCGCTATTTAGTGTATATATTTTTTTTTAAAATTTGGTTTAGTCAAATAATGGTTTGATTTAATTTAGGAAATATTAGTTTTAATATTCTTAAATTTGATTGATTTTCTTTGAATAATCTCAACTTTTAATACATGAAAATTTGTATGAACTTGTATGTATAATATCTTCAACGGTTCAAAGTGGTTGTATGATTCAAACCTTAGTTTATCATTATGGTTGGAATCATTGTTAAGTACTCCCTCCATCCCTTTATTTTTTCCCATTGCCATTTTTTTGGTCAAACTTTGAAAAATTTAACCATAAATTACCGTTAATCTATAAAAGATAATATAGTCATGAGTGGTCTTGTTAGATTCGTCTCATTGTACATTTTATTAATATCACGTTTTTATAATTTTTACGTGTATGAAAATAAAGATATAGACGGTTTAAGAAGCGTCTTGGAGACCCTGCACAGTCAAAAGAGCAAAAAAAAAATAGAAATAGAGGGAGTATATTATACTAAGTAGTAATTCAATCATTTTGATATATTCAGAGCGCATAAGTTTGAGTGTTTTGTCATGTTAGCAAGGTGAAAGCATTTAACATGTATTATATTTAATGTGATTTTTGTTTATTATATTAAATGTGATTTTTGAATTCACATTTACATCATGGGAGTTTACATCAGGATATTAGTAATATGGTATGATATTTAATTTAGGAAAAATTGGTTTTAATCCTAATTTTAACTGATTTTCTTTAAATAATCACAACTTTTGATTAATTCGGAATAATCTCAGCTTATATAGCCATATTCTAATAATAATCCGAACTTTTATTTTTGTTTTACATAATAGTTCCAAAATGGATCATCAAAAGCAACAAAATAACACTTCGTATTATTTTAGGAAGATACCTATATAAGTTGGGATTATTCAAGAATAATCAAAAGTTGGGATTTAAAGAAAATCGATCAAAGTTGCGATTATTAAAATCAATTTTTCCTTTTATAAAAGGAGCGTAAGTAAATAAAATATGGCAATATTTAAGTATATATATATATATATATATATATATATATATATATATATATATATATATATATATATATATATATATATATAGCAATGAAACGTAATTGAATATTAACTTACGTTGGTGTCTTTTGCGTGATTTTCCTTTGCTACATAAGTAGTTAATGATTGTACTTACTACAATATAGTTTAGTTGATGCCTATTGGGTGAAAAGACATGCATTTTGAAGGACACTCTTTCATGTTACATCCCTCATTCTCTATAAATAGACATGATTTTCCTAACTTGAACTAAGAATGCATGATCAAGAATAAATTGCTTTTTTTTGAGAGAAAATTTTCTATACTCTCTTGGTTTTACTAACTTCTTATAGATTGGTTTAGATAGATAGATAAAAAAATAAATAAAAAAAATTAAAAAAAAAAACCAATTGGTCTCTTCTTTGTATCTCAAAAGTTTTGTCCTGTTTATCCTATTGTTCATAGAGGTGCGATAATAAACTATTAAAAAAGCAGTATTAAGTTACATACATGATGTAATATTCGATCTCTATTGTTTTATCCTCCAATTTTGTTCTAACACAATATAGTCAAACTTGTAATAATAGCACAACTTTGGATGTTCCCAAAAGTAAAACACCATTGATCTATATGCAGAGTGTAGCATGCTTCAACTTTTCCGGCATAGGAGCAAGATTTAGGGAAACGATGAGCAAATTCAAACCAATTATTAGCCTTTTATGGCAAACGCTTTAGGTAAACACGCAAAAAAAAAAAAATAAACACGTCAAAAAATACAGACCACTAACGGTAAACTCCAGCAAGTTTTCGCTCTTTTCCGGCAAAAATCGCCACAACTTTAACAAAACAAGTATAAAGAAAAGGAAACTAATAGAGTATATAAACCAATCCTAGGCTTCAATCATCAACTTAAGCTTTTAGTTGAATTGATCCTTTAACATGCTATCAAAAGTCAGCGTGAAATAAAGATCATGAATGATGTTGAGTGACAATCACAAAAATAATAAAAGTGATATTTGTAAATTTTGTCAAAGTATAAAGTGTAGCTATTTATGCAATCCTTATTTCTAGATTTAAAGATTAATCATTAATTCATTATTCATACTCCCAAACACAGCTATAACCTTCACTTCTTTAACATACAAAGAAGCCTTCATATAATCCATCTATGCACTGAATTGTTTTTTTTTAAAAAAAAAATCCAAAAGCACAAACAACTTCCTCACATATATCATGAAAGAAGAATTTTTTATTTTTTATTTTTATGTTTTCCTAATATACTTGCATACAACTCAACTTAGCTAATAAGCTGCATTCACTTTTTTTTCGATATACAAAGATTTCCCATTCAGAAACTATAGCAATAACCAAAATATAGCTCACAGTAAGGTACGTACTGATACTATAGCAGTTGATGAGCTCTATATGCACCAAGAAGGCAATAATAAACTACTACTTATACATGATATTTTGCATCTTGTTCTCCACTATGATCGCAGAAACTTGTTTCAGTATAACTTTAAGTTGTCGGGAAACAAAATTGGGTTAATAAGAAGATATAGGACTAACTACCTTAATCTGACAGCCTATCGAACTCTTAGGAAACCTGTACAATTGATGACAAAACTCGGATTCCTTGCGTAACAAAAGGCTTTTATGTTCCTCAGATTTAGGGACAGCAATGGTAATTTGAAGGGTTTCTAAAACTTTTGCTACCAGTAGAATGTAACTAAGTAGCTTCAACTCATGTTTCACTCCAACAAGATCCTTTAACATTATGCTCTTAACCTTAGTCAACAAACAAACTGGTACAATATCGAGTTTAACCCAACCAGCTCCATACCACGCAAAATCAATACGTTGCAACCTAATGATCTGCAAGTTCGGACAGAATTCAAGAAAGCGCATCAACCCTTTCCAAAATGTCGGAAAATGCAAGGACAATTCAAGGGATACAAGGCCTTGAAAAACCGGCAATGGATAATTGTTCATGTAATAGAAGGCAGGGGATATATTCCCTTGTAGAACAAGGGTCCTAACATTCGCAATCGATCTAACAAGCTCCCATTCGAGAAAACCTTTCGACGATATACCCCCATCAAACGTAGTACAAACTTCTACATCAAACAATTTACTAGGGACTTTAGCAAAACAAAACTTGAGCAAATTAGGACCACTCACATTGAAGTATTCAAGTTTAGGTGCATCAATCATAACCTTAGTAAGCGGCGAATAACAAACGACACCTATTCGCAACAACTTCAAATTCAGACTAAATATCTCAATCGAATTCTCATAATCCATCAATTCCCCTTCAATCTGCAAATCTTCTAACACAGGACAAGATTTAACAAGTTTTCCCAAAAAATCAATATTATCATCATAAATACTAACATCAAGCTTTCTCATATTCGGAAGATTAACACCATTTTCAGGCAATTTATAATCAAACCCAAACCCTAATTCAAGAACCTTCAATGACCTGCTCTGAAGCACAAAATCCGGCAAAAGAATCCGATCAAAAAAATCATGGTTTGTGAAATTTACCTTAAACTCCTTAACACGGCGGTCAATAATGTGTTCAACTAATAATTTGAATTGATCAGAACAATCAAATGGAGGCGGCGGAGCTTGAAATTCAAAGATTTCAAGCTCCGGCGAGGAAAGCTGGTGTACCACTTGATCAATGACACTGCAAAACTTCTTGTAACACCCGAATGGGACGGTATCGGTATCGGCATCGACTCGAAAGGTTGTGAGTTGGTTCCAAAAGTGAAACCACCGCCGCGATAAAATTCCGGTGGTTACTGCGGCGGTGAAGGGGAGGAGAGAGAGAATGTCGACGAGAATTGGGTCGGGAAGTGCGCTCAATCGATCATCACATTCGAATGGTGGATCAAATTTGAGCTTTTTATTGGAATTGGAATTCATGGTTTTTGTATTGGAGAATTTGGGGGAGTTTTGGGATGAATTAATTATTTTTTTGTTGGGGGGTTATTTGAGAAGAGTTGTTTGGGGGAGAAATTATATAGGCAAAGAAGTTTCTATTGTTTTAAGGTAAGATATCAGAGTTTTAAAGTGTGAGCATGTTTGTCTTGTGACTCATTTCATCAAAAGTGGAACTTTTAGGCCGTTGCTAAGAAATGAAAAAAAAAAATAAAATTTAAACTATTCCCTCTACTATTTTTTTTACAAATGTTATAATTTATTTTTTAACCACTTTCTCCGTTCCGTAATAATCACAACATCACGGTATGGACAAATTTTTAGAAAAATTATAAGATTGGGATAAAAAGATAATTGTTTATAATGTAAAATACAGTTAGTAGAAGAGGCAAAAAAAAAAAAAGCAGTAATTTAGGTCCTGTTTTCTTCCCCTTACAAAATAATATTAATTAATAATAATTTAAGTTTAATAAAAATAAGTTTAGTTCAATAAAAATCAGTAATATAAAAAAAATAAGAGAAAATCACTAAAAAATAATTTTATTTAAGTAAAAATAATATAAATTGAGCAAAAATAATTTCATTTTATAAAAAAATAATTTCAATTTAGCAAAAAATAATGTGAATAAAACAAGGTTAATGAAATATAATTTCAATGGGGTTGGTAGAAAAAAAAAAGGAAGTAATGAAATATTTGTAAAAGTGAAATTAATAAAATACAATAAAATAATAGTGGGTCTTTACAAAAATACGAAAGTGTTGCAATTATTATAAAGTTGACATAAATGAAAACTGCAACGATTATTAAAAAGCGGATGTAATATTATTACATCCTACAAAAACAAAGAAAAATACACGCACTCTATTGACCAAAGTTTGATTTTTATCCTTTTTACTTTTTGATTTTTTTTTGATTTTTTTTTTTATGTTGTACTTCCTCCGTATTTTATTACTTACTCCATTTTTTCATGCGCGTAATATTTAGGAGAATTAGTAGAAAGTAACAAAATATGAAGGAAGTGGGGTTGGTGGAAAAATAAATATGATAGCTGAGAGGAGAAAAAATATTGAAATATTAAAGTATGATATTTGGGGGGTCCACTAGGAGAGAGAAATTAGTAAAATATTGTGAAAGGTTTCCAAAAGAAGAAATGAAGCAAATAATAGAATAAGACCGCAAAAAAAAAAGTGGTGCAAGTAATAAAATGTGAAGGGAGTACATGTTTATTCCCTCTGCTTTTACAACCTTCGTTTTTGCATTACTTTGACTTAGGCATCATTCTCATACTCCTTCTGCCTTAATTTATTACTACTCCATATTATAGATCTAATAAATGTTATTATTTAATATACCATTGAATAAATATTATTATTTAATATATCATTGAATTAATTACAATGTCTATTTTTATAAAAAAAAATTATAATTTTTAGTAATAAACAATTAAATATATTAATGCTTAAAGTTAGGTTTCGACAAATGTACCAATTAAAGTGATACAAATATTTTAAAAAAAACAGAGAGTAATTAAGTGTCCCACTTTAACTAGGCACGTATGCCAATATAGAAATTTGACCGAGAATATCTTTAATAATCAATTAATATCCCTACCTTATAAAAAGTATAAGAAAACTCTTAGGAATAATGTGCTACCAACTATACCCTAAAAAATGTGTACAAAAATATGTACAAAAATGTATATTCACATTTTTATCCTCATTAATATGTTTAACCTCATTAATATATGTAATGTTTTTTTCATCAAACATATCATCAATTAATTCAAAGTTTTTATTTTTTATTATAACAAAAAACTTGTAATTTTTTTTTAAATTCATCTTATACTTCATATATTATTATTATTATTATTATTATTATTATTATTATTATTATTATTATTATTATTATTATTATAAATACGAAAGAGAATGTTTTTAATTTTTTATTACCAAGAGACTGTTTATTCCTTTGTGGTTGCTCTTCTCATATACAATCTTATCGTCCTTTAACTGTAACTATTGTTAAGGTTTATTAGGTTTTGAAATGTACATTGTTTGATGGCACATAAACAACGTCATGGAATTGTGAATGTGATTCATATTAAATAGTGATATTTGAGCAGATCTTATCAAGAGGTATAAAGAACTTATAAATCCAAAAATCAAGGAAAATCGATTATAGAAAAGAGGAAAAAAAATCTGGTATTAATTATGGGAATTTAAGAGGAAGAATATAACTAAGTGGTTATTGCTTCAGTATTAGATATAGATGTCAGATGGTCGTAAATCATTAAAGAACTTACATTATTAAGTTTTTAGCTGCAACATTCACATATTATTACTCCGTATGACCTAAGCTCACAAAAAATTCATCTGATGAAAACCACACTAGAAATATTATACTAAGTATTATTGAAACATGCAAATCAATTAAGAAAACTAACAATTTCCCCTTAATATATGAAGGGATATGTAATAATATGATATGAAGGGATGCAAATCAATTAAATAATATTTAATAATAATTTTGGAATAATATTGTCAAACTTTCGAGGGTTTTAAAAAATAATCATCATAAAAGATTTTGGTGGCTTTCAATCTCTTGTACAAAGCCACCACATAGGCAATAAACCAAATAGTACATATTAAAACTACTACCTAAACCAAAGGTGTAAACACACGCCAATATAACTTCTCTGCAAGAGCTAGCCCCTTCGCGCGCATAGGCCACCCTAGTAAATAATAAAAGTTGATATTCGACAACAATACATTGAGATATTCCAACAATTACCTACATTACTATATTTTTTGAAATATATATATAAATCACTAATGTGGGTCAAAGTGGATTACGTGAATTGAGCAAAAAGTCAACATAAGGCATATCAGGCATTTTATAAAAAGCAGAGGGAGTATTACATATACGTAAACTTGTCAATCGGGTCAGGTTGCTTCGGGTCACGGGTCATTAAAACTTATGGTCATAGCGTATGAGGGGAATGGTATGTATGGGGAAGCATGAAAAAGGAAAGTATGTGAATGTAGAAAGTGTGAGGTATGTAATATATGGAATGTGATGTAAAGGGAAAGAATTTATTTGTGAAATGATATGGAAAAATCTGGGAATATAATGGACCCTCAACTCAAATGACGGAAAGGACGGCTCATGCATGGACCTAAGACATGGTCATGGTGTGAAAAAAGTATGTACAAAGTGTGTACGATGACTCGTGAGTGAAAGTGACATGTGCAAGACTCGTGTGATGACCATGGGACTAAGTATGTGATTAGACTCAAGCAAAGACTAAGTTAAGACCTCGTTTATACATTAAATCGGTTAATTATGGAAATTAGACTCGACACGAAGACTCGAGAAAGAAAAACCGAACCATCGCGTGGCGATGGAACTTTCGCGGAATGCTGGTTCCATCACGGCGCGACAAGATTGTCGCGGCGCGATAGACTTGGCGTTATGCGGCACAAACCAAATTTTCACACTAATCAAGGAGTCAATCTAGTTTGTTTTTTCGGTGATCCTTTCAAAGGTTTAAGCCTATGGACTACTAGGTCGAGTATGTTTAGACTTCATATGTTCAAATTAATTAAGCAAAGTCCTTTTTAGTCCTTGATTAGTTTGTTAAGACTTTATTTACAAGGAACAAGGCAACACAAAAGGTTAGTTTAATCACAAGTAAGGTATGCATAGTAAGGAATGCACAAGCAGTCAAATAGTCACAATATGATGCAATGAGTTTGCAACCTAACCATAGCTCTAGATCTCTAAGGTCAAGGATTATGATGTCCAAGAGGGTCCATGGTTATGAGTCCGGATGCATCGTGTGGAAGCCTTACCTTAGAAGGGTTGACACAATGGATGGGACCCCGCAAGTTAAACTTGCTTCCATGGTTTGATGAATTCACAAACTCGGATGCACCCATTGTTACATGGAGCATTCATTAGGGTGGATGGAACGTGAATCCCCAGGGGCTAAGATTATATGTAGAACACATATGGGTTCTGAAAAGTCAAAAAAAACTCAATTAGGAAGTAAAATCGGCAAAACAGTACTAGACTCGGTCAAAACACGAAAGCAGAAAACTGGCGCAATGTCGCGAGAACTCGGCGCGAGAAAACAGCAGCGACAGTCTCTATCGCGCCGCGATAAAGCTGTCGTTTGGTGACAGTTGTTGTTGTCTCGCGACAGTTCCAGGGCGTCGTGGTAATTCTGGAATTCGATGTTTTTTTTCGATTTTTAGCAGTGTTTATTCAATTTTAGTTGGGAAAGATATTTCCAGCTTTTCCTACGTGTAAAAATCCTATGTTTTTGACGCATTACGGAATCTTTCCAATACGAACCTTTTTATGCTTATGCCACAATGTTAATCAAAATTACGCTCATGAATATCTAGAATCTTTCAAATCTCATCCACTCATTCTAAATCAATTGCCAAAATAAATTTTAGGAATCAAAATTAGAAATCCTCCCCAGTGGAGTCGCAAAAAACTGTAGGAAATTTTTCAAACTCAACTTTGAGCCCCACTGCGATCATGCCTTTAAGCATGGTGGCGTCCAAAGGGAAGGAAGCTAGAGATAAATGAGTCGCCAACAAGTTTAGGAACTTTTATACCGTTCACGAGTGTGAAGGTTACACCCCATTCACGATCACGGAGATCGCTAACTCCATAGTGGTCCGCAACTATGACTGGATTTCGGGGATGATGGTATGAATCCAACCTAAAAGAGATTGAACCCGCCCTAAATCGGCCTCTACTAAATTCTTATGATATTCATGTGCGCTTTTTGATCATCATACATACATCAAATCAACCCTAAGCATATTTAATCTATGTGGTTGATTATTAATGCACAATTAAATTATTATTAGTGATCACTTGAATTAAAATCATATTAAGCCTAAATCAAATTATTAATTATCTTATTAGGCGTTATTTCAAGAAAGAGGCATGATAAAGCAATAACAATAATCATGAATAATCAAGCAATGTATAATTGACACAACAACCATCATCATAATCAATATAATCATAATCTCATCAAAACATGATTAATAGCAAGATCCTAGGCATGATACTAAACGAATTAACAATAAACCCTAGCATGTCACTAATAAAAATCATAATCAAAGCATTCGCCTAACATGATACTAGAAAGCATGACATTAGAAATATTAATTAACACCCTAAACATGATACTAGGAATCAAAATCAACATCCTAACATGATACTAGGAATCAAAATCAACATCCTAACATGATTTCTATATCAAGATAATTAAGTAATCAAATTACTCACTTTGATGTCTCGTACCTCTTTCTATTAAAACAATACACGCGTTAGTAAACTTCAAGAAAGATTAAATCAAGTAAATTAAATAAATTGAAATATAGATTTGGGACCAAACGCTTAGAACTATCAACCTTTCACGTCGAGGTTGCAGGACTTCGAGATTGGCTAGGAGTATTCGAAGCTCGTGATGGAGGTATGGTGTTTGATTAGGGAAAAGTATCAAGGATGTATTTAGGCTAGGCTAAGAAAAGAATCAAGAGAGAGAAAGAATATTAGAGAAGGGATTTGATGATGATTGTTGGTGACCAAGCTTGTTGATGATTGAAAATAGGGTGGAATGACCTATTTTTATAAGGAAAAAAGAGAGTCAAAGGATCAGAAAAGAGTCAGAATCCGAATCGAAATAAAACGCTTTTCATCGCGGCGCGACAGGTCCATCGCTGCGCGATAGTGCTGTTGCTCAACGATGGTTTTGGAAAGATAGGATTTGTATGGAATCTGATTTCCAATCGGATTGGGTTAATCAAATTTTCGTACGTATTCTAATTTGACCGGGACTAGGATCATTGAAAAATAGATGTTTTATCCGATGTAAAATTCTTAAATCTTTATCTTTTAAAAAATAGGATAAATTAGAACCTTCTAGAGGATTCTAGAAGCTCACAATAAATCCTAATGGATTTAGGAACGAAAACAACATTCTAGATGATTCTAGAAGCTTGTAATAAATACTAATTGGTTTAGGATTGAGGTTAAGGTTAATGAACCCTCCACATGATCATTGGGTCGCAGGTAAGGCTTGGTTCGGGTTCGGTTTAGTATTTTGGCTATAACTTCCCGTTATAAGTCGAATTTAGGCTTATAATATATCGTTGGAAAGCTATTTTCAAGCCCTATCCAACTACACAATCGTTTGAACATTGTACATTAATAATCCGAATTTTAATAATTGAAACTTTAATAAGAATCCGCTTCAAATGGCCCCAAGACTCCTAACTGGTCATCTAAGTTGTTATAACAAGTTAAATTACATGTGTCTACACAAGATTGGTCAAAAAATAAAAATAATATAAATATATTAAAAAAATTTAAGAAAAATAAAAAAAATACTAATTAATTAATTAAAGAACCACCCACTAGCCCAACCACCCTCCCCGCCAACCCGACCTCTGTCCCCCAACTCCGACGACACCCAGACCCCCCTTCTCCCCCGCGTTGGCGCTGCACTGACCCCCTTCCTTAACCACCAACCCCAACCCTCGAAAACCCCCTTCCCCCTTCCAATCCCGGTTCCTCTCCCGTTCCCCGTCTCGATTTCGGCCCCCCTCCCCTTCTATGTCCCGATTACGACCCTCCTCCCCTTCCCCTGTCCCGATTCTGGCCCCCTCCCCTTCTCCGCCCCGATTATAGGCCCCCTTCCCTCGTCCCGATTACGACCCCCTCCCCTTCTCTATCCCGATTACGCCCCCCTTCCCTCGTCCTGATTTCGGACGCCCTCTCTCCTGAAACAGGAGTAAGGGTGGTTGTAATGGGGTTTCGGGTCAGGTGGTAGTGGTGGGTGTGGGGCTAGTGGCTCATGGGAGGTAGGATGGTGGAGGTGGTTGGGTTGGTGTTGGTGGCTGGGTGGTTTGCGATTTTTTTTTTTAATTATCTTGAAACTAATTATTTTTAAATTTGTTAGTTTTAAATTAGTTAATTAAGTACATTACGAAGTACAAACATAGAGCTAATATAGAGCATCCCAAAAAGCTAGTTTCAACATTGTACATATGCATCGTTTGACTAGCTTTTATTAATGATGAAACTCTTTTTTCTTCCTGTAAATTAATTAGAAATAAATAAAAATAAAATAAAAATTGTACATATGCAGGCAAAGTACATACACTACATAGCTAGTTAAATACGAAGTATCTGATTAGCAGAAGCAATTCATCCATCATCTTTGCGACGGGACAGGTCAACAATGACCACTTGCTGATTTGGTATTAAGCGTTCTTTCAAAAAAAACAAAAAAAAAAAAAAAACCATGATAATGGAGCTGCCAAAGAATCAGGATTAACTGATAACCAGGTTAACCAGACGGAAAATTTGACAATGAGGAATGGTGTTATTGAAGCCCTTACTTGAAGATGTGATATGCTGACCAAAGAATTGAATCTCACAGGTTAAAGAACTCCTGTCGAGGTGGAACAACGTCTCGCAGAGCTTGTATTCATCCCACATTCCGTCCATAGTAGTGGTTACAGAAACATAAACCGATAGCACCTCTAATGCTACTGAATTGCTCAGAATGTAAGCCATCATCTTAATATCATCATCCTCATCGACTCTAAGATCTTTGATTTTTATCCTCTTTAGTCGAGTCAAGCAAAGAGGAGGTGCAAAATCTGGTGGTAAAGCCCATGTTATCATATCTGTATGTGTTTCAAACGCTATATCAAGAGCCTGCAAGTTCGGAGAACATCTTAAGAAAAGCAGCACATCATTCCAGCTACCATTATCAGCATTCACCATCCCAGATTTGATGCTAAGATCGGTCAAATTTTCCAAAGGTGGCTGAGGGTTGTCGCCATCCAAATCATTAAGTGCACTTATTGTACTGATATTTAGGCAAAGTGACTTAACATTAGAAATCAGTTTAGCAAGTTCTACTGTGTTTCTAACATAATCATCTTCGCCAAACAACCCAGATTCTATGCAAATTTCTGCAGAATTTAAAGCACTTGAATGCTCAACAAAGTGAACAGAATCTACCGTAAGAGCTTTTAATGAGATAATCTCAAGCTTTGCCAAATTGATCACAAATTTTATTCCTTTTAGTGTTTCCTCGACTATCTCAACAACCAACCTTTTCAAATTAAGAGCTGATAAATCAAAACAACAGACACCCTCTATATAATGACCTGTTATAGTCAATTCTTCCAATAACAGGGAAGACTTAAACAGTCTGGTCAACAAGTCAATGGCTAAAACATCGAGATGACAACTGAACTTCTTCAAATTAGGAAGACATACTGGTGCACAATCAGGCACTGCAATAACCAGGGCTCCCCTCAAAGTGAGCTCAACGACAGATCGACATTCAAAAACACAGATTGGTAGAGGAATATAAGACCCAAAAGATGCTGTTACCTCAATTCTTTGAGGATGTCGGCCACAAATAGTACTCATCCAAGATTCAAAAGAGTCGCCGTAGCTTTCTTGCATATCATTTGTAAAGGTACTACCATAAGGAAATTTAAGACAAAAGCTATGAATTTTGGACGCGGTGAGCTGCAGAAGGATGTGGTCGACAATTCTAAAGAATGGTTCAGTCCAGTTATAGCAACCAATACTAGACTGGAGGTGATAGAGATCAAAGACAAGATGAGTGACCTGAGTCCAAAGGTATTGCCATCGGCGAGATAAGATGGAGGTTGCAGCAGCGGATTCTATTGGGATGACAGAAAGAATGTCAACTAAAATGGCATCCGGAAGTAAGCTCAATCGATCAATTTTGTCCGTTGATTCCAATATCTGCCTCTTGTTGCCTTCTCTATTCATACCATTAAATCCATCCTCCAATGGCCTAGATCCTGCCTCCATGACAAGTAATCTGTCCACCAATTCAATAAAATTCTTCGTAAGCATAACATCGAATTAAGAAATGAGAACAGAACATAAACTTATCAATGCCATGAACCCTAATATCAGAATCAAGCCGTCAAACAATGCACAATGTTCTCCATCATACCCAATATTTACATAAAAGCATGGACAACATCATATAGTAAACAAATTTATTAAAAAGATGGGAGTAATGAGAAGAGTTTAATCCCATTATCATACCCCAAGCGATGTTCCATCTAAGAACCAATTGACAACTACTAAAAATAATAAAAAGACTATTAGCTAATTTGTGAGACCTATGCACTTGAACATGTATATCGCCGATAAACGGACCTTTACTCCATCATCATACAATAATACCATAACAAAACGAGGTTCTATCCTAAAACCAATTGGTGATACGAGGATTAGTCTATTCAATGTGGGACAAATTCTCACATGGTCGTAATCAACACAATCGGGTACAAATCGCATAATTTAACTACTCAAGTGAGTTCCTTAGTTCGAATTTTAATTTAATTCATCATCAGCAAAGAATTAATCTCAGCCAAAGAATACAAAATCAAAGAATGCAACTTTTCAGATTATTCGGCGTTGGGCGCCTCATCTATCTAGCGGTGACCAGGCCGGATCTAGCTTATTCGCTCCACATTCTATCTCAATTCATGCAGGCACCGCGCGAAGAGCATTGGGATGCAGCTTTGCGGGTAGTTCGTTACTTGAAGGGGACTCCCGGTCAAGGCATATTGCTTCGTTCAGATAGTGACCTCACATTGGAAGGACGGTGTGATTCAGTTGGGCGGCTTGTCCTCTTACCCGTCGTTCTCTAACAGGTTGGTTAGTATTTTTGGGAAAATCGCCAATCTCTTGGAAGACTAAGAAACAGGATACAGTTTCAAAATCATCTGCAGAAGCAGAATATAGGTCCATGTCAGGGGTCACTTGTGAGTTAAAGTGGCTAAAGGCTTTGTTATTAAGTATGGGTGTTCAACATCCTAAAGCTATTCCTCTATTTTGTGACAGTCAATCAGCTTTGCATATTGCCAAGAATCCGGTCTTTCATGAGCGAACTAAGCATATAGAGGTTGATTGTCATTTTGTTCGTGATGCAATAACCGAGGGTTTGATTTCTCCTCATCATGTGCCTACTACATCTCAATTGGCAGATATTTTCACAAAACCACTTGGGAAAGCTCAGTTTGATAATCTTCTTTTCAAGTTGGGCATTTATGACTGTCATGCTCCAACTTGAGGGGGGGTATTAAGATAGATTTAAGATTATTTGGATAATATTAGGATTTATCTTTTCCTAGTTTATCTAGGTTTTCCTAGAGTTTGATATAGGATAGGAACTCTAGTTGATTATATCATAAATACTTTGATTATGTGCTAATGAAAGGCAAGCCAAAGTTTATTGGTAGTTCACATTTCTACAGAAATCAACGATTAATCGCACAATAATTACAGTAATCATCAATTAAATTTCAAAACACAGGAAAATTAAATTAAAAGGGAAAAGGAGATTAAAGAGAAAAACATCATAATTTAGGGATGTTGTTGAATGAATACAAAATTAAGCAGAAATTTACACATAACCCTCAAAGATTGAAAGACAAAGAAATGAATTTTTCATATAAATAAACAAAATTGAACTAACCCTTGGTGATTTTTCGGGAGAATGTAAGTAATTTGAGTGAGCAACGAACTCAAAATCAACAAATTTCGATTCTGCTTCTGACAGAAAGAGAGGAGGAATAGAGAGAAAGTAAGAACAACATTTTGAGGGTTGTGTCTGAGTGTCTGACGGCTGAACCGTTAAGCTTTTATAGTAGATCGGATTTTTTCAATTAATATTAATAGAGTGTATCCCGTGCTAACGTATGGGATATATATACGATTATATGTAGTATGTATATTTAGAAAGAAAAAAATAGTAAAAGTGGAAGTTATAGAAAAGTTTTTTTTATTTAATTTTTTTTTTAGAAGTGGAAGTTATTGAAATGTTATTGCAAAAAAAAAAAAAAAAAAAAAAAACAAAGTTAAAATGTAGGAGGGATTAGATTTTGAGAATTAAGGGTTTGGAGTGTTGTGGTTGAATGTTGAAAACGACTCTTAAATTATATAAAAAGACTCATATAAGAACCCTCCTCTATATAAGAATTCAATCTTATATAAGAACATATCTGCACCGTTGATTTCCTTTAATCTAACCGCACAAAACACACCTTTAGTAATGGCAATTTCGTAATTTTAAGCAACTTAAAATTTGAAATTTTCTTTGTTCTTCTCTTCCCCGTACACTTTCTGTCTCTTCTAACAACTATCTTTCTCTCTCAATATTTTCCCCTCTAATCCCCCCCAAAATCATACAAGTTTCTTCAAAATCTTCATAAAATCTGTGTAAACTATTGATATATTACAACATATCATTGATTTTCATCATCCATTTTTTTCAGATTTTTTGTTATGGTTTTATTTAAAGGTATGATGTTAAATTAGGGTTTATTTATCAATCTTACAATTTCTATACTTTTTTTTTTTGACACAAACCAAAGCTTATCATTTATTAATTCATCAAAAGTTCAACATCATTACAAATCGCCCCATGAATTTCCGGGGGATATTCCTCTAACCAAACATGATACTCATTAAAATTGTTACTTAACAAAGCTAAGCTATGAGCAGCTCCATTCCCTAACCTCTTAACAAAGGAGAAAGAACAAACATGGAACTCCCTAGACAAATGGACGATATCTTTCACAACATTTCCAAAAGCATTCGAGGGTGAAATTCCTTTCTTCATGTGATGGAACAATTTAATGTTATCCGTTTCAAGCACTAAATTTCTGAACCCCGCATCAAGAGCAATCCTCAAGCTATGCCGCATTGCAATGGCTTCACCAACATCCACTTCAAATCTTCCCGTGAAAGACGAGCAGTAGGCAACAAGGACTGCCCCTTCATGATCTCTTAGAATACCCCCTACCTCGAGAGATTGTTGATGCTGGAAACAAGCATCAGAATTCAGTTTAAGCATTCCAACCTCAGGGGCCTTCCACATCGAACCCAAGTATTGCACAGGTGCCGTAGGCACGCTTCTTTCCATTGCCAATTCTTACTCTCCAACAATCCAGAGGCTTTGTGAATTATGTCACTCTCAAGCTTTCGTTTCTTCTCAAAAACCCATGCATTTCGCCTTAACCACACGCCCCATGCTAGACTCCAAAAATTATCCCACCACTTGGGTTCCTTAATTTTTTTTCAGAACCAAAGCACACCAAGCACGAAGGCAGCTAGCATCATCAAACATAGATTCAAGCCTCAGAACAGAATGCTTCCATATAGGCCTTACGGAAGAGCAATGTAGCAGCATATGTATAGTAGTTTCCTCAGCTTCCCCACACATTGGACACAAGCGATCAACATTCATCCCTCGAGCAATTAGACGCATTCTGACTGACAGAGCATCCTTTATACATCTCCATGCAAAAAATTTTATTTTTGGAGGGATTTTTGCGTGCCAGATGGTCTTCCATTTGGAGGGTGATATCTCAACTGATGTAGACTCCCTGCTCAATTCCTCATCTTTGATTAACAGATTATAAGCACTTTTTACGCTATAGTGGCCATCCTTCGAGAAATGCAAGCACCATTCATTAATATCATCATAGAAGGGGATTGGGATACTACATATTTCATCAATCTCTCTCTGAGTAAACAACTTTGCTAGTGTGCTCAAATTCCAGCTCTTATCGTCCCACAATTCTTTCACAAAGATTGGAACATTTTCCCTTGCACCCATTGGCGAAATAACACGAAAATTGGGAGATTAGGCACCCAAGGATCCTTCCATATGCTAATACTACTTCCTCCGCCAATACTTTTCCTTGCCCCCTTTTCAATCACATTCCTCACACTAAAAATTGATCTCCAAGTACGTAAAGCTCATTCTCAAGACAACTTTTGCCCCAAAAAAATTCGAGGTCGGAAAATATTTACCTTTGAGAACCCGGGACATCAAGGATTGCTCATTAGTTAATATTCTCCTTGCTTGTTTTGCCAACATAGCTTTGTTAAAAAGCTGCATATTTCGAAAGCCCATACCCCCGTTAATTTTTGACTGATACATCTTGTTCCAAGCCACCCAACAAGTCTTCCGATCTTCACCTTTTTTCCCCCAAAAAAAATTTCTACACACTTTTTCTACCTCATTAAGGATGCTCATAGGGATAGAAAAACATTGCATAGCATAAAGAGGGATCGCTTGGGCAACAAATTTGATGAGAATCTCTCGCCCCGCCTGAGATAAGTAGTTCTCTTTCCAACCCTTGAGTCTTTTCCAAACTCTATCTTGAATACTCTGAAAAACCTGTTTTTTAGAACCTCCAATGTAAGTTAGAAGGCCTAAATATTTATCATGTCCTTCGACAGGCTTAAAAGATAACTTCATTTGAAGAGTATTTTTCTTCTCATGATCAATGTTTCGGCGGAAAGACACCTCTGATTTTTCCATATTCAATTTCTGCCTAGAAGATAACTCATAGGTCGACATAATCTCCAGAACTTTGTCAGTTTCCTCCTCATTTACCCGCACAAACAGCAGACTATCATCTGCAAAAAAAATAGGTGTTAATAGGCTCTACATGTCTCCCAATTTTTACCCCATGTATAACATTTCTCCTTTCTACATCCCGAAGAAGGGCCGAGAGACCCTCAACGCACATAATGAAGAAAAATGGTGATAAGGGATCACCTTGCCAGAGTCCTCTACTTGGCTTGAAAGCTCGAGATGGTTGTCCATTAACAAGAACATCAAAAGATACCGATGAGACACATTTCATAAAATTTTCCACGAACCCATCCGGCAAATCAAATTTCATCATCATTTTCTCTAGAAAGTCCCATTCTACCTTGTCATAAGCTTTGCTCATATCGAGCTTAAGACCCAGAAAGCCTTTTTTCTAGTTTTCTTCTTACGCAAATAATGAATACATTCGTAAGACACTAAAATATTATCAGTAATGAATCTTTCAGGAACAAACCCGCTCTGTGACTCACTAATAATAGAAGGTAGTATTTTTTTTTAAGTCTGTTTGTTAAAACTTTTGACACTATTTTATACAGTACATTGCACAGACTAATAGGCATATAATCAATAAGAGACTCACACTCTTTTTTTTTTCGGAATCAATACAATATGAGTCTGATTAATAGAACCTACATCACCTCCATTATTAAGAATATTCAATGTATTTGCGATCACATCATTACCAACAATACTCCAAAATTTTTGGAAAAAAAATAGCAGACATACCATCGGGTCCTAGGGCTCTTGTGGGATGCATTTGAAAAAGCGCTTCACGGACTTCCTCATCATCAAAAGGGGCAGCAAGCTCATGGAATTGGCCCACCGAAACAGCAGAGTCGATCTTTTCAATCACATTCTTGACCTCCACAAGGCCATTCGAAGAGAACAGGTCATCAAAATACCTCACCATGACTTCTGAAATCTGCTATTCCTCCGTATATTTATTGCTAGTTGTATCCTAAATTTCTTTGATGTGATTTCTGATTTTCTCTGGCTGGCCTTCGTATGAAAAAATAGTTGTATTTTTGTCCCCATACTTGAGCCAGTCTTATCTACTTCGTTGCCTCCAATAGAGTTCTTCCCTGCTTTCTAATTCATCCATTCTATCATCCAGAGCTCGCATTTGTGCTATTATTTCATCATTCTAGTTCCACGCCATCAAACTCTCCATACTAGCTCTGTACTCCTTCAATTCTTTGACAAAATCTCCAAATTTATTATGGCTCCAGGCAATCAAATTCAGAGATGTGTGAGCAATTTTTGAACAAATATCTCCACCCTAATCCCACGCATTCTTCACAATATCGCCGCAAGTTTCATCTCTAAGCCACATTTCTTCAAATCTGTATTCTTCACAATAATGTCCCTGTCTTATGCTTCTTCTCTTCCTTGGGATGGCCGTATAAACCGGTGAATCTCCATGCTTCCATACTCGGCATCTTGACCCAAGAGTCAGTGTGGTTTAGGGAAAAGGATCTAATTTCCACATCAGTAGTATTTTTCCATAAAATAGCAATCCCTCCACTTCTTTTTCAACCATCACCAACACAACTCATTGCTATACTTTTTTTTTTGTTGAATTATATGTTTGATTCAAATTATAATTTCACTGATTTTTTTGTTGAATATCAAGTTTTTTTATTCAATTTCAATCGATTGTGTAGTTTTTTCATTATTGGTTGCTTTTGATCGATTTTTTTGCTTTTTTTTGTTCTTTAGTTTGATTTGCTTGTTTTTCTTTTTGTTCTAATCATTCCAGATCTTGTTTAAATATAATACTAAGGTTGATTGCTTGGTTTGGTTGTCTAAATTGCATAGTCTTGGTTTGGTTGCTTGGTTCTAATTTCTACTTTGCAATTGTTTTGAGTGTTGATTTTGTTTGTAATTTTAATTTTGTTGTTGATCTCAATTCAAGTTTATAATTTTAATTTCATCATATAATTTTTGGTTTTTTTTTTAGAAAAGTACCTGGAAGGATGAGTACATGTTACCTTTGATAGACCTTGATTAATTTGTTGCCTTATTGAGATCCCATTTGGTTATTGTTCCTAATAGTGTGTAGTTTGCTATACTGCTTTCTTTTGGAATTGAATATTGTTTGATCAATGTCCATGACTCCATGTTTTGAAGACAATTCAAGAAACCCATGAAAGTCATTGCTTCATCATCTTTATTAGAGTAATATGAGAGCTAACAATAAGGCCATATTCACAAATAATTATAGTAATTAGATAGAGTTGTTGCTTGGTCTTTGGGCAAGAGGTTTGTTATGCTCATCATGAACCACTTTCTCAATGCAATGCAATAATTATTAGGTTATACAAGAACTGCAATGAGATTGAACATCTAAGTTCTAGTGGAATGGGTATTTGCTTAGATTACCTATTTGTCTTACATGAGAAAGATGGCCTATATTAAAACTGTTGGAATAAAGGAAGGAATCCAAATGGCCTGACCCGGGCGCCCGACCGGGCACGAGAGCAACCAATCTTTTAGCTGATGCTCGCTCGACCGAGCGAAGCTCCGCCCGACTGGGCACGAGAAGAGTCGTAAAATTCTAAGTTCCGTCGCCCGACCGGGCGTGAGAGGGAGCTTGGAAATTGAAGGAAGTTCGCCCGACCGGGCGAGCTCCGCCTGACCGGGCGCGAGAGCAGCCAATCTTTTGGCTGATGCTCGCCCGGCCGGGCGAAGCTCCGCCCGACCGGGTGCGAGATTCGGCTGTTGGGTTGCCCTCCTTGGATTCTCTTTCTTCTTCCTCTTCCATTTGTAACCCCGCACTTAAGAGGTGTTTTATGATGATTAAAACAACTTCTAATTGCTGATTATTTTCCATCCTTTCACCTTCTTTTGATCTTTCATTTTCCCTCTTGCTTTTCTATATATTTTGAAGTCAGAATTTTTCTGATATATATGCTCTCATACATATACATGCTAAACATAAGAGCTAAACACATTTTTGAGCCAAACACATTTTTCCTTCTTTGGGCATAAGTTTGCGTAGGCTCCACCTCTCATTCTAAAGTGCCTTAGCGTGAGAGTGATGTGTAACCTTAGGGAACGATCCGGTGAATACAATTGAGCACCCCGGTTACACCGGAATTCGTTTTCAAAGGCAGTGATTATTCACGCCACACCGAATTTCCTTCTCTTATTTTGTTCTTGTTTTATTATTGCTTTGTTTTAGACACCTAATTTTAACAACAATTTTGAAAACGAATTATGTCTATTACTAATAGCATTTTGAACAAAACTCTTCCCGCTCTAACTTGGAGCCGCTTGATGGTAACAACTATAAGAGGTGGTCACAAAAGTTGCTAATCTTTTTTGAACAGTTGGAAGTTGACTATGTGTTGAATGAAGATGTCATTGAGACCCTCAAGAATGCGGAAGAAGCTGCCAAGACCTCTACTAAGGCAATCCCAGCGGCCATACACTAGTAGATTAAAGTAAATGGAAAGCCACAAATGGGAAGCGGTTATTAAATTCCGCTTCCAAAAACACCTAAAAAAAACCAAATCAAGTGAATTGGAAGCGGTTTGGGTGAACCGCTCCCAAATCGTGTAATTGGAAGCGGTTGGTACAGTGAACCGCTTCCAATTATAAAAAAAATGAATATGAATTTTATTAGCCCATCTTCTTCTCTCTCCTCCCTCCCCTCATTTCTCACGCCCTTCTTCTCTCTCCTCCCTCCCCTTATTTCTCACGCCCTTCTTCTCTCTCCTCTCATTTTTCTCCATCTTCATCTTTCTCATGCCTTATTTCTTTCTCCTCTCTCCCCTCCATTCTCACGTTCTTTCCTCTCTCCCCTCCATTCTCACGTCCTCTCCTCTCTCCATCTTCTTCTCTTTCTCCTCTCTCTTCTTTGTTCTCAAGCTTCCCTTTCTTTTCTTTCTCCTCTTATCACCGGCTACAACAACCACCCACCAAGCAACCACCAAGTAGCCCACAAGCAACCACCAAGAAACCATCAAATAGCCCAAATCGAGCAAATACGAGCAAAAAACAAGTTAAATTCGACCATGGAGTTCTAGTTTTTTAGGTAAGAATTTAGATCTAATTTTTCGTTTTTTCTTGGTTCGTATTAGCTTTTTCTGGGTTTGTTTGATTTAGATCTAATGAGTTAATGTTTTTATGTTTTTAAATATGTTTTTTTTAAATTTTTTCTGGGTTTTTTTCAATTAATTCTGAGTTCGTATTATTGTATTCTGGGTTCAAATTTTTATGGTTTTTTTTTTTAATTTTTTTTCTGGGTTCATAATGTTCGTATTAATTTGGTTCTGGGTACGTATTTTTTATGGTTTTTTTTTAATTTTTTCTAGGTTTTTTCTGGGTTCGTAATCTTTGTATTAATTTTTTCTCGTTCTGGGTTCAAATTTTTTATGCGTTTTTTTTTTAATTTTTTCTGGGTTTAAATTTTTTCTAGGTTATTTTTTTAATTTTTTTGATGATTATAGATAATGATGTTCATGTTTTCTGGGGATGTGTTGCTTGTATCAATTAATGCGAATCTGATTTTATTTGTTAATGAAGTTTTTGATTAAATTTGTTTTCTGGGTGTTTCAATTTCATTTTGATTTTGAAGGTTGGATGCGAGGTGGTGTCGGTTGAGGTGGTGGGATCCTGGCGTCTATTGCGGGGGTGGGCTGCTAGCGTCGATTGGTGACAGGCTGGTGGCTTCGAATGCGGTGGTGGCAGATTAGGGTGGTAGTGATTTTGGTTGTATTTTTTTTTTGTTGGTGTTCAATGATAATGTAATATTACAATTAATTATTAATGGAAAAATAAATTTTTGTACTTTTGTTTTTTAATTGTGTATTATTTTCTGTTAAAAATCAATTTTTATTTTTATTTTTTAAAGACATAATTGGAAGCGGTTCAGCATTAAACCGCTTCCAATTCCCTTCAAATTGGAAGCGGTTTGAACCGCTTCTCTTTTAAATTGACATTGAGAAGCCCCCTAATGGGAAGCGGTTCAAAAACCGCTTCCAATTATGGTTTTGAACCGCTTCCCATTTACTATTTTCTACTAGTGATAACAGAAGCTTTGAAAAAGAAGGAGAAGGACAACAAGCTTGTTCGTGGTCATCTCCTCAACCACATGAATAATACTTTGTTTGATTTGTTTGTCAATTTCAGGTCAAGCAAGATAATATGGGATTCCTTGGAGAAGAAATATGGGTCGGATGATGCCGGTAAAAAGAAGTACGTGGTGGGCAAGTGGATTAATTTTAAGATGGATGATGAGAAGCCGATCATGTCTCAAGTCCATGTCTATGAAAATTTGGTGACCGAAATTCTTGGTGAAGGCATGAAGATTTGTGAGACTCTTCAAGCCAATGTTCTCTTGGATAAATTCCCTCCTTCTTCGAATGACTATCAGAACCTATTGAAGCACAAGAAGAAGGACATGACCCTCCAAGAACTCATTAGCCACATGAGAACCGAAGAGGCCAATCGCCTCAAGGATAAGTTTGAAACTTTGTCTCTTAATTATTCTAAGGCTAATCTGGTTGAATCTTCTTTGAATGTTTCTAAAAACAGGAAATTCTCCAAGAAAAAGGGGAGCAACAAGTCCAAAGTCAACTCCATTCATAACAACAAAATCCAAAAGGCGAAGGTGACGTGCTATGTGTGTGGAGTCATAGGTCATAAGGCCTACCAATGCACCCACAGGCATGGAGCCAAGAAAGATGGTTCTTCCTCCCAAGTTAATCTTGTTGAAAAGGAGGACATCATTGTAGCGGTGGTGGTTGAAGCCAACTTGGTGGAGAACAAAACTGAGTGGATTTTGGACACTGGAGCATCGAGGCATTTTTGTGCAAACAAGGCATTGATGATTGAGTTTGAAGATGTCTCCGACGGCGATCATGTCTACATGGGCAATAATAGTACCGCCGGAGTCCTTGGCAAAGGAAAGGTCCATCTCAAACTTACCTCCGGAAAAATTTATTTTTGAATAATGTGTTGTATGTTCCCTCTCTTAAAGAAAACTTGTTACGGGAGCCCTTCTCAACAAAGCCGGCCTAAAACTTGTCTTTGAGGCAGACAAGATTGTAATGTCTAAAAATGGAGACTTTGTTGGGAAAGGTTACCTCAATAATGGTTTGTTTGTTTTGAATGTCATGAATGAGAATGGAAGTACTTCTTTTGCTTATATTGTTGAGTCTTTGGATGTTTGGCACAATCGTTTGGGACATTTAAATTCTTCTTATTTGAAAAAATTAAAGGACATGAATTTGATTAATTTTTCAATGGATGATAAACTTGACAAATGCCGAATTTGCGTTGAGGTCAAACATACTAAGAAACCGTTTAAGCAAGTGGTCTCAAGAAGTACAAAATTACTTGAATTGATTCATTCGGATTTAGCGGACTTTAAAAATTGCATTATTAGGGGTGGGAAAAATTATTATATTACCTTTGTTGATGATTTTTCTTGCTATACCAAAGTTTATTTGCTTAAAACAAAAGATGAAGCCGAAAGTGCATTTTTAAAGTACAAAGCCGAAGTTGAAAATCAATTGGACTTAAAAATCAAAAGAGTTAGGAACTTAGGACTGATAGAGGTGGTGAATATGGAAAAGATTCTTTAAAAGATTTTTGTGAAGCCAATGGCATCATACATGAAACAATTCCACCTTACACACCCTAATCAAATGGTATTGCCGAAAGGAAAAATAAATCTTTAAAAGAGACTATGAATGCCATGCTTCTTAGTTCCGGTTTATCTGATAATATGGGGAGAGGCGGTTCTTTCCGCTTGTTATGTTCTCAATAGAGTGCCCCATAAAAAATTGGATAAAACCCCCTATGAACTTTGGAAGGGTTATAGTCCAAATTTTAAAATTTTGAAAGTGTGGGGGTGTTTGGCTAAGGTGGCTTTTTCGGATTTTAAAAAGTCCACCATTGGGTCTAAAAATTTTAATTGTGTGTTCATTAGATATGCTCATAATAGTGCGGCCTATAGATTCATGCTTTTAAATGATAGATCGATTTGTGAAGCTAGAGATGCGGTATTTTTTGAGCATATTTTTCCTATGAACAAGTCTTTGTCTTCTAATGTTGATATGCATGCTAGTGAGTCAAGTGTGAGTGTGCCTTTGGTTGACTCTTTGTCTAGTTCTAGTCTCCCCTCTTCCTCTACCAAAGTGGTAGAAGTTGTACCTAGGAGAAGTAAGAGACCTAGAGTAGAGTCTTCCTTTGGACCGGACTTTTTGACTTCTTTTGTGGTAGAAGAATTTGATGTGAATTGTTTGAATGAGCATGTTGTGTCTTTGTTTCTCTTAGAGGAAGACCCTAAGACTTATGATGAGGCAATGAGGTCTATAGATGCTAGTTTTTGGAAAGAGGCCATTAAGAGTGAACTTGATTCTATTATGACCAACCATACTTGGGACCTTTGTGACTTTCCTAAGGGTTCTAAACCTATAAGTTGTAAGTGGATTTTCAAGAAGAAACTTAGACCGGATGGGACCATAGATAAGTTTAAGGCTAAGCTTGGTATTAGAGGTTTCACCCAAAGAGAAGGTATAGATTTCTTTGACAGCTATTCTCCCGTGACTAAGATTGCCACCATTAGAACCTTGGTAGCCCTTAGGATCACCCCTTTCAACTGAATTAGATTAGATAGTATCGCGATAGGCTCTTTCCATGTGCTACAGAAAGGTATACTAACTGTGAACTCTTCTTGAAATAGCAGAAACAAAAGTCTTAGTGTATCAAGTGTTGCACCTTGGTTATTCAGTGTTGCAGCTAGCTCTAATGATCAGATCACCAGTTACTTGATAAAGCTGTCCTTGGCAATAGAAATACACTAGTTTTAAGTATTCTGATCATTTCATCAAGCTATAAACGACTTAATACTTAATTGCTACTGTAATATATTTCTCAGAAGACCATAAATGGCTATTAAGGACCTGTTGTATGATATTTAGCATGTAAAAACTAGGAAAAATCAAGAGTGATTTAAGAAGATGATGTATAGATATGGTGTGTTTGTTTTGGTTTATGTCAGTGTTGGTTCTGGCAGCTTTGTTCGTTGGAGTATATTGGTAATTTGTTGACGATTAATGATAATATTTTTTTTTTTAAATAAAATACATATTTCTCATGGAAATGTATGTCTGAAAATGCTCTTATGTATCACAACTCATAAGTCATGATTATAATTTAAATTGTGGAGCAGAAGTTGATTTTTAGATTAGTTCTCTTTCTTCCTGGTGGTTGTAAAGCAGATTTACTGTCCGTTCTTTCTAATTGATTAAAGTGACTCTCTTAATTCTTAGTGAATTTATTAAATGTTTTTACTGTAAAAATTAATTAAAGTAACCCTCTCAATTCTTACCCTAAGGTATGGAACTAAAGAGTGATGGATGTTTGCCAAATGGAGTGATGAATATGAACGGGGAGTAGATGAATACGTACAACATGCTTTTGCTTCTAATTCTCAAGGAAATCAAATTTGTTGTTCGTGTGAAAGTTGTCATTATCGTTTTTGGCGTCATGAAGGTGTTGTGAGAGATCATCTTATTTGTAATGGTTTTGTTCCACGAACGAATAAGTTATCAGAGTTAGGGATCAACATTGAAAGGGAACAAAATACTTTGGATAATGATGAAGGGTCAAACCCAAATGATTTTAATGATAACATAGTAGGGTTGTTGCATGATGCACGTGATGATTTTAGAAAGGGGCCAAATTATGAGGCAATTTTTTTTTAAGTTAGTTGAAGAGGGCCAGAAGAATTGTATCTTGGTTGTAAAAATAATTCAAAACTTTCCTTCATGAGTCGACTTTTTATTTTGAAGTGTGATCATAAGCTAACAAATGTTGCTTTTGGAGATATATTGGAGCTTATAAGGGAGGTGTTACCTGATGCAAAACTGCAAGCTTCTTTTAATGAAGCAAAAAGTATCTTGAAAGTGTTGGGGTTGGATTACACTAAGATAGATGCATGCCCAAATGATTGCATGATATATTGGGAAGAGTATGAAAATGCAACAAGCTGCCATGTTTGTGAGACGCCAAGATGGAAATCAAATGACACATAGAATGACATACAAAATGAAAATGGATAGACCTATAGGATTCCTCAAAAGATTCTCAGGTACTTTCCAATAAAGAAAAGGCTTCAACAACTATTTATGTGTCAAGAGACGGCGAGATACATGACTTGGCATGCTGATGGGTGTGAAAATGATCATCTTTTACATCATCCAGTTGATGGTCAAGCTTGGAAGGAATTTAATTCTATATATCCAAAGTTTGTTGATGACCCACGCAATGTGAGGCTTGGGTTAGCCAAAAATGGATTTAGCCCGTTCAACTCAATGAGAATTGTCCATAGTACATGGCCAATTATGTTGATTAATTATAACTTGCATTGCCTCCTTAGATGATTATGAAGCCCGAGTTTTTGATGCTAGCCTTACTAAATTCCCGGTCCGTCTTCCCCTGGCAATGACATTGACATATATTAGCAGCCACTTATCAAGGACTTGAAGGATTTGTGGGAGTTTGGGTTAGAAACTTGTGATGCTTCGACTAATCAAAGGTTTGACATGCATGTAGCATTGATGACTACCATGAGTGATTTTCCGGGTTACACAATGTTATCTGGGTGGAGCACAAAAGGATACTTGGCATGCCTTGAATGTCATTATGAAACAGATTCTGAGTGGTTACCTTGTAGTGGTAAGAATCGGTATAGGGCAAATCGTAAATTTTTGGATCCATCTCACCCTTGGCGTCATGATAAGAGGAATTTTGACGGAAAACTTGAGGAAAGATGTTAACCTATTCCATTGAATGGAATTGATATTGAGAATATGTTGCGTGATTTTCCAAATGCATTTGGAAAGAAGAAAAAGAAACAAAGGCGTGATGAGGATGATCCGGATCCTTGGAGAAAGATACCCATATTTTTTAGTTACCATATTGGAAGAATTACTCTAATCGCCATAATCTTGATGTAATGCATATTGAAAAAAATCTCTTTGATAATGTCATTAGGACGTTATTAGACATTTCTCAGAAGACCAAGGATCATGTGAAATCTGGTTGAGATTTGGTAGAACTTAATATGATGCCAGAGCTTCAACCAATAGAATTGGAAGATAGTAGTGAAGAATTTCCAAGATCTCGCTTTTGGATGTCATTGGAGCAAAAGCGTAAGTTCTTCTAGGTTATAAAAAATGCTAAGCTTCCTCAAGGTTATGCTTCCAACCTTAGTTGTTGTGTGCAAGTTGGAGAAAAGAAAATCACAGGCTTCAAAAGCCATGATGCTCATTTTATGATGAATTATCTTCTTCCAATTGCTGTGAAGACAACATTACCCAAAGATGTTGCTAGTCCTTCGATAAGACTTTGTGCTTTTCCAAAGGTATATGGAGTAAAACTATTGATCCTCGAGAACTTGGAAAATTGCAATCTGAGATAGTTGAAACTCTATGCCTACTTGAGAGGATTTTTCCACCTGCATTTTTTTTTATATAATGGAACATTTACCCATACACTTGGTAGACCAAATTAAGTTGGGTGGACCTGTGAGTTCAAGGTGTATGTATGGAATTGAGAGGAATTTTCATGAAATGAAACAAGATGTTCGAAACAAGGCTCGTCTAGAAGGCTCAATGGCAGAATGATACCAAGCTAAAGAATGTATTGCTTTCATAGCTAGATTTTTGAAACGATTAAGAAAAGCCCCTAAGGTAGGACGTCCTATCAAAGGAAAAGGAAGGGCCTCAAAGAAAAAACATCGTGGACACATAATTGATCGCATTACATGGGCATAAGCGCATCGTTATGTCTTGTTCAATTGTGATATGAGGAAGTTGAGAAATATATAAGGTAAGATTTGTAACCATAATGTAGGTTTATTTATTTTTTTAAAATGTCTTTATTCTAACTCTAGTGCGTTAGTAAGATAAATATTTTATTTTTACAATGAGCACAAGATTTGTGTGAATGCTAAAAGGAAAAGAAAATGGAGTAGTGCTCAAGACCATAGCAAGGATTTCATGGATTGGTTTAGGGAGAAAGTTGATTTGATTCTTAAAGAAGGCCATGATAATATCTCGGACCATATTTTGTGGTTATCAAAAGGTCCCTCTCGCGTTGCCAAAAAGTACATAGGGTACTCAGTTAACGGCTATAGGTTTCATACCATGAAGCGAGATGCAAACTGCGTAACTCAAAACAGTGGCGTCACTCTAACGGCCATCACATAGCTTTACAAGCTCCAAAGATTAAAATCCTGTTGTGGGAAATTTTAACTATTATGGTTCAATAACTAGAATCATTGAGATATCCTATCATGGTCATTTTAGTGTTGTCTTATTTAGATGTCAATGGTTTCACTCAGAAAAGGATGATGATGAGCTTATTACTGTTAATATGAATAAGACCGTTTCTAAAGAAGAACCTTTTATCTTAGCAACTCAAGCACATCAAGTGTTTTATGTAGAAGATTTGAATAGAGAAGGTTGGCATTATGTTATTCAAATCCTTCCTAGAGAGTTTTCAGATGGTATTGACATACATTATTTCAATACTTCACTAACTGTTATGAATGAGCTTATTTTACATTGCAATTTATTTCAGTTTATTATATTTACATACAAAATTAACATACTTCCTTTTTTTTTCAAATGAAACGGAATAGACCCAAAGTTTCTGCTTTCCAAAGTCAGCTTACTGAATATGAGCTACAACGGCTTCAAAACTAAAATTCAATGCAGAATGAATGGAAGTCCGAGGATCGGCATCTGTAGCTAATAAGATAGTTGAAGAAAAAAACAAAAGCCTTAATTTGTCCAAGTGCAAGGCAGAATAGTATACCAGAAAATGAAGATGATGACTCTACGTCAGAATATGATGGTGAAAATGAGGTTGAAACTGATAACATTATGGAAGCTGACAATCTCATTCTGGAAAAAGAAAAGAACGTAAGCAGGTGTTCACTTCTATTTTGTCATTTATACAGACTGTTTTTATTATTTTTCATGGTTTACATGTAATTAGTAATGCTTTAATTGCCTTTTGTTTTATAGGTTTCAAAGCAAGTAAAGAAATTATCACTTCGCCCCAAAACTATGGCTGATGTTGTGGAAGTGAATAGCCGTAAGAAGCATGCAGTTGATGAATTTCAGAACATTCACTTAATTGAGGTTGTTAGAGTTCAAGATCAATGCATCCAAAAGAAGCAGCATGTTATCTTAGAAAGAAGGGAACAAAACGAGCGTTCTGTTCTCCTGGTTCCATGTCAGCGTACCTCAAGTTCCGGAAAAAGCAAAAAGAAAATAATGAAGCGTTTGTAGCAAGTAATCAGTCTTTGAATAGTTCTCTTACAAGAAAAGTAAGGAATAATGGCGCTGCATTGAATGAGAATGACAATGATGATGCGGATGCACTAAGTGAGAATAATGAAGCGAATGCACTAAATGAGAATGATGATGATGTTGGTAATGAATATGAGGGTGATAAAGAATAAGAAGATGAAGTTCTATCTCAGTATTGAAGGGAAGGTATGCAAGGTATTTGCAATCATTATACATAGTATTATTTATTTCAGCTTTTGTTAACATGTCAAAGTCTAGAAAATTGCTTTTCTTTTTTTATATGTGGATTTGTTTACTAAATGGGCTTAAATTTATTTTAAGATTTATGGGGCAAATTGATTCAGTTTCAGCTTATTGCTTCATTAGTTTAGTTAGAGTTTGAGTTGGAGCAATATTATTGATTACAAGATATTGCCGAGATGTCTAAATTATGAAATGTTAGAGTACATTGCGAGTTGGATTATGCCAATAGCTGCTCTGGGCTTGAAGAATTGATTAACTAGACATATCATGAGTTATGCTTGAAGTTTCTCTTTTCATGTCTGGCCATGCAAATACTATCTATATGGGAAAAATTGGTGGATGCACTGATTTAATGACTGACTCTTAATATTTGCTCATTTCTTCTAGACCGTTTAGCTATAAGGCTCTGTTCCCTTTAGCGTAAATGTTTTAATTAATTCAACACTATTTTCTAAAAGACTCCGTTATTGCTTCCTTGCTTAATTAATTCAACACTGTTTTGATATCCACTAGCCCACAAGGAAAAATACGTATAACTTGACCTATATCTATTTGTGACAGTAAACATATTTAGTTGCTTTGATTTAGAGAGATATTTCTTATGCTGAACTTATTTTGTTTCCAACTCTACAATATAGTCCAAACATATTCAAAAATTCGATTACAAGAAAGGCATTAATCAGAAAAGTTTCCAAGAACCTCCTGATTCAATTTGCATTCTCGTGATTATAGTATTTAGTTGATGTATTTTCAAACTCTATCTTGTAACATGTTTCTTACAAATGTATAAATAGAAACAGAACCTGAAAAAGCTTCTAAAAGCAAAAGGCATCGAGGTCTAACAATGCTACCCAAGGTTCATGCACGAACAAGAGACAAGTGTGAAGTTATTGTTTTAAACTCATTGGGTCAACCAGTTGGACCTAAAAGGGAAATTGTTCAGGAGTTCAAGCAAGCAATTCTTGGGAACTGTGGCAAGAGATTCTGAACTTGCACCACTAAATTATATTAAGTTTCCATGTCTACCCACACTTGAAAAAATGTGGGAGTATGTCCAAGTATGTAGTAATATAATTCTTTAGCTTCAGTTTGTTGGATTTCATTTTAAGAAAATGCTTGATATTTTATTACTAGACCATAATTAATTCCTCGTTAATACTTAGACCTCCATATGCTCTACATGTTACATACTAATGTTTTATTTTCATGATTTGTTTAGGAAAAATATATGGTTCCTGAAGCTGGAAGAGAATGGGTGATGCAGGCTATCAATGGAAGCTTGAAAGCTCATAAAAGCTTTACTAAGAAGAACTACTTCTATGCATATCCCGTTGATGCTTTAAGATGGTTTCATAAGCGAGACACAATTTCAGAACCTCAATTCAGAGAGATTTTGCAATATTGGCATTCTAAAGAGGCTGAGGTATTATGTATATGGTTTTGTGCAATATTGACATAGTTTCATGACCTAAATAGCCTCTTTTAGTTTATTGTTTTTATGATTTATTTTCGTGGTTCAAATTTATAAATCTTGATTGTGTTATCACATAGGAAATCAGTAAGATCAACAAAGACAATCACCTAATGTTAGATGATATGCTACTATGGGCCATAACTCTTATGCAATTTTATGCATGAGTTGGTAAAATAATCCATCTCATTTCTAGGCAATTTTATAATCTTTATTTTACAATCATTACATGTACTACATGAGGCTTTCACCCCTGTCCTTTAATTATTTGTAATCACTTCAATTTTATGTATTATGTTTCACAGCAACAACAGGATCCGGATCCTGATAAGCAAGAACCTTCTCAAGCAAGGGTCTATAAGGAGTCAAGAAAGAGAACGGTGGGAAGGACATACTTTACCAACCATGAAAGAAGAGAATATTGTGAGTTAACATTTTAGATGTATGTTATATTTGTTTAGTTTTGATAAATAATAAGCAGGTGGCTTTATTTTTCCTAAAATAGGCTAAAATGGATGCTTTGGAGTCTTCCCAACATGAAGATGGTAGTAACTCTAAGGACCCTTACTCCGAAGTGATTCCAGATCCTAAGCACAAAAGTCGTGTATGCCTACAAGGAAAAGGTGTAAGAAAAGTCAGATTTGAAGAAAAAAAGATAAAAAGTTAGATTTCATATTCCCGACAGAATTTTTAGAAAGTATGCAATCTCAATTAGTACAACAACTTGCACCAAGCGTAACAACTGCAATTTTGACTCAACTTCGGGATGCTAACCCTAGGATCAATCTTGCCAACCCTGATTTTGCAATTCCACCGGCTTCAAAGGATGAATCTAGTGCGCCACATCTTCTCGTTGACCAAAATGGGCAATCTTCTAAATCTGGTGCCACAATTAATCAGGTAACATAAATTATTTTCTATTGCTTCTGTCTAGCTTTTGCTGTATGTTGCTTACCTGATTCTACCATAGCTACTGTTGAAATGTTGCTGCTGTTGATGTATTTTTTTTATGCCCACTGTTGCTGTATTGCTTTTATTTCTGTATATGGTTAATGCTTTAGTTGTTTGCTGCAGCTTTTTATTGTTGTATGTTGTTGTTGTTGATGTTCATGCTTTTTTATAGCCTCCTGCATCTCTAAATTATCAATCAATTAGGACATGATTCTTGAGTTAGATCTTGGAATTGTTGTATAGGTGAGACATAATTCAGTTTTTCTTAGAAAAACTATAGGGGAAGATACCCTGAATAGAATATTGCTACTGGTCAAATTTGTGTTGTCGAAATAGTAAAATTGATATGTTCCTTGCTACTTGTGTACCGTGTCGAGGCTGATATTGAATCGAGTGGATTGGATCAAAATTATATGAGCCATGTCAATCAATTTGTGCTTTATTGGTTAGTTACTAATTACTACTCAATATCTTGCTAACTCCTTGCGTTCTTGAATATATACGGAGTACGACCTTAACCATATTTATAATATACTCTCCTAAATCCTTGTGTCCAAAAGAGATAAAGGGTTGTATTTTTAGAGACATGGGGGAAGGAGAACCCATAGAAGATCTGAGACGACTTGACATTACTCCAGTCATGGGCGGGAACATAGGGGAATTGCTGGGAGCTTCAACATTCAGCGCCCCATAGTTTCAAAATTTCTTACAAAAATGAAGGTTACTCCGTGATTTTTTTTTTTCCATTTTTAAAAGTAGGTTATAGCTTTTATTTGGTCCTTGTAAATAAACTTAAATGAAACTTTTGGTCCCCCTAGGATGCTTTTCTGGTTCAGAGTTTGACTCCAATTCTGTATATAGTCTATTTTACATGCTAATATCTAAAATATGCAATTGGCGGTTAAAGGCATACACCTTTGCAACTCAAACTAAGTTGGCTAGTAGTCTTTTTTCCTTTTACTCCTCACTTGTGGTCATGATTGAATGACAAGTCATCTAATTGGTTTTGAAATATGAAAAGATTAGTTTTACTTGTTAACTCTTTAAGTAATTTAGTTTATGAAGGCTATATAGACAATATGAATGTGATAGCTTTCTTTAGAGAGGATGTTGGGATGTCACTCTTTTTCTGTTTTTGTTAACATGAGAAATGACTAGATGTTACCACTAGTAGAGAGCCTGAATTTTGCTTAATGGAGATAGAGATAGCTTAATCGAATAATTGGAATCTGTCATAGATTGGAATAGTTGAATATGTTGTGAGACCATAAATGTGGCTGGTCACTGGAGCTATAAACAAAGAGTGATGTCCTTAGAGAGAATGCTGGGATGTTACCCTTTTTTTTTTGTCTAGTAGAACCCTTAGCACCAACTACTCCAGCAAAGAAGATCCAATCCCAAAACCTACCAATTTGGATCTATTATAATTTATAATTTGGTTCTATTATTTTTCTATTATTTTATTCTATTTTACATGTAGGTGCATGGCGAGCTAAATGGAGATGAAGTATAGTGACTAGTCATCTAACAAATGGTGCATATATGTTGGCGACTCTTATTCTATTAAGTTCAAGTTTGTGAATTGGAAATTCGGCTTACATATATGTTGACAATTTGTATTTTGGACGATTAAATTAATTATTTTACTTTTATTTATTAGTAGGGTGTCATACCGAAAACAAGAAAGTAATATTTTGTAATGCACGTATTTAGCATTATAATTATTATATATAAATTTAATGATATTTTGTTTTTGTTAGTATATTTAGATTTGTACTGACTAATTAGTAATTTAAAACTAATATAACTAACTCATATATCATTGTATTAGCTTCATCCGTTGCATTAGGTGTCAATTTCATCATAATTATTAGTCAGTAATCTATTGCCACGGATAATTTATGCCGTGGTATCAGGTATTGAGCTAACGCAACGGATCTTAGATGCCGTGGCATTAGATGTCGTATACCGTTTCATTAGACCTACTGCAACGCCAGCAAATGCTACAGTACATAGCCGTCGCATTAGGCCTTATGCCACGGATTTTGACGCCTATTGCAATGGAATTGGGGGTTGCAATAGGTCAAAAAATGTAGTAGTGGCATAACCAATTAAATGTGTAGAACGTGATCTACCCCAAATTACCTAAGATAACAAGTGACACCCTGTGAAGGCAAACCCACCACTCACGATCGATGGGTTGTTGGGTATCTAATTGCTAAAACAATCTCAATATCACCGAGACCTAGATTTATTATGTTGTGATTATTTAGTAAACTCTAGCGCATCATCACAGGCATAAATAAAACCTAGCATGCATAATCTACTAATGCATAAATAAAACATTACATAGTATGGCCCCTTAATCCTAAGAAAACTAATAAAGCAAAAAAACTCCTACTTGAACCTTCATGGATCTCATCCACCTTGCTCCTATAGGCCTTTACTCCATTGGCTTCTTGGATTAACTGCAACCTGTAATACTATTCTATTCTATTTACTAATAAAATAAATAAATTATAAAAATACTTAACGGTACGCAGACCATATTTAGATTACAAAAATACATCACGATGCGTAGGTTGTATTTGGAATCTATGGGCCATACTAGTCTATATATATATATATAGCAAGAATAATATCATATATTATAAAATTGCCATATAATAAATCACTCAACATGCTTTCCTAAACTACAATATCGGATGTTCATAATTAAGGAAATATGGTACCTAAATATCTCATATTTAAAACTTTAATTAGATAATATTATATATTATTCATGAAAAATTATAAAATATCATATATTTTAATTTAGGTATGAGATAGAATTAAATCTTATTTTAATCAAGAAAGATAGCTCATATTTATTCTCCATGATTATCCTAACTAATTTAGGATATTCTATCCTAATTACTTAGTCAATCACATAATTTTAAATCAATTTTTCCTAAAATAATTATGGGATAATCTCATTTTTTAATCAATTATTATCAATACAGAATCTTTTGCTCAAATATCCTAAAAACCTATCAAAATTAACAACTTTAATTTTGACAATTATCTTTCAAAAATTAAATCTGATTTTTTTTCTAAATTTTGAATTTTAAAATAAATTATTTTTTTTGAAAAACCTCCGCCAGCCACCGTGGTGTGGCCAGCCAAAGCCAGCCATGGTGGTCGTACATCGTCAGGTGTACACTACTGTGCAGCGACGCACAACATTAGTAGCACTGCCGCGCCATTGATGCATGGTGGTGCTGTTGCTGCCCTTACTGACCCGACCTGCTGCCCGCCCCCACCCTCCCTCTTGAACCACCACTTGCGGCAGCCACCGTGGCTGCGCCACCCACTGTCGCCTAAAAACAGCCCCAAAAACAGTTTTTTTTTTTAGTTTTAATTTAATTAAACAACACTTGTTATAATTAAATTAAATTGGTCCAATTAATTTCAAAATTAAATCACATTCAATCTCAAAATTAGGGTTTTTCATGAAATTAATTCCCTATTCAATTTAACACTTAAATTAAATAATTTGATCATGTAAAATTCACAATTTATACATGAAATTAAATAAATTAAATTCATGAGACATAAACTATTCGAAATTATTTAAAAAACCAAAACACAAACTCAAATTTAAGGGTTAGGGTTTTGAATTTTTCTAAATTAGGGTTGGAGGTCGAAATTTTCGAACCTAAAGTGGTAAAAATCGGTCATATTCTAGGCTAAAAATGAGCAAAATTAAACACTTTAATGATTCTATATGTTAAATCAACATTTAAAATAATAATTGATCCATAATTAAATTATTCACCCTCTTAATTGAATTAAAATTTGTGGACAACAAAGAATTAATTTCAATATGTGTACATGCATAAGGCTAACTGATACCATTGTAGGACTTTAGATACTCTAAGCGGAATTTCATGAATCATATTCATAAGCATCTATTAACCAAGATTTGTGCACAACACATAAAGAACATGTAATTATACCTTTGAAGCGTGATTCCACGTGTGATCGAGCAAGCATAATAGGAGAACTAGAACCCCAAACGTGATTCCTCTACTTGGTCCTCGGACACAAATTGAACCTCCGCTAATTCTAGTTAGTCGTAATCGAACCCTTTCAATCAACCTTCTACAGAGAGAGGAGAGGAACGAACGAACCACGAACAACCACCACGAACACCACGTGCCACCAAAGAGGGGCAGTCGTACGGATGGGAGAGAAGGGGAGGGCGTGTGTGTGTAAGAGAGAATAGGGTTAGGGAGTTTGGTTGTCTTGCTTCACAATTCACTGTATGATTAATTGTGATGTCTTATTAAAACCTAGGCAAGGACTTTATTTATAGATCACATCTATAATTAGAGTCCATGTGAAGCCCAAACTCCTAACTTAATTCTAACTATTCTTGCCCAACTCCTTACATGGTTTGTCATTACCTCATAAGGCCCATTAATGGGCCTCATACTTTTTCAATCCAATACCCTTGTGTGTTATAACATTTGACAATCTTGCTGAGGCCTAAGTTCAATCCAATATCCTTGTATTAACGATTACAATTATATGCGAGTCGAGTCACTAGCATCAAGTTGG
Organism: Chenopodium quinoa; assembly: GCF_001683475.1. Classification (NCBI taxonomy): domain Eukaryota; kingdom Viridiplantae; phylum Streptophyta; class Magnoliopsida; order Caryophyllales; family Amaranthaceae; genus Chenopodium; species Chenopodium quinoa. The sequence continues at coordinate 618,115 of NW_018743514.1, read as the reverse complement.
TTTTATCAAGTCTACTCATTGTAAGTCTTGTAACACTAAAACCCACGGGTACATTTGGGCGCATGGGACATATGTGTTGTGGAAACATATAGGAGGGCACAATAGTAATTTGACGTCTGTAAATACATTTTTTAGGATTGCATTTGCATTTTTTTCGTGTAATATTATGCATGTATATAATATTATTGGAGTATAGGTTGTCTTATTAATATTATTATATCTCACAATGGTATGATATTTTATGTACTATTTATATATTTAATAATATTATTTAAAAAAATATTTATACCATTACAATTAATGGTTTTTTAATAGACAATTAATGATATTATTAACCTATTTATTGGTACCTTATACATATTGTATGTAAAAAATTTCAACATATTAATAAATATGTCATCCTATGCATTACAAAAGAAATAGGGTCTAAGCGCCAAGAGTAATTCAAAACCCACCCAACCATTCTATTGAACCCAAAAAATTCCTCAACAACAACAACAAGTAATACAAGCATATTCATTGATGTTACATTCCTTCCACGCACCTCCTTGCTCATCTTCTTCCTATTAGAACTAAGTGCATGCCTTGCATGTGAGCTTCAAGCTGTCAAACTCATTGAGAAAGCACCTCCTCTGCCCACTAACATCATTAACTTCCCTCTTCAAGTCATTAATCTCCCCCAGCATTAGTGCATTGGTATGAATCAAAGGTGTAATTAGATTTAGAATCAGCAAAAATTTGGTAAATTAGGAGTCAATTTGTTTATCTAAGGCCTAAGCTAAGTTTCTCATGGGATTTAGGAGGTTGATCAACTTCTTGATCACACTTTGCTTGTTTCCTATGCATCTTATAGCTATAGTTATGATCAGAGTGTGACTTATCTGATTTAGGGGACAAACTCATGTTGATTAAGTGCCTAAACAACAAATTATAACACTAACATGAAATTGTATGGGAACAGATTGTATACCAAATTAGAACATCAAATAACCAACACATCAAAGAATAACCAAATATAGAATGCTCTAACAACATGATCACATGATTAGTGTGATTTATACAGGGGACATGATTTGACTGGAGAGGTAGAATGTAATAAGAGCATATCAAGAATACCAATTCATAGAATTAACATGCTCCAAATAGACAACAAAAGTGGAGTCAATTTGAGGTGGTGGGAAAGGGAAGGGTGGCAGTTCTGGGGAGAGGTGATGTCAAAGTAGGGAAAGGGAGGGGGTGAGGTCACCGGCGTGGGAGGCACCAATGCGAGTCGCTAGGGTGTTCAAAAATTGGTCCGAGCTGAAAAAATGGACCAGACCGGTCCAAATTAATTGGTTCGGTCTTTGGGTCAGGAAATTTATTTTTCCGGTATTCGGTCCGATCCGGTCCAAAACCCTATAAAAACCGGTCTTGGAGCGGACCGATTTTTTGCTTGAAATTATACATAAGACCTTTAATAATGATTAAGATTATCCTTAACAAGCTTGGAAAACTTTATTTGTATGAGCTTTTTTGTACTAAACATACAAAAAAAAACGTTAAAATATTGTTTTTCCTTTTTTTTTTTCGAGTTTTTCATAGATTATTTAAAATTTAGAAATGTTTTTATAAATTATAAAATCGGTCCGAACCGGTTCGGGTTTTGGACCGATGAACAGCCCTAAGTGAAAGGGTGGGGGACTGGGTGCTGGTCACTGACGGAGGTGAAAGAAGGAGGAGTACGCTCACGGGTTATAATTTATTTAAAAAAAATATTCAAATTGTAAATATATTTTTTAATTGTTAAAAATAAAAATAACTAACTATAGTTAAATATTTAATAAAAAAAAAAACCATGAATGTCACAAATAACTAATTATCAATAGTATAAGATTACCAAAGATTATAAGTTTTTTCGGTTCATTAATGAGAAAAATTAAAAATTGATGGTTACCAAAGAGTGTTTCTCAATTTTTTCTATGATTATATTTTTATTTCTGTTGTGTATCTGTGAATCCACTGCATATTTTTTAATGGTAAAATTTTTGCAGGTGAATGGTGTGAAGTGCAACATCATAAGGGTGTTGGTGTTCATGTAGTGCCTCAATGCTTAAAACAAGGATAAAAAATAGGGTATATGGTATTACGTTGGGACTCATATGTAATAAAGAGAAGAGACATACAATTTTAAGAGAATTTCATTTTCTTTAACTCTAAAATGCCACTAGTGAATCCTCCATCCACACGTGAAGAATCAAGAGCAGTGGAAAGTAGATGACTTTGGAGATGATGAAGACATTTTTTTAACTAAAAAATAAATAATAGTGTAGCAAAATATATGTATAAAAGCAACACGAAAAAGCTTTAACTTTCTACAAAAATATTTGTTTTAGTATTCGACATTCACCTTCTTGATCTGCTTACGCATTCTAACAGCATACACGATGGTTGTTGGACTAATTAGTTAATTTAAGGGTTCAAGATATTAAGAAATTTGTGGGTTCAATGAACATGAAAAAAAAATTATATTTAAATTATTCATATATTAACAAATTACGTAAACTACATGTATATGTAATTATGTGTATTAATAAAATAATTATAATTTTCATATTATGTTTCTCATATTAAATAATCTAATCCAATATATAAAAATAAAGTATACATTTTTAAAGAGCATTCGGCGCACTACGTAAGCACTCTAATTATTTCGACCAATGATAAAATAAATACATATTTTTATTTTTTATTAAAAAAATTATATCTCCATCTAAGTAAAAGTAATGAATTAGATATTATTGTAATGCCAGGTAGATTGAACCACAAATTAATAATAATAAAAAAAAAAGATAAAAGTTAAGATTACAAACAAATACCATGTATTAAGGAAATCAAAAGTTTAATTTTTTAATCGTCTATGATGTTGAAGTTTTATTATTTAATCGTTTATTATGTATTAAAAAGAGATAAGAAGATTCCAAAAAAGTCATTTACTTTAATAAGTGCAAGAAACTTAAAAGTGTTAGAAGTAATTGATTGATTACAGTAGCATGACTTGGAAAAGGGAAGAGGTTGCAAAGTGGTTCGAGAATTCGGATGCAAGAGAGATTGTAGCCATGGAACTGTCAAACGTAGAGCAGCAAGACATTTTGTATTGTAAGTACAACTCGACATGGAAATTCACGATTAAATCAGGTTATAAATACCTGAGAGATAAAGAGCAGCATAATAAAATAGTTTCTGAAGAACAGGTAAGTTTCTGTAAAATTTTATGGCGCTTGAATCTCCTACAAAAATCGAAAATTTTCTTATGAATCTCCCACAAAAATGGAAAATTTTCCTATAGAAAGTTTATTATGATGGAATAGCTACAAAGGTAAATTTATCTCTTAGAAGGGTGGATTTGAATACCTCTTGTGACTATTGTGGAGAGGAAGAATCAACAATACATATCTTCAAATTCTGTGGAATTGCTAAGGAGATTTGGAGTAGTAGTTATATGGTAACAAATGTGAATTTTAATGATGATACTCCTTTAAAGGAATAGATTCAAAACCAGATCTTGCTGTTATGTAGCAAGGATGGCATCTTTAATGAGCATATCAAGACTCTAGTTTTAACCTTGTGGAGTCTATGGGTGACTAGGAATGACAGAGTCTTTAGACAGGAAGCAGGAACTGCTACTACGGTTAGAAGCAACTTTCAACATTGCAGAAAGCAACTACAATGGTTTAATGATTTGAGACCACAGATGATAGTTGAATTAGAAGCCATGAACCCTTTTTCCTTCTGGTTTCCTAGTAGTTAACTTGGGAAAGGATAAGTATGGGGGGTATGAATCTGATCCAAATCGATGGCTCATGGGACAAGAATACTAAGCAAGTAGAAATTGGTCGGGTATTTATTGGAAACAATAGAGATAGAGTGTATGATGGAGGAGGTAACTATGGGATTGCAGAGTCAACTTTTTGTGCAGAAGTAAGGGTATGCTTGGCGGCTTTGGTTGGGCGTTGGCAAAGGGTTTTAAGAGGATTGAAGTTTATACGGATTGTGCTACCTTGATCACAAGTCTGAACACAAATGCAGAGAACAATATTACCAATAGATGGACTTTGCAGGATATCGAGAAACAAGCAGGGCAATTCGAGGCATGCTGCATCAGAAAGGTGGATAGAGAACAATATTACTGAATGTTAAATACGGTCATATAATCCCTTTTGATAATGTAGAATATTTAGACATGTGATATCAAATCTCTTATTTCTATAATAGTGTACTTTTTGTAGTTAGTTAGTAAATAAATATCTATGTTATTATTAACTTGAAATTTTCTTTATTAAATTTAAATTATATTTACTGAACTGAAAGTATTTTCACAAAACTAAAATTATTTTTTTAAAAACATATTTTTTCTGGTATTTTATAAATTTTTTTGAATGAATTAAATATATTATAAATAGATCTTATTTTAAAGGATTTTTTAAAATAAATTTTATGATGGAAACAAAACCGAGCAATAGGATATTTATTAAAAGTTATAATTAATTTTGCGTATATGAAATATTAGAAGTATATCGATAATAAAACTCTATATAACATTTTTTATCTTAAAGAATCTATCTAAAATTCGGTAATTTAGCATCATATGTGTCACAATAAAATCTATTTGTCGCCTACGTGGCTCGACACCTAACGAAAAACTGGAATGTCAAGTGTCGTTGTATCGTGGGCTGGCTGCGAGACCGACTTTATTTATTAGTGATATGATTATTATCACTCATATCCAAATTACGTAAATGTAGTATGAATATAAAAAATAAATAAAAAAAAATAAATAAAAAAAAAATCTAAAAAAAAAAATTAATGATATAGATAACAATTAAAAAATTGAGAATAGATTAGAAAAAATGATAAAATTTATGTTTTTACTATATTTTCTTATAAATAGACATTAATTAGATTCACAATACATGCATCACCAATTAACCACACAATAAGTAGAAATAATATTAATTGGTTTCTTTTCGTAGTCGGAGACCCAAGCTTCATGGCTTTATAATACCCTTTGCTTAACCTATATGATGAGGATATCCGACAACATCAGCCACAACTTAGAAGTGAAATTAGCAATACCTTGAAGGATAGATGCAATGTAAAACGAAGATACAACTAAGGCTGGAGACAGGAAACAAATAATATTGCCACTATCATTCATCGAAGGCTCAAGATACATGTACCACAACTATAGAAAAAGGATACTCTACATACTACATAATTGGGGCTGAAAAAGGAAATTGAATAATCCTTCTAGCATCATTCACGATAGACCCAAAATACATGTGCCAGAACTATAGGGAAAAAAAAAAAAACCTATACATAGAGGTGAAAAAGAGAGAGAATTAAAGATGTATAATATGTATAAATTGATTTTTTAATATTATTAATAAAAAAAGTTTTTAATTAATAGCAATAGTTTATTGATGATAATAATTAATTTCTTCGTGTTTATGACTCCATTTGTTTTTATTAATTAATATTTCCTTCCCTTCTCCTTTTCTTTACTTGGGGAATTAGACAAGGAGGATGTTGTGTTGCTGAAGCGGGTTCAGTAGAAGTTCTCGACAACTCAAGACATTGGGGCTCGTGCTGCTGCTCATATTTTTTACTAGGATAAGCTTTTCTATAGCTAGAGGAGTGGGGGCCCAATTTGTATCTCGGCTTCCCACTAATTTTCTATAGGTTATATAACTTTATTTGTTTTTGAGATATAATAATAATAATAATAATAATAATAATAAATAAATAAATAAATAAATAAATAAATGTACATAAACAAGGTTTTGCATCGCACGAGATTCGCACCTAATATATAAATAAAGGAGACATTTTTCAAAAGCATTCGGGGTGTCACACAAGCAAAAATATTATTTCAGCCAATGAAAAATAATATTTATATTTTATTTTAGAATTGAAAAATTCATTCGCCACCAAAAATTAACAAACCCTTCATCAATTTCTTGTCCGGCAAGCAGTTGTTCATCATCTCTGTTTGCTAAGGTGTTCCATCTGGTTGATCCACCCACTCAAAAGCTTTACATCTCTACTTTCTGTCATAGGGTTATAGAATTTGCATAATCTGAACTTGCGTCTAGGATTCTCCTTAATTCAAGAAGTAAGCCTTGCCGTTGGAACTCCACATTGGCATCTTCTCTCTTCTGAAAGAGATAGACTTATGAAAAACATTTGATTCTGCAATTCACAACCAACAACTTCAATATTGTTCCAGTTCATCACGATTATCATTCTCTAACCCTAATTTTAGAAACCAATTACTATTTCAAAAACCCCCCAAATTAATTTTTTACTAAGATGAACCCTAATTCTTAAACTCTAACTTTGAAGGTCAGTTCATTAGTGATAATCAGAATTTCAATCAAACATGACATTTGGAAGAAAATTACGACATCAATTGCGACAAATAAACTTGAGAATTCATGATGTGTGGGCGAATTAAGTGAGATGCATACCTTTTTTCCACACAAATCCGGATAAATTGATGCTAGGATTATTAGGCTTGAGCAAATTTGAGTATTTGGGGAAAATTCAACAAATTTGTAATTCATTCAACTATAATTTTTGAGAAATGAAGAAGTTAGGTAATCGTGATAGATTGTGGAAAATTTTAAAATTAGTCGTTACTGTGGGCCCCACATCACTTTTCCGACACCGGAGTTGTGTTTTGGTGGGAAAAGTCAACTTTAATTTTTTATGTGGTGGTAAATAAAACTTTAAATTGTGGAGGTGGTAAAAGCGAAAAAGTCATTTTTTTGGAGGTGATAAAAGTCAGATTTTCCTAAATTTAATTAAAAGGGTCAAAAATAAAAATTATGGAGTATGATAATATATAAATTAGCACAATTTTAACTTTAAATTTGACAAGTAATTAGCACAATTACAAAAGCCCAATGATGGAAATCTATATAATTTGAGTAATTGCATATGGATCTGTCGCTATTAGCCTATACTTGCCACAATCGCATCTCCATTCACTTCATAAAACTTTTTTTCTCTTTCTCTCTCTCTAGCACAATTACAAAAAAAAACTTTTCAATATAATAACAATTATATAGTTCAAATCTATAATAACCCAAAAGGCAAAATAAACCGGATATGCTTATTATAGCAACCCTCGTACCATTTTCAACTCATGGTTCAACTTCATTTTTAACCAAGTTTCGACTTCTTTTTAAGCCCTGTATATTTCGTCCACAAGTTTCGACTTTTAACCAAGTTTCTACTTCTTTTTAGTCCCTGTAAAATTGAACAAATATCAAAACCCCAATCAGTATCTAATTATGAAGATGCAAATATATCTAAATTAATTTTAATAGCGAAATATACCTGCAGTAGAAGGGAGATTCAAACATCCATTTTTCTCATCATCCTTGTATTTGTGGCAATCTCTTTTGAAATGCCCGATTTCTTTACAGTATAAACACGTACTCTCGGAAGGAGAAGCATTTTTCTTGCTCTTCTTGGCTCCATTCTTCTTGAATCCCTCGCCTTTGCGAACCATAAGACATTGCATCTTGGGCTTAATATTAATGATTTGTTCTAAAGTTTGAAGCATGTTGAGTAATTCAATCAAAGGCTTTCCCATCTCATACACAATAAAGTTCTTCCTGAATTTGTCAAACCCATTATGAAGCGAATGGAGAATGATCTCTGTGGCCAATTCTAGGGCAACAGGAAAACCAATGCGCTCCATGATTTCAAAATAACCAATCATTTTACGAACATGAGATCCAACAGGCTTTCCTTCCTTGAGCTTAGTATCAAGAATTGCATTCATGGTTTCAATCCTCTTACTCCTCGCTAGCCCTTGAAACATGGTCTTAAGCTTCACGATCATGTTGTAAGCATCCATGTTCTCAAATTGCATTTGAAAGTTAAAGTCCATGGTTATCAACATAAGGCACGCGACAGAAATAGATTGCTCTCTAGCATTCTTTTCAGCCATTATCTCATCAATTGTTCCTCCGTTTTCAGGAAGAAGTGGAATAGGGGCCTCCAAGACTGACTCTTTCCCAACTTGCTTGAGAACTATTAATAGGTCATGATACCAATCTAAGAAGTTAGTAAGGAAGTTATTTCTGTTCATTTTTTCCTTCTCTAAGAAGGGGTGTATGTTAATTGAGTTATCGTTGTTAGACATGATCTGCAATAAAAAATAGAAGAAATTTTTTTAAACATTAAACATAATAATAACTTTTAAGTTTAGGAAACAAATATACATTAAAGCTATTAAAAAATTTTACACTGAGTTTTATTATTCATCTACTACCGCAAGATGCTAGGGCATAAATAATTACAGCGTGTATAACTTCATGGCATTCGAAATTTTAGAATTTGTTATATACACCCGGGAGTACAGTAAATCCAAAGTCATTTGCTCATTTAATCAACAAATGAACAAATAATATATTTATTCATTTGTTGATTGAATGAGCAAATGACCCCGGGTGTACTATACACCCGGATTTACATAATAGGCTCTCCGAAATTTAGGGTTCTAAGATTCATGAATATAATACAATCTATTTCAACATGTAATCATGACTTTAGCACTACTCTTAGCAATTAAATGCGTATAATTCGGATTTTTGAGCAAATTTTCATCAAGCATAGTGTGAGTATGTGCAATATATCATGACAGGCATAATATTAAGCATAAAATACAATAAACAAGAAGAAAAAAAAAATCAACCAAAAACCTACTTTAATTGAGATTAATAATAATAATCAACCAGATTGAAGTCAATAGTATTGATCACAATATTTGAGTCATAACTGTGTGATCTAGAAATTTATAAATGGGGTCCAAAATAAACTTCCAACTTAATCATACCAAAGTACAATTTGATGTAAATTTAATCTAAAATCAATCAATTACCTAAGTTAATCACTCAGTCACTCTATTTAGTACTCTAAAGTCTACAATCTGAATCAATCAGATGCTTTATTAAATCTGCAAAGAACAAATAGCTACCAAATTCTTGATTAAACACACAATCGTTTTAATTATGATGAAGTAAAATTCACACAGCTACACAATTATTGAAAATTTTCTAAAGGCAAGAAATACGGAGTATCTAAATTTGTAAGATAAGTATAAAATTATTTACCTTGCAAATTAATTCAAGTGTAGACTTGAAGAAGTCTGAACGGAGTCGGAAGCCGATGACAGACATTACCGGCAGCAAATTCAGGTAGTAGGCTGGCGCAATCCAGGCAGTTGGGCGGTGAAGCGGCAGTAGATCTGGGCAGGTGTTAGAGAACCTTGGAAGATAAGTATAAAATATAGTATACAATAATATATCCTAACTCAATGACAATTATTATCATTACATAATATTTCTATCAATAATAATAACGAAATTAAATTTAATAATAAACATTGATTTACCTCTTGATTTGTTCTTGTATGCTTATTAGATGAAAAACGAAATTAGAATTTCAATCGTAGTTCCTCTGTATTGAATAAATTTGAGATAGGTTGACTGGACCTTTTGGTGGTGTCTATTAAACATTATATGGGCTGAACATATATATAAAAAATAAAAAATAAAATAAAAAGAAAAAAGAAAAAATAAATCAAAATTTAATTATGGTGAATTTTATCTATTAATGGACTTTCTATAATTCTATATACCATTAATGACAAAAATAATGGAAGCACATGAACTGATAAACGATATACTCCTTAAAAACGACGCGCCTTATGGAGTACATTAAAATATTAATTTTTAATATTGACTCTTTGGTTAATAAAACAAATTCTTTTTTTATATTAGTAGGTTAATAAAAACAAATTCTTAATATTGACATAATCAAATTTATGAAAAGATATTAAGTACTCCATATATATTTATTTAGAACAAAAATTAAGTTGTACATGGTTTCATGGAGGATGTTATAACTTGATATTATTTACTCTGTAGAATATATTTGTTATGATAAGATAATTATTATATTTTGGTTAGGATATATTTTGGCAGGTTTCCTAAATATCTCCTATCTCTAGAATTACCATATGATAGAGTTTCTATATGGTTAGGATGTATGTGATTGTTATATATATTGTGCCTTGGCCGTGTATATATACTGACCGCATATATATTATTTATTATTGAATGAGATTATAACTATACGATTGGTTTGACGTAAAACCCCTGTGATAATGGCTAAGATTAAGCGATTAAAAACAGTGGAAGATATTGATCGATTGAGCTTACTCCCAGACGCCATCCTTATACATATTCTTTCTCTCCTACCTATCAAATCTGCCGTATCCACCTCCGTCTTATCGCGCCAATGGCGTTACCTCTGGACTCACATCACCAACATCGTCTTCTCCAAAACTTGTCTTCCTTCTTCTAGTCATGATTTATCTGCGGCTGTCAATCGTATCATTCCGCAGCTCACCTCAAACAGAATTGATTGTTTTCATCTCTTTTTCAATAAGAAGTGGGAAGAGTTTTCCGATATTGAATTTTGTATTCGTGATATATGCACCCGAAATCCAAAACAAATTGTTGTGGAAAATCTCTATTATAAAGAATTTATTTTGGAAAGAATGCCAGCTTGTATTTTTCAATGTCAATCTCTGGTCGATCTTACACTGATTGAATACATTAGTATTCAAGTTCCTAATGAAGGATTTGTTGCGACTCTTCCGAAATTGAAGAAACTTCATTTATTTACGGATTGTGGTGTGTTGGCAGCAATTATTAGGGGTTGTCCACTGCTGGAAGATCTAAATCTGTTTATCTATCGGAGGAAGCGCAATCATTTTTTGGATTCAATAGATTTATCGGCTCATAATCTCAAGAGATTGGTTATGAAAGAAAGGTATCGAATTAGAAATTCAGTCCAACTATCAAGAAATCTTTTAATCAATGTGTCAAAACTAGAAGAAATTACATTAGACTTTGGTATGGGGCTAGTTCAATTTATTGGGGATTCAGGCTCTTTAATAAAAGCAGATATTTGTTCAGGATACATGTACTTGGAGGAAAATCACCTTAGTAATGTAAAAAGGATGGTGGAACTGATTTCTGGGCTAAAATCTCTTAGCCTAGATATAGTTAATTTGAACGACATTCGTAAATTAAAATACGACCTTGTTCCAATCTTTGATAAGTTGTACGAACTAAGGATAGAAATTGAAAGTGATATGGGTAGTATTAAGTGGTGGAATGATTTATTGGTTTTTCTAAGATGGTGTCCCTGTTTAAAGGTCCTGCATTTAGTGTTTACAACCTATTATGGAGTATATGATGAATATTTAGAGGCGATCATGCGAATTTTAGATTGCGACAAAGAGATAGAATTGCTATCGGTTTATCTTAACCAAAGAGGTACCATTAAGGTAGAAGTGACATCGCAAGAGTATGATTTTTGTGAGAAATTGTTCGGCCTTCAGAATCCCTCAGCTTGTGAGATCAAATTCAAGGGTCATTACGTGAACGTTTCTAATAAGAGCTTCATTCCTCGTCGTCGAAGTATTCGCTTGGCTAAGCACAAAGTAGTGTAGTAATTAATAGTTTGTTGACGATCTTGCTTGGTCTTCCTCAGTTCGTAGCTGATAGAATTTCAATAGTTAACGCTCTTTATTTTGGCTGATCTTTGCAATTTTTTTTTTTTTTTTAGCCATTTTCCCTGCTTATGACCTTATTTATTTATTTTGGTTTAATAGTAAAAATAAATTAAAATTATACATCTTGTACAATGAAAAAAAATTTAAATACGGTAACTTTAAAAAAAATGAAAAAAATTTATTATAACAATGATATATGGACAGTGATGATGTAAGCAACTTTCTAATAGTTAGTAGACTGGTTAACTTGCTGGAAACTCCAAAAAAATAAAAATAAATAAAAATATTCCGTACAAACCCATGGGCCATTCCCTTCTTAAAATTTTTCCCTCCCTCTTAAGCCTTTCTATCATTCGGCCGCAATTGGGGGTGGTAGGTTTAGGGATTTGATAGAATAGAAGAGAAAGGGAGAGAGAGAAAAGAGAAAAAAGGGTGGTGGAAAAGAGAAGAGTATTGAAGAATAAGATAATATTTCCTCCGTTTTATTAATATTGCAACAATGGACTTTTTGTACTATTCATCACTCTTGTTTGACCATATAATATGATTTATACATTAAGCAAAATATAGTCACGTGGGATCTTGTTGGATTTGTCTCATAAAATACTTTTACAATATTAACTTTTTATAATTTTTACTTTTATACAATTATAGATATTTGGCATATAAAATGTGTTTTGAGATGTGTAATTTCATCCTTATTGCAATATTAATAAAACGGAGGAAGTAGTAGGGGCCTGCTGATTGAGGACATAAAGCCAAACTGCTGATTGAGGACATAAAGCCAAACGAAAATCTATGTACACAAATAGTATCTCGTGAGAATTGGGAAATTGGTTACTACGTCTTGGATCTCAACAGTGGTGAAGTTTCATCACTTCCTAGTACCGTGCAAGATTATGGTTCATCGTCTTCCATGGCTGCTGTGGGATCTCGACTTTAAACTTTTGCGAATGGCATTGGAGGGGATTATAATGAATCCTCTAAACCGAAAGCAAAACCAATCACAAAAACTAGGAAATGTAGGTGGAAGATGAACCAGAATCAGAATCAGCAACAGGGCTTATATTCATCTTATTGCTTAGATCTGACGAAACCTCTAGAAGGTTGGAGACTAGCCACCGCTGGGGACGATCCATTGCTGCCAATGTGTGTCATCACGTTTGGTGGGAAGATTTATGTTTATGCAAAGTTGCAAACCCTGAATTCTCTTTTATTTGTGAGGTTTTCGATCCTCAAACTAATCAGTGGCGTCGCTTGAAGTCGCCCCCATTCCCACCATCACGCGGCAACGGTGGGGATAAGGACGAGGAGGCTCTCAACCACCCTACAGTAATGGAACCTCCAGTTTTGGCAGATTACAAAAATAACAGAATCATTTTGTGCTTCAACAATATCTCAACGATGTATGCCTACTATCCTAGTTTGGATCGATGGGAATGTGAGGTTGAAGGCAATAGGATGGTATGCGGGAAGAGAGCCCGTGACTCTCGCAGATGATGGGGTTATCTATGTTCATAACCCCACATATAAGGCATTCTTTAGGGCTTATGATACAGTCACCAAAGAATGGTTGAATGTTCGACTGTCTCCTGAGGCTCATGGCGACTGTCAATCTTTTCTCCAATATCAATATAGTGATTTATTACATCGGGGCAATGGCTTGCTATGCTTGGTCGCTTCCTCCATTGACGTGGTAGACTTTTCCCCCACTACCCCTGTTCATGTTGTCCATTCAAAGTCAAGCTCGTCGACTCTAAGGAGGTGCTTGTCACTCGGTTTTCTTCCCAATACTATCATCTCAACTCTCGCTGCTCTGCTTTTCGTTACCTCCCTGTCTAGGAAAGCGGTTATTGTAATATCTTCTTGATCATTATATTGATATTTTTCTATATTGTTTCAATTAAGAGGAAATTGTTAGAAAAATTCAGAGTTAAGGGTAGGTTTTGGGTCCGTTCATTATGGATAATGAATCATATTCCATTTCTTTCATTTCCTATTTCTCTTTTCATTTTTTCCCCTTGCCTGCTCATGGATATAATGCGGAATTAAGCAAACATTACAAAATGTAGAGTTAAGTGTATATGACTTGTGATGGATATATGTTATTTTGAGAATTGCTACAAGAAAAGAAGGTTAAATTGTTGACCGATATTGGCATGACATCCTAATTTTGAATTTCTTTACAATTTAGAAGTTCCATAAAAAACGTTATATTACGTTTCACTGCGAAGATTTCATACTATATCAGTAATGCATGTTCGTGATTATTGTCTTAGTTTACTATCAGTTTTTTGGGTTGTGTGGTGGAACTATCTTCCTTCATTTCTGTGTAAACAAGCTTATACTAGCTAATTGATTGCATTTCAACTCAACCTGTGGTAGTAAAACCAAAATGATAAAAGGAGATGGCAATTTGAACAAAGATATTGAAACTCAAGGTGAAAAGACCCAATTGGACATGTACTCCTTACGGCTCCCTGAGGAGGGGAAGGACTTGGTGAATTTATGAATTGTAAGGACTTGGTGAATTTATGAATTGTAAGATACAGCTATGTACAACTAGATGAAAAACTAGTTGGTTAGAAACTCCGTTTTTACTCGAAATGTCTTTATGGTAATATTGGATTTCTTGCTTGGTTTCGAAGAACATTGATGGGTGTTCCACTCCTAAGTAGGTGTGAACACTTGTTGTGAAGTGTATGGCTTTTAAAGCCATAGGCATGTTAGGAAATAAGAGATATTTTTTGTGAAATTTTAGAAGAGTATCAATTCTCTCGTTATTCTTAGGAGTGATTACAGGAGCCTGTTTAGGCAACCCTTTGTATATTTATACATGTATTCCCTCAGTCTGTGAATCAATACAACAGAAATTAAAACCCCAAAAATACTTTTAATATTTTAGCTTGGTATCAGAGCCAGGTTTGATTTTCTGGCGATCGAAAGAACTTCGGCATCATCATCTACCATGGAAACTGAAAACCAGCCCATTGTCCCAAAATCGGTCACAATGGAGGATATATTGCAACTGCTTTCACAGTTAAACACCAATAAAACCACAAATCAACCCCTTCACATCTCAGAAAAATTGAACCATGGAAATTACACGAAGTGGTCCAAATTAATGCAACTCGGTATTGGAGGGAAGGTAGGCTTAATCACATCACTGCCTCCTCGCCATCTCCTGATGATCCCGAGTACATAAAATGGGCTCAACGTGATTCCATTGTAATTTCCTGGACAATTGAAAATGTTGACTCAGATCTACAAAACCAGTTTCTGGATTATCCAACAGCCAAAGATCTATGGAAAGGGATCGAAACTATGTACGGCCGTGGGAGAGACGGTTTGCAAATATTTAACCTCACGGTCAAGGCAAGCAAAATACAGCAAGGCACAGACCAAATTGAGGTCTACTACAGTAAACTCACCTCAATTTGGAAGGAAATTGATAGGAGATTACCTAACCCGATGATTTGCCCAGAAGACAAAACGATTTATAATCGTTTAACATCACAAAATCGCCTCTATCAATTTATAGCGGGACTCGATGATTCACCGGACAAAGATCGAAGAGATCTTTTAAATTCAGATCCGTTACCCACAGTCGAAGAAGCATACGCAACAATCCGGCAAGAAAGCTCTCGCCGGAGCATTATGAAATCTGGCGACAAACCCTCATCGGATGAATCATCGGGAATAGGAAGCGGTTTCGCTGCAAGGGGGCAAACTGAGAAACCCTAGTTTCGACGAGAAGATGATCAGGCTAACCTTAAATGCACCCACTGTGGTGGGACGCGACACACAAAGGAGGGTTGCTTCAAATTAATCGGCTACCCAAAATGGTGGTCGGAGAGGAAGAAGAAAGGGACTGAAAATCGCAACCCATGGAAGGGAGATCCGAAAAAAACAGGCACAACCGCTTATAGTATCGGCGGCGAAATGAAGGAAAATGAAGAAGGAGGAGGAGCAATGGCCGCCACCACCACTCATGAACCAGGTTTGAGGAAGGAGAATGTTAAAAAGGAAACTTTAGGGAGTGAAACCCTAAACTCCTCCTTAAATACTCACGGCCCAAGTAACAAAAGCCCTCATGCTCTCTTAAATGTTCAAGGCAAAGGTGATCAGTCCATTGGACTCCTTTGCAATAATGATAAAAATAGTAAGTGGATATTTGACTATGGGGCAACTAATACAATGACCTTTGATATTTCGGACCTTGAAAAAATAAATAAACCCACAAAAAGCCACATTTAAAGAGCCAATGGGGAACAAGTTAGAATAGAAGGCTCTGGTTTAATCAATATTTCTGATAATATTAAATTACCCAATTGCCTCTTTATTCCTCAACTGACACATAAATTACTTTCCATTAGTCACCAAAGAATTAAATTGTTCTGTACTAATGGATTCCACTAGTTGTATTATTCAGGATTCTCAGACAGGGAAAATCATTGGGCGTGCAGTGGTATTAAAGAAAACGGATTGTATTATGTTGATCAGATGTCTCACCACGGCTGCGCGGCGCTTGCTCATGGATCAGTAGAACACCAACTCTGGACATGGAACCGACGACTAGGTCATCCATCTCTAGGGTATTTAAGAAGACTTTTTCCTTCTCTTGCTAGTTCGAAAGTAAATTTTGATTGTGAGGCTTGTATTTTGGCCAAAAGTCATAAACATACGTACCTTAGTAATAATAATCGAACTGAAACTCCCTTTATTCTTATTCACTCTGATGTTAGGGGACCTGCTCCTGAATTTAATAATCATAGTTTCTTATATTATGTTACCTTTATTGATGATTGCACTAGAATGAGTTGGGTATATTTTTAAAAAATAAATCTGATGTGTATGATACCTTTATCTCGTTCTATAAAATGGCCCAAACACAGTTTCAAACACAAATCCAAATCCTTAGATATGATAATGGAGGGGAATACAAAAATCTTGATCTAGAGTCATTTACAAATAACAATGGCCTTATCCATCAAACCACCTGTCGTGATACTCCACAACAAAATGACGTTGTCGAAAGAAAAAACCGAACATTCTTGAAATGACTAGAGCCATGATGATTGAGACTTGTGTTCGCTCATCATTGGCCCGAACCCATTGCCATAGCCAATTATCTCACTAATCCCCTTCCAACCAAGAGCCTTAACTTTTCCACACCCTTAGACACCTTTAAGTCTCATACTAGTGTCCATACTGCTCACTCATTAGCTCCCCGGGTCTTTGGGTGTGTTGTGTATGTTCACCTTCCTAAACGCAGTAGGAATAAATTGGCCCCCCAAGCTGTTAAGTGTTTCTTTGTGGGATATGGAATCAATCAAAAGGGGTACCGTTGTTTCGATCCTATCACAAACCGACTCTATACTACCATGGATTGTGACTTTGTTGAAACTGAATACTTCTACCACCACCTTAGATCTCAGGGGGAGAGTTTAGTTGATGATCTAAGTTGGTTGACTTATCCAGAGCTGGATGATCCTAATCCGACAGAACAAGTAGACAAAGCCACCGAGACTACTGACAACACATTACATTCTAGCCAACCAAATATCCTGCCTGAGGGTCCAACCACCACCCTATTTAAGGATCTGCCAAGGAATGAGGTATGTACCCCTGATTTATGTCATAATCCTCAGCCTACTAACATTTCCTCTGAAGAAGAATCAACAAAGACAAATATACCTTCCGAAAACTTCGACAGGGAAGGTGTTTGTCATGAGCCAGAATATGAAGATAGTCTTGAGATTAAGAGGTATGTGTTACCTCCCAGAAGCATAAGAGGTGTTCCACCAAAGCGGTATGATCAAGATTTTGAGGCACAGAGATCGAAGTATCCAGTAAGCAAACCAAGTGAAGGAAACTTATCCCAAGGAGCCAAAGCCTATAATACTGCAGTCTACTCTGAAACTATATATTCCCACCACAACTGAAGGAGCACTCAAAAGCAAACATTGGAAGAAAGTAATGGAGGATGAAATAAATGCACTTATCCGTAACAAAACATGGGAAAAGTACATTCTACCTAGTGGAAAGAAACCAGTAGGATGCAAATGGGTATTCACTTTAAAATACAAGGCAGATGGAAGCATTGAGAGATACAAAGCAAGGCTCGTGGCCAAGGGATATACTCAGACATATGGGATAGATTATGCAGAAAATTTCTCACCAGCTGCAAACTTCAACACAATCAGAGTATTATTCTCAATAGCTGCAAACAAAGATTGGCCTTTACATCAGTTCGATGTTAAAAATGCCTTTTTACATGGGGAACTTTCTGAAGAAGTGTACATGGAAGCTCCACCAGGTTTCTCACAAGGTTTCTCAACTGGAGAAGAATGCAGATTACAAATGGCTCTATATGGTCTTAAACAGTCTCCGAGAGCATGGTTTGGGAGATTTACTTCAGCAATGAAAAAATTTGGATACCGACAAAGTAACTCTGATCACACCCTATTCTTTAAG